>NC_088603.1:152565890-152933390 GCF_036013475.1 Columba livia | reverse complement strand
GTCTTGCTTTGCAAATAATAAAGCAGTGAGAGCAGCATTAGATCTCTGTTTTGCTTTGATTCGTGTTCTGGATAGGGCCTGTTTAAATATATCTTAGACTACCTGTGGCTCAATTCAGTCAGGTCCCCTCATGCAATTAGTTTCCTGACTATCCAAATATCCAGCACATTGCTGCAAAGGGCGAGTAAGAGGAAGATGTGAAGATGGGGGCTCTGCAGGTGCACCAGCACTGCAGCTGACAGAAAAACGGATCAACCCTCAAAGGATGCAGGCAGGTAGCCAAATCCTCCCTGACTGCAGGTGAGGAGCTGAGATCAAGTATCACCTGAGCAGCACACGGGAAGAGGTTGCTGGGAGGCTGTGAAAGACAACAGCTGAATCAAGGGGGATGAGACCTTGTTTAGAGTCTGCAGTGTCATGTAGGAGGCAGCGTGGACAGCACAGTTATGTGCAGTTTTGAACAAATGTAGAAGTCCTATGTGGCTGACTGAAGATGCTGAAGCCTTTTCAGGCCATCATCATATTTTTAAGACAAAGAGAATGCTAAAATTCAACAATCCATAGCGAACAGTCTTGAAACAGAAGGATGCATAGCTTAGTTGCACCATCATTTGTACTTGGTTTCTTCAATGAGATGTCTGTGTGTTCATTCCTGTATAAGGTACAAATACAAGGCCGTAAGTTATAGGAATAGAGTAGAGTAGAGTAGAGTAGAGTAGAATAGAATAGAATAGAATAGAATAGAATAGAATAGAATAGAATAGAATAGAATAGAATAGAATAGAATAGAATAGAATAGAATATTTCAGCTGGAAGGGATCTAGAACCATCATCTAGTCCAACTGCCTAACAAAATCAGGGCTGAGCAAAAGTCAAAGCATATTGTTAGGGACATTGACCAAATGCCTTTTGAATACTAACAGACTTGAGGCATCAACCACTTCTCCATGAAACCTCTTCCGATGTTTGACCACCCTCTTGGTAAAGAAATGCTTCCTAATGTCCAGTCCAGACCTCCTCTGGAACTGCTTTGAACCATTCCCACACATCCTGTTAGTGGATACCAGGGAGAAGAGCTCAGCACTTCCCTCTCCCCTTCCCCTCCTCAGGAAGCTGTAGAGAGCAATGAGGTCACCCCTCAGCATCCTCTTCTCCAAACTGGACAAGTCCAGAGTCCTTAGCCCCTCCTCAAAGGATATTCTTTCCAGCCCTTTCACCAGCTTTGTTGCCCTTTTCTGGACACATTCAAGGACTTTAACATTCTTCTTAAATTGTGGGGCCTGGAACTGCACACAGGCCTCAAGGTGAGGGCACACCAATGCTGAATACAGCAGGATAATCCCCTCTTTTGACCTGCTGGTCATGCTGGGTTTGATGTGCCCCAGGATGGGGTTTGCCCTCTCGGCTGCCAGGGCACACGCTTGTATGGAGCTGCTGTCAGTGAGCACCCCCAGATCCCTCTCTGCTCCCTAGCCACTCCTCTCCCACTTGTGCCTGGTGTTACCCCAGTATATAATCTAGTATTTGGACTCATTAAATTTCATGCCATCGATGATTGCCCAATTCTAGTATTTATCTAATGTTAAATACTAGTATTTATTAGCAATTAAATACAATAGTACTCAAAAATCTAAATTGGTCTAATAGTGTGTGTGTATATCTATACATAGAGAGAGAGATAATATATTGTGTGCATTTTTCAATGAAAAGTTTTTTTGCTTAATTATTCCTCCGGATCCAACTAGCTTTTTATTTCAAGATAAGGAAATCAGACAAAATGAGAAATAATTATCTTAGTCTGAACAAAAGAAAAAGGCAGACTGGGGAAACGATCCTGTGGAGAGTTGCATGATAATTCCTCTTACAGTTATAAGTGCTAGTTTAGTTATTTTTGTAGCATATTTATAACAAATCTTCAAAACATATTACAAATTGCAGTGTGGTTGCTTCTTTTAGCTGTTCTCACAACATTTAAGGCACCACTTCAGTGTGGAGGAATTGTTTCCATGTCTTGTCTTCCAGAGACAGGTGTTTGTTTAATTTTGATATTTCAAGCCCTCTTGCTTGCAAACCAATAAAGAATTTGTAGATGAAAACTCTAAAATCAGTGTCTCATAACACAGATAAATTCCTTCCCAAGGCTTTTTTTTTAATTTTATTATTAAATTTTAAATCACTTTCTTTTAGATACTTGAAATATATTAGCTTCCTGATATGAACAAATCTTCTGCAGTGGGGAAACAACTGCACTGGGACATACCATATGTTTTCTCCATGGTTGCAGGAAAGAGAAATAAAGATGAATTGCTTATTTTCAATTCCTCACATGTTTATATGACCAGTTGCTCTCCATTTTGAAACTCGTTTGTTTTTTTTCCCCAAACTGAATTGATGCCCCAATGCCACAATGAAAGGCCAACTGTTGAGTGCAGTGAGCAATTTACCCTTTTCTCCCCTGGAGAGGGCCTGTCAAGGTGATGACTGAGGCATTTGAGGCAATGGTAGTTAGCTTCAGAGTTGTGAAACAGAGCTGTTTATTCTTTTCCTGCTCTGTTGTGTGATCTTGCTGTGCTGCTATTGACTTTGGTGACCGTAGAACCAGGACTCTTGACAAAGAAACAGTAACCTTGTTTGCAGACCAACAGCAGCAACACGCTTTTCCTGTTCTGAGCATGCTATTCAAATATTAATGAACACTAGCTCTAAGAGTACTTCTGGTGCAAATAATTGTTGTCACACAGGCAGAACTGGAAAAGTGCTCTCTTTCTCACCCCAGTGGATACAGCTCAATTATTTTAGTTGTGAGCTTCCCACATTGATCTGCTGGAGTATCCCAATACTGATTTGGAAGAGATCTAAGGTACTACTAAGGTGTCTGTGGCTATAAATTATATATGTTGTCTTGTACGAGAAAAGGTACTACTGTAACACAATAGAATTCCCTTTATAACCAATAGATAAGATAATTAAAAACTGTGCTGGAACAAAGTCCTTTTTTTGAGACTGTTAACAAATATGCCCACATGTGTTTATTTTTGAAGAGGTAAAATGGTCTTTGCCATCACACAATGGAAGAAACTGATTTTAGGATCACACCATTATCATAACAGAGCAAATGGTGTTCTAGCCAAATAATCTGAAAATAATTTACCTTTGGACAAAAAGTAACTCTGGAAAATTACAGTCAATAAAGTAACATTTTTTGAATATTGAAAATTATTCAAAAAAGTACAATAGAATATAAAAATATATGCAGATTGGATGTTTTTTGTAATGTTGAGTGCTCTTTTATAATTCCAAGCTAAAGGACTCAATGAGTCCAGATATTCCACTCAGACATCTTTTTCTTTTCCTATCTTTGTCTACCCGTCTGATAGGAATAATAATATGTGCCACTGAACCATGCATGCAATTAAGCACTTAATGATAATCTGGCTTTTAGAGTCATGTACATTGCTACCTAGAAAGTTATCTCTTTGTTTTACAGACTAAGTGGTTCTTTACAACAAATGACATTGTGTTTTACATTGTAACATTTTCTAAAAGATATGAAAATGTGCAATATATGTACTTTCATGAGTCTTCTTTTTTTCTTTTCTTATTTTGTCTTTCTTTCTTTTTTTTTTTTTTCTTATTTTACAGATATGTTAGGTCAAGAACGAAGCACGATATTGACATGAGAATAGGGATACATTCGGGATCGGTTCTGTGTGGAGTGCTGGGCCTGAGAAAGTGGCAGTTTGATGTCTGGTCATGGGACGTGGATATTGCAAACAAACTCGAGTCAGGTGGAATTCCTGGGTAAGGCAACGTGTATATCACACAGTCAGAAAACATTGCCAACACAGTACACTGTTAATCTTGTCAACAGATTAACTGCCTAACATTATTTCATCAAATATGAATTTATTTTTCTGTTTTGTGGTTTGCAAGGATTTGTGAGGCTACAGTCAAGAAAGGTAGAAATGGTCAGCTTGCAGAAGCATTGGAAAAGACAAAAAAATCTTTCTTTTTCTTTGACAGCTATTATTTCCTGAAGAGGTCAGTGGTTGTATTCAGCCCATACAATACTCAGAGGTAGCCCAAATTTCCCAGTTAGGTGTTAAACATTTCTGAGTTTTTCCAGGCTTCACTTTCTCATTTTTTCCATTCAAATGCGGTTGTGAGGCACAAGAACATAATTTATTTTATTCCATAATGCACAACGTTTGGGAAGAATTACGTGTTCTTACATTATTACTCTAATAACAAGGTGTTATGCACAGCAGGCTTTCTAGAAAGTCTTTTAAATAATTTGATCTTTGGTAGGTGTTTTGAGACATTTATATCAGCCTATCTATAAGTGAAAATATATGGTTTTCCATTGAGCTGCCTACTTTTCCTTTGTGTGAGGTATCTGATTCACCTGGAAGATTGAATGCTATTTCTGCCTGACATGGCCTATATCTCATGGTAGTTTGGAAGTTGCAAATCCTAAATTTGAATCAACAGTAGTGATTTCAGGAATCCTCTGTTCACTTCCAGTTCTACCTTCCATTGATGAAAGATGTAGCAAAAGAGCTCCTACAACAGAGCTCCTACAACAATTTAATTTTTGGCCATGGAACACAGAAGCAATATCAGTGGATATCTTTATGTGGAAAAAGCCTAAGTGGTGCTGTCATCGTGAGTGAGAGAGGTTTTAAGTCATCAAATCAGAGTCATGTGCTGTACTCACTATACACATCACCATCTGTCAGAGCTGTCATGTTCCCAGGAAGTTAGAAAGATATTTGCTTCATATTGTATTTGCAAATGTAGGCCCCTTCCATTGTTCTCCACAGTAGACTTTGATACTAATATATATTCCTAGAATCAGCAGAAAATGAAAAACTGAGGGCTCTGAAAACAACTCCTGTACTCTGCATACATCACTAGCCTATAGAACAGTACAAAATTTTTCTTTGCCTGCTGTGTATCCCACATGATAACCCCAGATAACTAAGAAAGGTCACATGCTGCTTTGTTAACATGAGCAAATTAATCATCTAAGTTTCACCACCCACACTTACAAACAGTCTACTTTATTGCTGTTAATGCATGCAAGTAATACTGCTATTAACGAACAACCCAGAGAATGCATCACCTTGCTGCTGTTGATTAAATGCCTGGCCAGGCTGCAGTCTATCACAGCAGAGTGACCTCCACTCCTCCATGTCAGTTTGCCAACAGAACAAAGCCTGTATGTGACAGCAATTCACCAGGTCCCTCAAAACAGTGATTTACATCAGGCTTTCCTAGTGCACAGAGCAGATTTAATAGAGCAGATAAATTCACTTCAGCCTCTCCTTATTTCTCCGTGCCACCAACATTCAAATCCCTCTGCCATCCTCAATACCGAGATCATTTCCATTCACAGAGCTGCACTGCTTTCCTCTGTTTTTTTCAGCAAAACTTCTCTGGAGTTCTGAATGGTCATAGAATCACAGAATCATAGAACAGTTTGGGTTGGAAGGGACCTTCAAAGCTCACCCAGTCCAACCCTCTGCCATGAACAGGGACATCTTTACCCAGATCAGGTTGCTCAGAGCCCCATCCAGCCTGGCCTGGGATGTCTCCAGGGATGGAGCATCTACCACCTCTCTGGGCAACCTGGGTCAGTGTTTCATCACCTTCACTGTAAAAAATTTCTTCACCATGTCTATATAATAATTAATATTCTAGGATGTATCAATGACAGGTATGATCTAAAGCTTTGGGCCTGATATGTTTTCAACAGCAGGCTAGGCTACATTGATTTATTTTAGGGCTCAGGTTCCAAATTTACTATATTCATATCAAATTAGAAAGACATATTTGGCACTATGGATTTTAAGTTTTCTAAGTAAGCTGTACAAAAGGTGAAAATAGAAAATATCATTAATCTACCAAGTATTTATTAATATTTGGTCCATTTAGGGGTATTACATCAATATTCAGCTCCACACTCTGGTTGAAGCTGTTATCATTTCCATTATAATATCCGTAGTTCAGGATTTTATAAAACAATCTTCCCAAATTATATGAGTGGAAATGACACAAAGATAGTCCTTCTTTCCTTCCTTCCTTCCTTCCTTCCTTCCTTCCTTCCTTCCTTCCTTCCTTCTTTCCTTCCTTCTTTCCTTCCTTCCTTCCTTCTTTCCTTCCTTCCTTCCTTCTTTCCTTCCTTCTTTTTCCTCAATTAGTATTTTACTTAAATCAATTTAGTCCATTTGGTTTTCTAAGAGCCAAGAAATGCATTCTCTTTCTGAGAGGTCAATTGATCTGGTTTTAAAGTCCACGCCAATAGTTGCTTATATTTGAGAAATTTTGGGGGGATTTTTTGTTGTCAGTTTTACTGATGCTGACTACAAAAGAGTACTAACCTCTGTGGACATCATAACAGCATGACTTCAGACAGTAAATGTTGCACAAAACCCACATTGACTTTAGAGGGAAGCTGAAACAGACTAAAAACTGGCTGAGATACAAACTTTTCTATCTTTTACTTATATACTCATGTTTAGTATTCTATGCAGACCCAGTTTGTGCTAAATTCTGATACTCCTGGGTACTCTACAATGCTTAAAGACAACTAGCATCTTATTTTCTAGCAATACATATACATCACACATGTGCTTATAGTCTTTCTACTCCAGCAGTGTTTTATGCATTTTAACTATGTAATGACATCCAAAAGAAAGTTCCAGAAGAAATTTCACAGGGGGTATGTTAGGACCACTTCCTTCAGTGGAGACAAGTCATTTTGTGGTGCCTGAGAAAAATGCCTCAGCATGTGTCATTAAGAAATGATCTAGAATTTTAACTGACTGAATCTGTCTGCAAGCCTGACTGACAGAAAGTACCATACATAAACATTTGAAAAATGAGATGATTTTACAGTATCTTAATGTAGTCACTACATTTATTTGCTTGAGTTATCTAAGTGCCTAACGAAAAATCTCTTTCTACATTTATGATGCTTCAATATAAAGCATAGCATGGCTAAAAACGTGGATATGTTTTAGAGGTGTCTGCAACGTAGTGTACATGTAGGAAGTTGAAAATTTCTAAAAATAGAAATAAAACCTATTTTTTTTTCACTTAAACTTCTTTCTGTCCTTCTCAAACACTAATAATTATGGTTAAGTCCAAATACCAGACACCTCCAGGTTTGGTTGGAAGACCTCCAAACCCTTATGATGCTTTCACAAAATTTGAGCTTTTTGTACATCTTCTCTTAGATTCAATTTCACTTTCACAAAAGCTCTTTGAATCATCACTTAGTCTTACCAGAAATTATTACCCCCACCTGCTTTTATATAGTTTCCTATTTCCCTAATTCACTTCAGATACAATCAGACCGCTAATTTCAGTCTCAGCTACTTCAGGTAACTGAAGAAAATTAAAGCGCATTCACGCAAACTGCTCTAATGCATACCATAAATTTTCCTCTCACCATATTTACCTGAAGTGGTGATTTTCTTTCACTCTGAACAGTATTTTACTCAGTAAGGTCTCCCATTAAACTATTACTGTGAGCAAAAGTATCAGGTGTGAATATCAAGGTGTTTTTCCTGTGACAGGACTTTGTGCATCCACAAGATCCTATTGTTGTGAACATGCCTTGAGAGTATTTGTCCTCAAATGAAGCTCATTTTTGTTGAATACAGTATTTCATTTCCTTTACAGAAATCATCATATACAATAGAAAACTTCATGTTTACCCATCATGTTTAAAGTGAATACAGAGTTTATAAACTTCCTACCTATGTATACTAGAGCACAATCAATATTTACTACAGCTTATTTCACTTCTTCAGGAGAATTCACATCTCTAAAGCCACTCTGGACTGCCTGAATGGGGATTATAGAGTTGAAGAAGGCCACGGCAAAGAGCGTAATGAATTCTTGAGGAAACATAACATTGAGACTTATTTAATTAAGCAACCTGAGGAGAGCCTGTTGACTTTGCCTGAAGATATTGTGAAAGAGGCTGTCAGCTCCTCTGACAGGAGAAACAGTGGAGCAACATTTACAGAAGGATCATGGAGCCCTGAACTTCCATTTGATAACATAGTGGGAAAACAGAATGTAAGTCAAACTTTCTTTAATGTCATCAAATACAAATGCATGCTTGAGTGCATTTCAATGATGGAAAACTCAGAGGAGACAAATTCATCTTTAGCCTTTATTCTAACACATACTTTAATAGCAGAGGATTAAAAAAGTTGCTTCAGGGCAGAAATAAATCATGGATTCAAACTGGGGAAATGCCAGGGGACCAGAGGTTTTTGCCTTTTTTTTTTCCCAACTGAAATTAAATACTACACAGTTTAGTTTTAATTGAACTAGTCCATAAAAAAATAAATTAAAATTAAAGCTAATGTTACGGATGTTTTGCCAGAGCAAAAAGCATAGTGTAGGTTATTGATGTACAAGCGAAAGAAAAAATGTTTGCCTTAAAAAAAGCACCTTGTGAAAAGAGTTTGCCCATTCTTCATTATTCTGTTTTTTTTTGTTCTGTTTTGGTTTTTTATAAAAAAAATAAAAATTTAAGACATAATTAAGCTTCACTAGCAGGTGAGTTAGTCTAATGTTGTGTGTAGCTTGTTAGAAACACGAAATGAGAACAACTGCTTCTGATCAGATCTTTTCCAAAACCACTGCATGGCTAATTGCTAGCATCCTGGGAAGCAGGGATTCTTGTACAGTCACAAAAACTGCTTTGTGAAGCCTGCTGGCTCAGAGGAATTAAAGATGGAAAGGTTAAAATGCACTCAGACACCACATGTTTCATAGCATTTTAAAGACTGATGAGTCTTTATGAAAGATGGTCAGCTGGAGTTTTCTTCTGTTTTTCTGAGGGATCTGTAATGACATGATATATCCTTAATTCTACTGCACATTCTTAGTCCTATTTGTCTGCACTGTCTGTTGAACTTCAAGTGTTGTTGTGTGGAGGTCTTGCTTTGTCAACCATCTTCTGCTTATAAATCTGCTCAGAAGCGATAAGCCTTCACAATCAATTATGGCGGTGTGTCTCTTCAGACTGAACCAGAGCATGGCATAGTTTGTTGTTATATAAAACACTTGTTTTATATATGTTCTGTACATCTGTGTATCTGCATGTACACTGCCTTTTAGTATTCTCTGTATTTCGTTGACTTGTCTCTATATTCTCATTTAATTAGGAATGGAGGTATGGGTGTGTGCTGCTGTGAACATCTTCTGATCTCTCTCTGTTTCTTCTTCTTTCCCTTTCAGAAAATCTAATTTCTGTAGTCCAAAATATCTGTGCAGAGCAGGCTATCATTTCATTGATCATTTTCTCAGCTAAACCTGACTTTGATACTAACAAAGAGGACAAATGAAATAAAGGACTAGTGTTTTTCATTTAATCATTGAACAACTTCCACTCAATAAACTAGTAAAAAGTCCATGAAAATTATTGAAATAGGTCTAACTAAACAGTTGTTTTAAAGCAAATTCTTGTCTTAGGGTAATAAAAATCCATTTTTAGAACAGTTTCTCACCGCTTTTTCAGAACTTTTTGTTCTGCTGGAAATAGCTATAGTTTTATATTACAGAGATTTACAATAAGCTTTTAGTGGAAATAAGATTTTAAAAGTCTGCTATTCCATGTGTGATTCAATTATGTATTTTCAATTTTAAAGTTGAGACAACAAACACTACTGCTTATAAAGTATTTCAGCACTGAGATGATAGATTTAAATTATACTAGGCTGTAGTAGCCTTTTTCCAGAAGTGTGTCAGCCTTGGACAAAGCAAACATTTAATAACATTAATTATGCAGCCTAAAGGTCACTGGTAGCAGCAGACATTGAGGATCCAAGTAGCAGCAACCCAACAATAAATCACTCCATATGTTTGAAAAATTGCCAATAGCATTTAAATTATTTCTTTATTTGATATAAGTTACAACAAAATTTGAGCAACTCTGCTCACATGTCTTTCTTTTAGCTGTAGTTATGTTAGGAAGAATATGCAATGACAAAGGCTCTGGTGATTTCTCTTGCCAAATTCAAATTTGTCACAGTTCATATTCCTTACCTCAAAGTCATTTTCTCTGGGCAGCTGAAGTCAATGAAATGAAGTTGTGTAGATATTAATAAGGTGCAGAATAACCTACAGCACATTTAGCACCGTGTGCCTTAGCTCTAATGGTGAGATAAGCCAAGGATGGAAGCGCCTGCTCTGTGATTCAGCCCATGCCCAATATGGATGGAGCTTTCTGTTATTGAAACAAGTGTCTGGGCTTCTTTCCTAAAGCAAAAAAAGTCAGATAGAAGTTATCTTGTCTTAAGAGAGTGAAGGCCTCCTCCTCTAAAATTAGTAGCTGATAAAGTTGGACCGGGCCTTGCAAAAGTATCTGAAAGCATTATATGGTCACTTTGTGTGGTCCTAGAAGCACCTGATGGGCCTGTAAAGACATGAATTAGGACAAAAGCATATTAAGATGTCGATGTCTTGTATAAGTGTATTTTAATGGTGCCTGGAATTACCCTTACCAGTTATCACAAAAATTATACTTAAAGACTGCCAAATGACAGGCAAGTATAAACAACAGGGTGGAACTCAGTTCAAAACCGAGGCACCAGCATTTGTCTATCTACTGACTGTCCCAGGTGTTGATCTCCTACACAGCTCACCTACTAAAGAGCTGCTTGTGGTGCTCTAGGGTGCCTGAAACATCCATATGAGAAAGGGTTTATAAGAGGCCTATAAAATCATCTGGACTATCAGTTAGAAGCCAGGCAAGAGACTCTGATGTCTCAAATAGTGCTAAACACCTACACCAAAACACACTGAGTAAAGAGCTTGATTCAACTTCTTAGCCTGAGATAACCTTGCACACCACAGCTGGGCCCCACCACCCAGCAGCAGCACATGGGGCTCCTCTAGGTCTTGTGCAATATCTCCCTGCTCCAGACTGTTGTCCAGGACACCCTAGGGCATCTCAGCTGACAATAGCTGCCTATGATTGGGCAATTTAAAAATCCACAATGTATATTGCCAGTAATAGATGTTTAGACAGCGAGCACCTGGGCACCTTCATTTAGGTGTCTTCCTCTTGAAATAAATCCAACCTGTATCCTGACACATTATAAATATGACCCTGTGTTTTCCTATATCCCTCCAAGACCTGGTGTTTGCAGTGTGAAAAAAATAATGTGAAACCTTCTTGACACTGATTAAGTATTCACCTCTTTATTAAGGTCAGGATGCTTGGACTCATTGTGTGAAAAGTTTGTGGAAAGGAAGTAAAATCTAATGCCACCTACACTTTTTTTTTTTTTTAAATCTCGATAAAATATCTCTAAAGTTGGAGTTTTATTATTTGTTTGTTTTAATTAATCCCATCTTTTAGTGTCAAACACAAGCTTGGCTGGGTTTTTTCCTAACAGAATAATGTATGTGTTCCTGTATGACGAATGGTCATTGTGAGCAACAGGAAAGGTCAAAAGCCCATTGTAGGATTCACTACTGTATCTTCCATACAGCTGTTCACAAAAGTGTAAATGAGGTAATAGGGAGAACCAATATTTTTTTATCTTGTTATGAAAAGGTCTCAAAAGATGCAGAGCAAAGAGAGGGATACAGAGACAAAATGCGGTTAAAACATATTATTGGGACAATAATTTGCATGATATTTTTCATTGTTTTCACTAATTACAGGAAATCAGTGGTCTTGAGTATGTGTATGAGAGTGAGGTGACTCCATTAAACTCAAATATGAATATCCTTGTTATCCTCTGAAAATAAATGCAACTTCTGAGTTCATTTTTGCACCAATACTACTGGCACCATTGCCATAGTGGTGATTTCATGTCAACTTCTTCTACCATGAATTGTAAACCTCTTCATACATTCAGCAAGAAGACAGTTCTTCATATTAATCAAATTTTAAAATATAATTTGAAGCAAAATTTAGTCACTGAATAGAATGAATTGAGAGAATTCTCCTCATGTTGATGAAACACAATGACCACTTAAAACATTAGGGACTTTCTTTACCCTCATTTCCAGTGGAGCTATAGTTCTATGGACTAATTCTGAGGAATTAATGCACACGACAGCTTCTGACTTGATCTTGTCCTTTAACAGCGGCTTCAGACCCTCTTGTAAGATTTCAGCCACCACAAACTGATAATTACTTTTCTGCAGAGCTCAGTTTAGAAGACATAGTAATAACTAAAGTAGTACCTTATTATGTATTAATACAGTCGATCTGGAATTTGGCTCTAACCTTAGAGTTTCCATCTTAGCTCTAAAGCTGAGATATATATTCAGGGATATCTGAAACCTGAGTATAAGAAAAGTTTGCCTGACCCTTTTTTTTTTTTCTCTAAATGTTGATAATACAGACTTTCTGATGGGAAAATGAGGAGACATGAGTAGAGTGGCTTGCCAAAACTTCTCTCTTTAAGTTCTTTCTCTACTAAAGCAAACAAGAAAGTTGCTTTTCACTTCAACAGACAAAAGACTTCAATCCTTTTCTGCCTGTTTATTGGGGTCTTCAGATACTCACCAAATGGTGGACTACGAGAAAACGAAATACTGTCTGTGACAATGGAGTACTTGGACTTTGCTTTTGGACTGCAAAGAAAGTTGTCAACGAGGGTTTGACAGTGGGTACTTGAGACCCTTCCTGTGTTTTAATGTGATAACCAAGATTCATTGAAAATAATTGCTGACCATACTTCGAATATGAAAAAGGGAATCTCCCTATATCATTTGCTGTACATAATCTCATTATACAAAAGAACTGACTCTCCAGAGAAATCTAGTGACAAATCCATCCCAAACTCCTGTTTCCAGCAGTGCCCAGCAGAAGGTATAGCAAAAGATCTTTCCAGCAATGACCTATGAGATAAATTTTCTCAAACAGAACTGTGTTCTCATCCATAATCATTCTAAAATGTCTTATGCTGTGATGTATGAAGGTTTATATTCTTTCAATTCATTAACATTTCTTAATCCTTGGGAATATCACAAGTAGTAGAGTTTATTTTCTCATTCAAGTGGTAAAGTGCTGCTTCACTGTGGTTTATGTCTTGAAATGATACCATGAAACTGGATTGATTCATTCTCTTTATGAAAGCAAACTCTACCTCTTTCCTGAAGGTGAAGCACCCTTTGTACTATCTTTGCTAGCTTTCTTTTGCAAAGCTGTGCAAAAGTATTTTCTTTTTCTTTTTTCTTTTGATTAGTTAACAAAACACGAAAGGAATAATGCATTTGAGATAATATTTAAAATATTAATATGACTTACAGTTAAATTAAATCATATAACCTGTCTGTAATCTAGACTGGCTGAAATATACCAGTAGTGAAGAAGAATATATTATTTGAAAACCAATGCTGAAGTAATCAGAAATCTCATCTTCTTCACTCCTGCCTAACTATCTGTTCCTTAACTACACACATCCAGTAACGTTAAGATCAAGAAAAGCATTGTTACTTCTGTTTTCTGACTTCTGTTTCCTGTAGCTTATGTTCTCAGTTGTTAAAACACACCAATGAGTTAGATACCCTGCTGTGATTTTGGTGTGTACTCCATTCATGCATGCTCTAATAATTAATTAGCAGAATCTGAAAAGGGGAACGTATTCTTAGCATTCAGTGCAGCAGCAAACCTCCTAGTCTGTATAAAAGAGGGTATTAACGTACTCACCTTGAGGTACTGTATGTGTTTAGTGGAACAGACATTATTTTACACTTCAATAGATTTCATTGAATGAATTGCATGGAATGCTGTACTGATTTGCAATGCAACATGATCTAAAACATTGCATTTTTAACCCAAGGGGACCAGCAGGTTTATTCTTTTTGCATGTGCTTTCCCCTAGACTCTGGCTGCCCTAACAAGAAATTCAATAAATCTGCTTCCAAACCATCTTGCACAAGCTTTGCATGTCCAGTCTGGGCCTGAGGAAATTAACAAGCGAATAGAGCACACCATCGACTTACGGAGTGGCGATAAATTGAGAAGAGAGCATATCAAGCCTTTTTCACTGATGTTTAAAGACTCCAGCCTGGAGCATAAGGTAGCTGGGTCTTGGTAGCTGCATTATTCGCAACTCAAACTGTAATAAATATCTGCTGAAGTAGAGAAGCTGTAGGTTCTAGCCTGCATTGTTTGTTTCCTGGTTTTGTTTTTCTTCTTAATTCTGTTTCAGTTTTCAGAAGTTGAGACTAGCTAGAGGTCATAATAAACAATGTCATGATGGAGGGGTTATAGTGCTGCAATGATTACAATTGGAAAATGCCTACACTGAGCAAACTCTGCTTCTGAAAACAACAACAGCCTGTTGCCCATTTCATTTGCTGTAGAGTACAAGCAGTTTTCTGTCAGACGACAAGTTGCTTTGGCACAAACGGTGATTGAGTATATTAATAAACTGACACTTCTATTCAACATATATATCTATATTTATATAGATATGTTTCTTTCATTTAGTCATAAAACCCATCTGATGTCCTCTAGACAGCTGCCATGTTTATTTCAAGTCAAAACTAGTTTGTCAACTCCTTGTTTTAAACATCCTTTTTTAACATTTCTTTCTAAGAGGTAAATATTGTTCATGTCTTTACTGCTTCTCAACAGCAGTAAGATCTCACTAATTTTTATTTCAGTCTACATCCAGATGTAAGCGAATCCAATGGGACAACTTTCCTTGCAAACTGATGACATGGGGTGGGGTTGCACAGATCTCAAATGATTTTATTGACTTATATACTATTACAATGCAGCAACAGTAGGTTTGCAACAGGATGTGCACTTAGACTGAAAAGAAAGACAAATAACAGAGAATTGCAAGCATGGAGGCTCACTTCTCCATCTTCACTTTAACCTCCACTAGAAAATACACTTTTTAACTTGACTTATGGGAAACTAGTCCTCAGGTGGTATCAGTGGTGAGACCTTAAATATAACCACTAGAAAAGAAGAATTCCGTTTGAAGTGTATCTAAGCCCCTATTTCACAAGCAATGCTGTAGAAGGAAAAAGAAAGATTCATTAAAAAAAAAAAAAAAAAATCAATTTCTTCATGAAGATATTTATGACTGTGGGACACAAGGTAGAATTCCCAAAATCGAATTAGCCATGACTGCTGCAACAGAAGATACGAAGATATAATATTTATTTCAATCTAGTCATCAAGCAAATCTGTCAGGGAACCAGAGGAAGAGAAATCCAAGATTTCTGATATCCTGTGAATTACCACCCAAAGGCAAAAAATCCATGAGTAATCTTTAAACTTCTCAAGGCACAAGGTCAAAAGATAAAGTGAAAAAGTCTAGACAAAATAGCATTTAACCTAGAAGGTGGGGGATGGTATATTAGGATTTTCTTGTGCAAAAGAAGAAACGGCATGAGCACAAACAACTTGATGAATGAAAATCTAGTAAATGGTTCACTTAGTCTTACATTACTATTTAATAAAAATGAGGCCTGAGCATGGGTTGGAGTAAAGGGACACTGCCCAAAACCAGATCCCATGTTCAGAATACAGACCTTCTTCTTATTTTAGACTTCACAATTAGCAGCCACAAGGAGAATCTATACAGAAAGGGTAGATTTTCATTTACAAACAATTAAAGCCACAGGGAAGAAAAAGATGCTCTAATCCATCACATTACATAGGTCAGATTTTAAATATCAATAACATTTTGAATTGCATCTGGATGACAAAAAGTCTATTTAAAAGTCAACATTTTGAGCCGTTTTGGTACATTTTCTCCTCTTTATGATATTTCCAGTACCAGCCTGCACTGCAATGCTGAGAAAATGGTGCTTTCATTCAATATTTCCTTAGGTGTTAGTCCCAGCTGGTAAGCACAGGCAATACAAATAGAAAATCATTTTTGTAAAGTAGTATGAATCTTCTGTCTGTCCTCTAAATCATGCTCATTTTTAGAGCTACAGAAGAATAAATGTTTAAAAAATATCAGCACTTTTTTACTTGCTCTGGTTCATCCACTTCCAACAGTTGGCTAGTCACTGGTCAGCAACCTCCTTGGTTGTGCTCAGGGTGCTGGGACACTATGGGTGTGCTCAGAGAAGGAGTAAGAATGCACCAGGGTGTAAAGGGATTATGCGGCTTAAGGAAAATGAATCACATCTTCATTATAGGCATGGGGAACCTCTTGTGGGACAACGTGGGAAATGTCCATTCCCTCCTCATTTGCCTGTGCAGTAATTACAAGTTTGCCCCAGTAGCCTCAGTGTTAAACCATAATCTACAGTCAGTCTGAAAAAAATAATGTGTAAACTGTTTTCCTACAGAAAGTAACTCTTTCCTCCAAGTTATCTTATACATCTATCACTTTCTCCCTTCCTGCCCATTTAGGAAAGAAACCAAAACAAACTCATTTAAATTGGAGCTTCATAAAGCTATTTCAGAAGCCTTTTCCCTCTGCTCTCCCCACCGTACCCCTAACCTTTCAGTCTGGAGTTATGCTTTCTTCTAGTCATTAACATTTTGCAACTGCTTACATGACCTTCTGCATCAGCATCTTGAGCTGCTCCCCGCAGTGTTGAGCAAGTAGACAGAGTGTGTCTGTGGACCCCCATCTCACGCCGCTGGTACTGTTTGATGCCAGTCACTTTCTGTACAGACCAGTGGCAGCTTCAAGTCAGAGGTAGATCTGAAGTAAATTCTCCTGTGTAAAATCCTGTTCCTTCACTTTCAGGCAGCTCCGGCATCTGCCTAACACTTATTTCTTTCATTTGTAAGTACTTCTCGCCCCAGACTATACAGTTATTTTCTAGACAGAACAACCACTACCCATAGATAAATTCCTGATCAAGAAGTGTTACGTTAATCTTGTTCAATGAGAATTGTGTTAAAGCTCTGTACCTCAAGCCACAGAGAAATGAGTAACCGTAGGAACAATAGACAATATTTCTTCCTCCAGCTTTAGTAACAGGACTACTATCCCATGGGATCATAAATCTTTTGGAGTGACTTGAATAGATCTGAAATGTCATACTGGACTTCTATTCAAACAATCTGGGTTTTTTCATTTCTTTGTTTCACTGTAAAACAATTGCAGACAGCAGATTTACGCTAGCAATGACAGTGCTGTTTTGCTTTCTTTAGGGTTTCAAAAGGTAAAAAAAAAAAATAAATCTTGAATCATCATTCCCAAGACTACCATGGCAGCTAGTACAGCTCCACAATGGTTTAAACAGACTGGTATATCACAGCACATTAAACCACTGGTGCATCTTCCCACTCCTCTCCTATCACACCAATCTGTGTCTCTCTTGGTGACAGCATAAATGTAGATTCCACAGAAAGCAGTAATGGTTGCATTAATGAATATGTTAACTTCCTGAGACAGAAGGTATACTTCCACATCAATTTTGTAATGTTTTATTTTTTAAGAGGATTTGTGCATGATCCTCACCTGGTATATTTTGTAGATTTTTTACCTAAATGGACTAGTCATTATTAACCTGTATTTTACTCAATAGCACTTGATATCTCATTTAGAGACAAGTTCACTCTCAATTTTGCTAGAGGTTATTTTCACAAATAGGATGTAGGCAGATAGAGCAAAAGACTCATCACAGGAGAGTACTTCTAATAGTAGCATAAAAATACACTAAGGGTTTCCAAATATGTAATAGCTCATAAGGAAAATCTGATACTACTTTAGATGATTTCCAATAATTAAAAGATATCATTATGATGTTCTACTTCAATAGCAGTGACTCAGAAATATCAGTACCATGTACTTTCATATAAGATAAAGAACTGTAACAGAGCAGGGAATTTTATCTTCTGGTAGGGTTTTTGTTAATGAAAGTTTCCAATGTAAAGACTTGTATGAAGACACTCTAAGTCTTCCTGTGTATTGGGATAGTAAATCAGACTGGGCTTACAGATGAAGCATCTATACATTTTCTGTGAGGTGAGCACACTGAAAATATCAAAAAGGCTTTGCATTTCACGGTACAGATTTTCTTAAGTCAAACATTAGATTTACATATCTGAGTTCTATTTCAGAATTTCTGATGGGTGAGATAAATAGAAAATAAATTAGTAAGAAACAAATTTTGCCCTTCTTCCATGCTGTAACCTTGCAGACATAGACCTCACCTCTTTCCTTCAGCCCAGAAACTTCCCATGGCAAGAAGGTCTTCAAAAAACACTGAGAAAACTCTGGGCTTGTTTGGCATCTTGTTTTCTGTCATTAGTCAACAACTGCATCTGTTTCTACCCTTTGGTCTTCTCAGGAGTTCATTCATCTCTTCTCCTGCCTTAAGCTTCCTCATATGTCTTCTTTGGCACAAACACCAATGCTCTGAAGAGAAAAAGCCATGGTCTCCCTTTTCAGCCATAAGATCCTATCTGAGTGAAAGATCAACAGTGAGGATAAGATGAAAAATCTTCCTCCTTGGTGCACAAACACATTCTTGAGTTCAACATGTAAAGCCCGTTTTATTAATGGTACTCTCCTTTCAAAGAGCCATGGAGAATAAGCAGCATTACTTGGCAGAGGAAAGCTGGCCTTTCTTACAGAAGCTCAGTTTCAGCTGGCTGGGGGAGCCAGTGGGTAAAGCGTCCCCTCCACCAGCACAGGTAAATATCTCCAGCCCCATGGGAAGCAGCGTGAGCCCTCGCTACACGACGAGCAAGTCACGCCAGCACAAGTAGGTCTGTAGGATGCCGCAGCAAAGGTTTTCTTTGCAGAGTAGGTCACATCATGATTCTTCCTACCGCTCTGCGTGGCTGTAGTTGGGTACATGCCTTCCCATACTTATGGAAGTGCCTTGAGGTTTAGCCTATCCTTCAATTACTTCTCCAAGTCATTAAGGAGTGGACAGCTACAGAAGTGCGACATTTATCATTGGTGTTTGTGCTGCCTCAGACATGCTAACAAGTTCTCATCACGTTTTTACTGATTAGAGGACAGCATTCATCCTTTTGACATAATGCTCAACACAGAAGGCAATTCCATGTTTGTGTTTCGTTCAGTTATTTTGCTATAATTTCCCTAAGGAACAGTTTGGATTTCACGTTATATTTTAAGGAACATACCTTTCTTTTTCCCTTTGGTTCTTTTTATGCCACAACCAAAAAAGCCCTGGTCCATTATTTAAGCAGACTGATGCAGTTCTGTTTTGCTGCACACGAAATCAAGGTCAGTACCTCTGTGCTTCCAGCAGGAAAATGAAGTGGAGTTGCCTGCGAGCACCATCAAAAATCACATCAAAGTCATACAGCTTCTGCCAAGGGCAAACACAGGGTAAATCACTGCAAAGGAGGATTCGGAATGATAGATGTCTGATTTTGGCTGACAAATAAGCCCCTCTCTTACTCATAATAAATGTGACTGGGATCATTTCAGGATCTTGAGATTGTTTTGACCAGAGGTTTATAACTGAGATGACATCCCTGCCAAAGGTTCATGTAGTGAATATGGTCTAAGTCTAGATAGAATCTTATTTTAAGAACAGATTAGCTATAAAATGCAAGAATTCATAGATGAACTCTCTTAATGCATGTTCCTTATACATTTCTAATTTTTTTTCCATATTTCTCAATTATAATGCTCTCTACGCATGTAATTTTCCTCTTTTCCAAATTGCAGGGGTAAGAGTCTGATGTCTCTTTGACTCTGGTTTCCTTTTGTTTTGCACATGCAACTCTTAGCTACTTCAAAACTGTAGGAGTTTTTGTTCAGAGAAGGAAAAATGACCAGGGCAGGCATCTGCGGGATTTTTTTATTGTGTGAAGAAAATGTAGTGGCATCAGTATAGAACAAAGTGATTTACAAAAATATGTCTATAGACCAATCTTTGTCTGCTGTAAACAATGGGAGTTTTACTGAATGAGCAGTGATAAATAGCAGCTGAGGACTTGGGTAACATTTCCACTTCAACTGATACACCCATGTATCCATTACTCCTTTTTTGGTAACTCAAATAAAAGGGGAACCAGCTAGCATTTTCAGGGGTTTGAAACCATGGAGAAAATTACTTTTGCAATAAATTGTAATAATAATAATAATAATGTACCTTGAATGGTCTTTTACATAATACTACCTTCATTTTCTCCTTGGAGAGTGGCCATATTACCAAGTTTCTGCAGAGGCTCTGGATAAGTCAGGATACAGAGATCATGACTCACATCCCTAATAGTCACAGAATGTCCCAAACGACATACTTTTCTTGAAAATAAATAAATAAATTTTAAAGGAAGAAAAATAAAACAGAATGGTCTCAGCTTGACAAGCATGGAGAAATCTCCCCAACATCATGAGTCACAGCTGACTTCAGTGTTTGTCTTCAAGCGAGGAAACCCATGGTTCCTCTGGTTAAGCTGTTCAGTATTTAGTATTCTAGTCAGCAGCACAAGTCCCTGGTATCTACCTGGAGATTTTTAAATCCAATAATTTTGAAGAAGAGGCAACCAAGTAAATCAACTTTGTATTGCAAATTACAGAGTTTTGCTCTCTTGGATAAAGTATTTTACCAGCTTATTAATGATTTATTTGTTGTCTTTCATTTCAAAAAACCACTTCAGGTTTATCGATTTGTTAGCTCTGCTGATTTCCCCAAGGTGTCCTTTATGCATCTGTCTTTATGGGTTAACAGCTAATTTACTCTTCTGTTTCTTTTTTATTCTAGTATTCTCAAATGCGGGATGAAGTATTCAAATCAAACTTGGTGTGTGCATTTATTGTTCTTGTATTTATCACCGCTATCCAAAGCTTACTTCCTTCTTCCAGGTAAATAAAGAAATGTATCTCTCTATATCTCAATGAACTTTTGGGGAAACAGCAGGATAACTCTTCAAGGAGTGACATGCAATGAACCAATACAATCTTCTTGTTCTCCAAAAGTATTCAGAAATATTTGTCTTGGGTTTGTTTCTTACATGCCACACAAGAACACTGTACTGTTGTGCTTTGTTGCTGATGATACATATTACCTAGCTGGGGAAAACAACCTTGTGCCATTAAGAAGAATCAAGGAGGTGATCAGGTAGAATTTTTCCCACTCCTGCTTTTATATGGGGCTGACCAAGCAACAACTTCCTATCAAGGTAGAAGAAAACGCGACACAGCTGAGACCTCTGTGTCCACATTTCACACAGTCAAACCCATCAATTGGCATTTTTGTCTACTGTTTAATAGTGAGAACACAAGAGTGTGTACAAGGATTAAGAACAGTTTTCTAGCATCACAGCAGAGCCAGCAGAACATGACTGACACTAAAACAGGCCCTGGTCCCATTTGTTTTTTGGCAAAACATGTGCTAAAATGGAAATGCCCAGAAGAACACAATTCTTGGGTCGTTTCTAACACTCAGATGAACCTTAACTTATGGCTGCCTGTAGAATAACCTTGAAAAATCCAGTGTTTATATAAGAAATAAGACACTGTGTTACAATAATGCAGCAATATTTCTTGGATCATCTCTGGAAGACCTGATTCACCATGTTTATGTCTAAGAATACCAAAATGGTAGTTAGATGCAGGCAGGTAACTGCACTCTGCAGCAGTCATGTCCCTTGTATTTTGTAGTTCTTAGCTGGGAAAGTATCTTGAGCATTAACAGACCTGCTGTTCCTATGTGCTATGTTACTCCAATACTAGTTGTTTGTTTGCTTTTTAAAGTTTCTTCTCCCAATACACATTCAAAATTCTTCACTTCTGGTAGCTGTTATTTTTTTTTCTCCATATGTACAAGAAGATTTACACTCCTCATGGTAACTTCTGCATTTCCTAACGACACATTTAAGTGTCTTTCAGTGAATGCTTCAGAGCCCTGTTGAATGAGGACAGAATTTTGTATTTGCTTAAGTACATGTTTGAATATTTTCTGACCGGAGTCTTTTGGGGATTTCTAGGAATTTGGTGGAAGGAAACATATTATTTAAATAATCAAAAATGTATCTTACTAAGGATCTTCAGGGAGTTTTCCAGATAGGTTGCCTTAGTTTGTATGTTAAAGAAGGGAATCATATTTCTATTATTGCATCTACTGTGTATGGGAGTTTCAGAATTTTATCTCAGTTTATATCTGACTCCTGCAGGACAAATATCTGATCCATTCATACATTTTTCTGACAGTGTAGGCACTGAATTCAAAAGTCTTTCCAATAGTTTTCATTCTTTGAAATATTGAGTTGGGGAATTTACTTTAAGTCACATAAAATAATGTCATATTTCTGCTGTAATTATCCTCTATGAAGCCATTAAGTTACGTTGCCAACCTTGCAGTGATTCATCTTGTCCATCTGAGAGGCCTGGGAGTTTGATTAATTTCTTGCAATGAACTTTCTATACCCCCACATGAGAGGTGGTTCGTACTAGAGCAAGCTGCTGAACTGCTCTTAATTCTGTGAAGTTTTCACTAGGTTATTCTTGGGAGGGGATAAAAACAGGTTTCAAACTTGTTCATTCAAACCTCTGCAACTTGTGTTTTACATAAATTTTCCTTCTGACTCCACTCTTGATTTAAGACTATACACGAGAAAGAGATAAGGCAAAAACTCCATTTCAAAATTCGCTTTATTTTGACGATAAGGGAACCCCTAAAAAATTTGTTCTACTTCTGGAAGAAGCCCATGGACAGAAGAGTATTACAGCTGTTTGTTCCTATTCCTCTAACCATGGCTATGTCTTCTGCTGTACTTGATCCTGTCAGCATGCTGCCAACAAAATCTTAGCACAGATACTGGATTGATCCTCTAGGAGGTCATCGGTGTGAAATCTTCAGTTTTGTTTTTATCTCAAACAGTCTTAGACAAGAGAAAAACACAGCAATGTTCAGTTGAATAGCTACAGTGGAAGAATTTTTGTTGCCTATATATTTATTACAAACAAATGCAAGTGGTTTCTCAGGCACCTAAGCAGGTTATGCTGCATTTTGGATTGATATATTGGACTCAGGTCCCTAGATGTTCCCTTTATAGTACCTTAACTCAGTAGCACTGGGCCTTACATGTAGAGTCTGGCAGACCAAAATAACAACTCCTGTTTAGTGTCCTCATGTTTGACCTCTTGAAGCTTGACCCTAATCTTTTTGAAGGCCTTAATTTAGTTTGACTTAGATCTGGGTCAGGCTAGGTCTGCAGAATTGGTAGGCTACATCTACATATATAGACTGTCTATATATATCAGAGATACAGATAGAAACTATCAGTTCCAAAGAGGATCTCAGTTATTTGGCTTTGCAAAGCAAGAAGGCTGTTGAAGAATACTGCTGTAGTGTGGGAAACAAGGAATTAGTCTCACGATTATCTGTCAGTGTGTATAGCATGGGTTCAAAGTATAGCCACTAGAGAATGGGCTAGTCAGTGGACCTGAATAAATCTAAGACTTCTGTGCAACGAGACGAATTGTATCCTAAACAGATTTTAGTTCAGATCTGTATGAGTTTAGAATTTGCTTTTCTAAAAGCAAACTGAAATAGCCTGAAATTGAGAAGAATTTCATTTAGGTCAAGTTATTATCCATTCAAGATTCAGGGAGTAGATCTGACTGACCTGCTGAAAAATGATGAAAGAAAAGCTGTGTTGTTTTCACTTCTGTTTCCAACTTGCACCCTTAAATGCTGCTGTATAGTAAAATCTGAAACTTCATGTTTTCAATAAGACAAAAGATATGTTTACGAAAGGCTTTTTGAGCAGGGTACAGCTAACCTACATTCAGGCACCTGGAAGTTCAAAGTCTCCCTGGAGCACACTGATAGTCCCCTTTCAAGGTTTTTTTCTGTGAGACAATATGATTAAACCACTGTATTGAACTGGCATGTATACAACTAGGTTATTAGAAATTTTAATTACCTAATTCAAAGCCTAAAGTTCAATCATTCTCCTTCTAGCAAAAAGGCATTGGGAAAGCAGAATGAAGAGGGGAGAGACCTGCAGGAGCAGTGAAGATGTTTTTATTTTGCATGGGTTTGATCTTTGGGTAAGGAGACACAGGAAGAATATGACTGGCAAAAATAGGTACAAAATCTTGACTTGTGAAGTGCTGAGTGCTTTCTTCTCAGCAAAGTAAAACAATTTGCCATATTTCTCAGCCATGTCAGTAACTCCATTGACTCCAGGTCCCACATTTTAGCAAGAAAAAGGAATAAATTTAGAAAAACAAAATGAAAGTTGGACTAGAAGAAATCATGGTCTTTAATGGTTTACTAAAGGAACTGAATTGTTCAACCTGTTCATCAATGACCTGGATTGAGAGACTGAGTGCAGCCTCAGCCAGTTTGCTGATGATACCAAACTGGGAGGAAGGGCTGACACACCAGAGGCTGTGCTGACATCCAGCAAGACCTGGACAGGCTGGAGGGCTGGGCAGAGAAGAACCTGGTGAAGTTTAACAAGGGCAAGTGTAGGGTCCTGCACCTGGGGAGAAATAACCCCAGGCACCAGTACAGGGTAGGGATGGACCTGCTGGAAAGCAGCACTGCAGAGAAGGATCTGGAAGCTCTGGTCGACAACAGGTTGACCACGATCCAGTAATGTGCCCTTGTGGCCAAGAAGGCCAATGGCGTCTGGGATGCATTAAGAAAAGTGTGACCAGTGGGTCAAGGGAGGTTGTTCCTCCCTCTCTACTCTGCCCTCATGAGGCCACATCTGGAGTACTGCGTCTAGTTCTAGGCTCCCCAGTTTAAGAAGAACAAGGAATTACCCAAGAGGGTCCAGCATCTTTATTATGAGGAAAGGCTAAGAGAGCTGGGTCTGTTCAGCCTGGAGAAGAGAAGGCTGAGAGGGAATCTTATTTATGCTCATAAATATCTCAAGAGTCGAGAGGATAGGACCAGACTCCTTTCAGAGGTGCACAACAATAAGATGAGGGGCAAGAGGCACAGACTGAAGCATAAGAGGTTCCATCTAAACATAAGGAGAAACTTCTTTGCTCTGAGGGTGCCAGAGCACTGGAACAGGCTGCTGAGAGGTTTTGTGGAGTCTGCTTCTCTGGAGACATTCAAACCCCCCTGGACACATTCCTGTGTGATCTGCTCTGGTGAACCTGCTATAGCAGGTGTGGTGGACTAGGTCCCTTTCAACCCTAACCATTCTGTGATTCTGTGAACTGTCTGTCCTGTGTATGCACTTAAAAATACGTAATTAAGTGTCACATTCTCAAGAACAAAATTTGTAGGGTATGCCAAATAACATGTTTTATTTAAACATGTTTGGATCATAGAGTACCTTGTTTCAGATTTATTACAACTGGCTTTTCCTAGTCTTAGCTGTTTAGACATTTATTTTTATTAGCAGTCGTGTTGTGTTGAGGTTTAATGCTGGGTTCTCTTTTTGTTTTCTTCCCAGGGTGATACCAATGGTCATTCAGTTTTCTATTTTGATCATGCTGCACTCCGCTCTTGTGTTAATCACCACAGCAGAGGATTACAAATGTTTACCCTTAATGCTCCGGAAAACTTGCTGCTGGATTAATGAGACCTACCTGGCCAGGAATGTCATCATATTTGCATCCATTCTGATTAATTTTCTTGGAGCCATCAT
This sequence comes from Columba livia, assembly GCF_036013475.1. Classification (NCBI taxonomy): domain Eukaryota; kingdom Metazoa; phylum Chordata; class Aves; order Columbiformes; family Columbidae; genus Columba; species Columba livia. Next base: position 152,907,868 of record NC_088603.1, on the reverse strand, counting down.
CAATATTGTAAGCTTATACGGAACTGGGGAATTTTGTACAGGGAAAGATGATTTATGAATTATTAAACTTGCTGCAGGACTTGTTAACTAATGTGTTTATAAGGCAGCTATGGTTTAAATGTAAAAGGCAAAGTACCACAGCTTCAGGAAATTCAGTCTCTGTTGCTTAAACTGTATATTTCTGAAATAGCTAATTATTCCTTCCTTATGAGTATCATCTATTTTTAAAACCCTTTTGCTACTTTCTGTTCAATATATCTACCCTTTGAGGACCACACTTTCTTAAAAACTGTCAGTCCAAGTAATGCTTATAGATATCAAGTTCTTCATCTCACAGTTCTCCTATTAATTATATTGCTAAAAAAGATGAGAAGTGTCAATGAACCCAGCAAACACCTTTAAAAAAGGACTGAGCAGAGAAAGCTGAGCCAGTAACCACAGCATGTAAAAAGAAGTTAGGAAGTATAAATTCTAAACATGCCTTGCTCATTTAAAAAAAAATGAAAGGGTTTAAAAAAACCTTTGGTCCAGGTTCACCTTAAGTATGTACCAAAAAAATAGGCATAGTTACTCTCAGCTTGCTTTATGGTCAGTGCAGATAAACAGAAAAACATCCCCCAACAATTCTTCTGATCATACTGGTCTCAATAAAGATATTTTCTTCTTTCTACTGCCCACACTGATTTTAGTCTGTCTGGGTTCCTAGTATATATATGTCCAATAAGACCCTAAAGTGTGATGAATATAGAGCAAAGTTTATTAATTTATCTGATATATACTGATATATATCAGTATATCTATATCATCAGTATACCTATACCTTATATATAAGTGAGAAAAATTCATGTACCAAGCTTTGCTTAGCAGTTGTGGTTAGAAAAAGATATTGGTAATTGAATATTGCGGGCCTGGCTCTGTACAATGTGCCATGGTATAAGAGTAGGGTCTTTGTAAAACATATAAAACAAATATGAATGCAATAGGGCCTTGATTATCTGGATATCTTCAGAAATATGAGACAGCTTTGCATGAATTAGGCAGATTATCACATCAGACAACCTGGCAGCTGTTCAGGCCTGAGCCAAGAAGAAGGTAAATATCTCACTGATAGACTAAAAGTAACATTTTCATCACTCTTCCATCTTGTAGGGCACCTTTTGGCTGTGGATGTAGCAGTGCTTTTTAATCTGAACTTTATTATTTGTAAAAATTTATTTCCTTCTAGATGAGTCCAAGAAAGCATCTAGTGACAGTAATAGCAATAGAAACTGTAACAACACAACAGCAATAACAATTATCCTGTAATAATAATTATTATTATATCGTTACATTCAGTATGCTGAAGTCTGATACTTCAAGGATTTGCCTCATCTTTTGCTAACAGATATGAGATTTTATTACATTCTATTGCTCTCATTCTTCCATGGTTGAATTCGGATTGCAAATGTGCTAGGATTTGGCTTCTATCTTGGTTTTTTAGTGATATTATGCAGTCACTGACAGGAGAGCTAGCCAGACAAAGAAGAATGTAGCCACTGATTGCTATCCTTACAGAGAAAATACAAATACAGTAAACGACAGGAAAACTTCCTGAAGATAAGGACAGCCCCATATTATAGTGTAGATCACTAAGGAGTATTGTAGAATTTAGTGGTTTTTAAATCAAATTTGACAAATATCTGTTGGGAAAGACTGTAGTGAAATTCATCTTGCTCTTTAGGATGACCTCCAAAGGGCTCTCCTAACAATTTGCTATGAATATGACAATAATGAGATTTCTCCATGACTCTGGATTATTTTTTTAAGACTTTGTCTACTACAATCTTACGGTATGGCTAATCCAAAAACAGTCAAAGTAGAATTCTTTTTACTCTGATACCAATGTGCTTCTATAAGGCACTAAACAATTATATTTATTGTCACATATTCAGAATGGCAATGACTTGAGTCACTGAGTCCTAACCTCTACAGGAAACCACATATAACCTCATTATTTCATATGTCAAAATCCTGCCGTATTAATAGTTTACTTTTAACTACTTCCTGTACCCCACTGAAAAAAAGGTTCCACAGCGGCCAGTGAGGCTCCATATAGTGGACTGCAGCATTCAGGAGGGACCTGCATGTATTTAAAAACAGGTAATGCAGCTCACCCTTAAGTTATATCTTCTGCTGAATTCAAATTCACCCACTTGGAGGGGACTAAGTCTCAGATGCTTTCTAACAACGGCCATAAGGCTTTGTTTTCACCAGGGGGTCAAATGAGTCTTGTGGTTCTTTGGTTCTTTATATCAAGCGTATTCTTACTCTTGTAAAATGAGAATGAAGTTTCTGATCCAGAAGTTCTTTTAAAAAGACACCAAGAGTGGTTCCCAGGGCACTTTGTCCTGCAGAGAGGTGCTGTACATCTCACAAACTTGCAGAAGGTACCATTAATTATCTGTTGTCACAGAGGACTGCACAGACAACCTAGAAAATGTTGCTGCATTGCAGACATGACTGAATTGCTGAAAGAACAAACGAGAGTTCCAAGTTCAAAATCCATTAGAATTTATTTATAAGAAACCAGGCCTCATTAAACAAACTCTCTAACTCTGTTGGTAAGACAGAGAGGGGAACTGGCTTGTACACACCAGGTTGATGAAATGACCTAATATAAACATCCAGATTGTATTATTATGTGTAAGAGGAGACTCCATCTGCTTTAACTTTCAAAATATGAAACCATTAATTATTTTTTCCTGTGTTCTAAGACCATGATGTATGTTGCAACTCAACACTACTGATTTGTTTATATTTAGTACAGTTGGTTTGAAATACCATTACAATGAATTCAGGTCACAACAGCAAAAGACAGTATTACACTCTCAAAACAATTGTATCATTAATGAATTTTCATTCCTTTCTATTCTAGGCATCACAGGGTCCACACTACAAACCAATTTTGCATGATGCCATGGGGTTTTGTCCCACACTAGAAGGATAACACTGTCCATAGCAATGCCGCAGAAAAAAACTGCTAGCAGACAATTATGCTCCCAATTTAATATTTTTCTATAGTTTATAGCAAAGTATAATCATTTAGAGAGTGTAATTCTTAAGAGTCCAACAGTCCTCTGAAATTCCCAGAGGAGGACCTAATCTTTCCCCTTTGGCAAGAGGAGAGCATAGGAAAGCTATTCAAATGCTGAATGTCTGTAGCGGGAATAGCTTTTCCATTTCATCTCCACAGTGTGTCTTCTTGCTGTCCTTTCAGTCCTTATCGCCAGTTGTGGAGCTGGCATGGAGAGCAGCAGATCAGCCAGTTCCACCTCTGAATCCAGGCAGCCACACAGTCACCAGTGAACAATACAGTCCTGATTTTTTTTCTTCTTTCTTCACAGCTGTGGTGTGATTTGGAGAAACCAGTAGCCCTGAAGAACCAGACGTTCAATTCATCTGCATCTTTTCCAGACATCTGTTCCTACCCTGAGGTATTTCTGAGGGTTGTTTGAATTTGAGGCATGGATCCACAAAGGTTACGTGGCAACCACTACCTGGACTCAATGCCCTATGTACTGGTGGTGCCTCAACAACACTGTGAAGCTGAACCTTTGCATCTACCCATATACTGATAGAAAAAGAAGAGGCAGGTTGCAGAAGGAAGTAATTTCATGGTTTACTGGGGGATTACAACCAAGTTTCAACCTTTGAGCTTCATACAGTGTCTTTATGCTAGAGACACATCCAGCAATATTTCAGTGAACCTACTGAAATAAAACACACAATTCATATGAAGCTAATGGAAACTAGTACTTTTTACACAGCAAAACCAGCAGTGATTCTGCCACAGTTATTTCAAATTTGTATTTGGGAAAAGAAAATCCACTCTATGGTGAGACAGAAGGCAACAAAATCAATGGGTTGGCCATGTGCAGATGAAAGAAGCATGTTGCTTAGAAAGTCATATGGCAGTGTCATGATACTGCTGATATCATGCAGACATTCTTACAGAGGAACTATACTAAAGAAAAACTACTCAGAAAAAATGAATGCTATGTCTCCTAAAGCTCTATGATAAGACTTAATTTAAACTACATTTGGGCTGTGGGTGTTGATGTTGCTATTTTAAATCCAAATGGCTCATGGCCATGATTGTCATTCTATATCTTAGTATCAGTTGCATGGATTACATTTGACAGATGACTAATCATAGAGAAAAATGAGACAATGAAGAGATTAGAAAAAGAGATATGAATACAACTTCTAGGCATCTCATTTTAAGAGAGAAATGCAACTAATCTAGACCTGCACTATTAAAAAAAAAAAAAAATCAAATGTGGTTTTATGCTCTCTTCAAGTAGCATGGGGAAAAGTATTAAGGCAGGAATATGATTCTGACATCTTGATTAATGATGTCTTGTGGAAGTTGAGAATCAAAAACAGTATAATTTTTTTTTCTCTCAGTTGACTTTTATTAACAAACTACTACATGCCACATCGCTCCTTTCCTCTTTTCACTGTACAGGATGCCCCTTCTCTTCCAATACAATGAAAATTATATTAAGGTTCAGAGAACAATTTCTGCTAACTTGGAGGTACCATGTAAAATCAATAATTTGCAATTTCACATTCTTTTTTAGCAAAACTTTTATTTTCAAAGTGCCTTGTACCCTAAGAAAACAGCTGAGCACTGAAATCCAGAGCAATTTCTTTTATACTTCTGATCACTCAATGATTTATGTAGATATTTATGGAGTGTATAGGTAGTCACTGATCACCAAAAGCAACCATTGCTATTTTCTTTTCAGTATTTTGTCTTCACTGGAGTGCTGGCAATGGTAACTTGTGCAGTATTTCTTCGTCTCAACTCTGTCCTGAAGCTGGCAGTGCTTCTCATCATGATCGCAATCTATTCTCTGCTGACTGAGACCGTTTATGCTTCCCTTTTTCTGCAATATGACAAGTTAAACCACAATGGAGAGTAAGTGTTCACAACCCCTTTTAGGAACTGCTTTTTAATACAGTAATGGGTCAAGTCTTGCCACAGTATACACTATTGAATAACACCATAGTAAAATATGGAGTGATGGCTGCAAGAGGCAATGACTAATCAAAAAAGATTTATAATGTGATTGTTTCTCAGGATTTTTTATTAAAACGCTCATTTCACGAGGACTTTTAAATATTGAGCAGGTTTTATCTCTTATGTCTCCACTAGTCTACCCAAGTTACTAAAAGTATGCAGTACAACGCATATATATTGGTTGCTTCTATTCTATCTCTATCAAGAGATACCAATTTAAACTCTCACCTGAATTTAAGAGAACAGGACTGAACAATTGATTTATTTTTAGGGGCAGGGTTTTAACTGTATAAATTTCAAATTATAACATATAGTTATGAAAGATGCAAGGAATACAGGGGTGATCCCATTTTGTAGGAGGGCCTTACAAGATCAGATTCTTCCTTCCAGGCTTCCTTCCCAGAAAGAGGAGTTGAAGAGGAGGACAAAAGAGCCACAGCAATTTGCAGCAGAGACAGACGGCACTAAGTGTTTCAGTAACTGAATCTAGCACAGCAGTGATTTAGCTCATTCAGAAAAACACTTCTTCAGTCTTTAGTACCAATTTAACATTGCAGATGCTTCTGCTTGTAAGTGTGTGCCAGATTAAGATCCTCTGAATGACACAAAAGATTTGCAGTGGAATTGGTTCACACAACAGCCACATCTTTACACATAATAAGGCTCTGCATGCATATCTTTCCTTGTTAGCTTCCTACCATAGCAGCATACTAAAGATTTGGGATGCAATTCCTTTTACTAATGTTACTTATGCTCTTACAGACTAAAGATATAACATTTAGCTTATTCACAGCAGAGCCCAGCAAATATGACGAAGGACAGTAAACAATACTTCAGCCAAGTGGCTAGAAGTAGAAATCGCTATCATTTTCTTTAGTTTTTGTCATTAATCAAGCATGGCAAAGAAATGTACTCTCTTGTGTGAAAAACTTAGATAATTCAGAGTAGTTTCTGTTCCCCATGTCAGTAAAACTCTCCAGTGACTTTTATCACAGAGAGTAAGAAAGAGATAGGAATATCCTTTAGCACAGCCAACAGCCAAGGATGTAGCAGACTCAGCTGAGATGTTCCATGTTGGGGGCAAACATCTGAACTTCAGCTCCCATATTAGCGAGCATGAGGTTCAAGAATGTGTGCCCAGAAACTTATCTGTTTTCTTAGCTATACCAATTATTTGAAAAAAAAGTTTTGCAACTGCCTAAGAAACTGGTCTAGCTTATATGTGCTGCCATCGAGCGGGTCCTGGACAGGCTGGAGAGTTGGGTGGGGAATAACCTGATGAAATGTAACAAGGGAAAGTGTAGAGTCCTGCATCTGGGCAAGAACAACCCCAGATTCCAGTATAGGTTGGGAAATTACATATTAGGGAGCAGTGTAGGGGAAAGGGACCTGGGGGTCCTGGTGGACAACAGGATGACCATGAGCCAGCACTGTGCCCTTGTGGCCAGGAAGGCCAATGGCATCCTGGGGTAGATTACAAGGGGAGTGCTTAGTAGATTGAGAGAGGTTCTCCTGCCCCTCTACTCCGCCCTGGTGAGACCACATCTGGAATATTGTGTCCAGTTCTGGGCCCCTCAGTTCAAGAAGGACAGGGAACTGCTGGAGAGGGTCCGGTGTAGGGCAACAAAGATGATTAATGGAGTGGAGCATCTCCCTTATGAAGAAAGGCTGAGGGAGCTGGGTCTCTTTAGCTTGGAGAAGAGGAGACTAAAGGGGGACCTTATTAATGCTTATAAATACATAAAGGCTGAGTGCCACGAGGATGGAGCCAGGCTCTTCTCAGTGGCAAACAATGATAGGACAAGGGGTAATGGGATCAAGCTGGAACACAAGAGGTTCCACTTAAATTTGAGAAGAAACTTCTTCTCAGTGAGGGTGACAGACACTGGAACAGGCTGCCCAGGGAGGTTGTGGAGTCTCCTTCTCTGGAGACATTCAAACCCACCTGGACATGTTCCTGTGTGACCTCACCTACGCGTTCCTGCTCCGGCAGGGAGACTGGACTAGATGATTTTTTGAGGTCCCTTCCAATCCCAAACATACTGTGATACTGTGATACATTTGTGGCTACAGTTACATTATCAAAATATGTTAAAAACGAACTATTTCATAACTGAGACCTTAGCCAGCGTACAAGGGGTCCTTCTGGAATGAAATCTTTGGGAGGTTGTGTTTCAAACAACTTCAAAATGGGAAACATTTGAATTCCAAAATATTTGTAGATGACAAAGACGCTTCCTGCCTGTCTTTTGCTCTCTACTGATGACTCATCTCACAGTGGTATATTTCCTTACAGTAAATTCTTCATTAAGGTCCACAAAGTCAGTTCTGTTAGCTCTCTTACAAGAAAGTTTCCATTTGGTTTAGTCTCCATCAAGCTCCAATCTTTATGTCTAGTTTCTCTGTCCTCCTGTGACAAATATCACCTGATCTTTTTCCAGAATTACTGCAGTAAATGGATTTGGGGTAGGGACTTTATTCTTAGATCTCAAGGCAGATAGAAGAGTTTCTAAAATTCTCTTCCAATTTCTGCTCCTTGTTTACTTTTTTTCACAACTTCCAGCTTTAGACACCTCTTAACCATTTCCTCATCTTTCCTCACCTTCTTTCAATAAAATAATTGTCAAGTATCCATGTTTCATTTGCATCCAAATTTAGTTCTTTCTCCCTTTTGTTTTACTATAAGATTTGCCTTACATCTCCATTTATGTCTCTCCTCCTGGAAAATATGTTTTTTTAAACTCCCTGGTATTACAGAGATACTCACTTTCTTCAGTTTTGTCACCTTTCCACATAACTTATTCCTTCCCCTATTTGAAACCCACTTTAACTTCTCTGGACCCCTTTCACCTTATTTTGTCACCCTTTGTTCTTTCTCCACACACAGCATATCAGTGCTTTTATACATCAGGTTTCATACACGCAGTACCTTCTTGGCTCATCTTCATTGCTTCCCTACTATCTGCAAGAGTTTCCTTTACGTCCCCTGTCATAGGTAGACATTTCTTCTCTGCTCTCCTCTTTGTGGCCCAGTGAAACCAGTCTGAATTACTGTATGCCACTTTTTTGTTTCCTTTTTGATCCTCTTCCTTAACTCGCCTGTCATCTTCTCCAAACCTTTCTCACAATATGGGGATGTTTAACTTTCAGCACCTGCCTTGGTGTCCATCTTTTATCTCTAGGCCCATTCATTGGGTTTCTACTTCAACAATCTGGAAGTTTCCCTTTTCCAGCTCCAGTCTCAACGTTTCCCATGCAGATCTCACCTCCTGTACTCTGCAGAAGCTGTGGTGTTTATGGTTGTTTACAAAGCTCCCAGGAACAGAGAATGGTTTGACACACAGCTGGCATATCACATTTGAAAGAAAAAGCTTATCACCTTCTGTGTACCTACTGTAGGCTACAATTTAACTATTTAATTAATTTGTCTCCAAACAGTCAGCACTCAAATTACACTCCTGTTCTCTTGAACTAACTATTGCTAAGTTAAAATTTCAAATACAGGGCATTTTTTTAAAGAACAACAAAAAGTACCAAGGTGACAATGAAATGAAAATTCTGAATAACTACAATACTGAAAAATCAATAACTATATTTTACTCTATTTTTTTTTTTTCCAGCACAGACTTCCTGGGTACAAAGGAGGCATCTTTACTACTGATGGCAATGTTCCTTTTAGCCGTATTTTATCATGGTCAACAGGTAATGCAAACATTTACTTTAACCATTCCCTATATCACTTGCAATTGCAGGATGTGACAATAATTACTTTCAAAATACCAACTGCCTTTTTATCCACTTGAGCATATGACCTTTAACAATTTAATAAACCATGTGTAGAATCTGATTAAAGAAAGACCACATCTGACACTGCCTAGCATTCTTAAAGAACATGTGCAATATTATATTCAGCAATATGCAAGTTGTGCTACATTTTCTAATAGAAATTGAAGGAACAAACTGGACTTCTTTTATCTTGGGTACATATGCAATTTTAGTGACGTCTGACTGCTTCAGTGCATTGAGTATGCATAAAACCAAAATGAAGAAAGGGAATAACAAACAGTAAATGATAAAACTTCCATGAAATAGCTTTTTAAGTTCATAGATGAAAAACACTATATTTGAGGAAATGAGGAAAATTTGTGGTTAAGCACCAACACTAACTTATTTGGGTCATGGTCCATTTGCAAGAATTCTATTATGTGGACCTAGATCATAACCGGTATTCCCAATGATTCTTAACATAGGCAAATACAAATCTAAAGGTTGGAAATGGCCTCAAGTGAGAGTACGTACTAAGACAGAAAGCACTAAAGGAATTGAAGTAGAGCAAGGATTAGGCAGAATCCAGGCAATGTTCTTCAGAATCACAATTCTGAGTCTGTCTTCTACATAAGCCTCATCTGGGATGTTGAAGACTATTTTCCAGCTTGGAGGTCTGTTAGCACAACACATTCTTTTTCCATCCTATTTATCTTGCTTGTTCCATAAAACAGGGTAGCTGTACTCAAACTGCCCTTGGAAATGGTCCCTGAGATGTGCTAACTCTTGCGTCTTCTCCCAAACGATTCGTAGGACCACTATATCAATTTAACAATATCCAACAGCAGGAACATTTACTTGTATTGTTTAATTTCCTATTATAGATTTAACCTGAATGTCTCTGTCTAAATACAAACTGAAAATATATATACAAATTTTGTCCAGAGAATATTAAAAAATTTGCTTCAGTAGTCTGAACTGATGAAGAGCACAGTAAATCCAATAAAGTTGTCCTCCAGCACAGCTTTGCTTCTCACAAATTGCAAAAGTATTCTGTAGTAGAATATCTAACAACTTGCTCCATTTTATTTGAATGTACAAAAAAGATGACTTTTATAAGATCAGACGTATAGACCTTTAATTTCGGAACAACTAACTACTGTTCTTTACCCATTATAATCTGAAGTTAATCACTACTTTTGCACACAGAATTTCGAGTTAGATTTGACAAAAAGCTGTGTGAGACTGTATAATCAGACTCAGAGCTTTCTTAAAATCTTACTTGTAGTTCAGCCAATGAGGGTCTCTGATGTCGAGGGTCTTTGGTGTTAAACCCATAATTAAAAGTAGTTGTGTTACTGTTACATGACATCAGGCTAAATGGCTAATTCCCTATTAGAAATTAAATTTCATCTGGAAGCACATCTTTTTAGCACAAGTAATATATTATACAGCAGTGTTTCTGCAAACTAAAGTTGACATGAACTGCATGACATAAAGGACATGACAGAAGTGTTGTGGGTAATTTTGAGGCTGGACTTATTTTTTTTTAAAATCTACTCATTTATTCCTTGATCTTTTAAATTATGGAAGCAGAACATTCTGTGTAAACATAAACTATCCCTCAAAACCTTATCAAATGGAGAAAGGACTGACATCCCTACACAGCAATTTATCTGCAACAAACATGACCCCCTGAACCTTCTTCTTGCTTGGGAAAAGTGGGAGTAATGAGGAAATGCAAAGAAGGGATTGATCCAGTTGAAAAAGAAAAAGAGAGGAAGAAAGATACCTAATTCTGGCATTATGCTTCAGGTCTCTTCATTATCCTTTCTATATTCATAGAATCACAGCATCATAGAATCATTACAGCTGGAAGGGACCCTCAGGATCATCGAGTCCAACCATAACCAAACTCTAGCACTAAACCATGTCCATAAGAACTTCATCTAAATGCCTTTTAAACCCCTCCATGAATGCTGACTCCACCACTTCCATGGGCAGCCTGTTCCAATGCCCGACAACCATTTTCATGAAGATTTTTTTCCTACTTTTTTTTTCCTATTCAGATTTTAGTGAAGGGAAGAAAGGATATTTGCTTATTTTATCTGGAGTTAGACTGGTTTTGGTGGTTGAAAGTGCCCCTTTGGGATGTAAATCCTCTTTTCTTGTTCTTTAAGGAAAAATACTTTGTCCCTCAAATGCTTACCTTGTGTTTTCCTTGCATGTGGCAATTGTCTGCAGAGAGATTGGCTTGTACAGCATTTAGAGGATATAGGTAGCGTTAGGCTTTCTGTGTAATACATCTTCCTCATCTTCTTCACTCACTACTGGAAATAAGAGTGTTTGTAGAGCTACATATCAAGGGAAGAACACCTGGACATTTTAAGATTTATGTTGCAGACAGTAATTTTTATTAGCATCACTGTGCCCAGGAACATTTCTTTACACAGTCAAAAAATAAACTCAAAACTCAACCCTATAATTTTGTTAGTTTTAACAAATATGAGAACTTAGTAAAGCATCTTCTCAAAACTTTCTATTTTCAAACCTCATATGTAGCACACACTTTTATATCTGAACTGACAGTGTCATCTCAGTTGTCTATTGATATTGAAAGAAAAATATTTTGTTACTATGTGATTATAAATAACCAGAATTGCATTATCTAAAATGTAAAGATTAGCTGCTGCTATTCTGAGCTAGGTTTATAGATGTGAATTGTTCCTGTACCGCAGCATAAAAAAAATTGGCTGTGAAAAACTGTACTTTTTTGCAAAGCTATTACTGTAGTACTTTAAATATGTGAAACATCAAAGAACTCAGAATCCACCAGCAGCTCCTGCTCCAAGCCAACCTGAAAAATACCTTTAGAACTCCTTGTGAAATTATAGTCAATGTTGCCTTCTCAGTGAGCTGGTAGAGATAAAAGCCAGTTATGATCTGATATGGGCTCTGTCTACTAGCACAAAAGGGTGAAGGAAAATGAAAAATGTTGAAAAAAAATGATTAAAAATACTTTTTTCTGACAGTTTTTTTGGTGTAGTTAATTTAGGGAATTAATAGCCACAAGACAGAAAATCAAAATATTAGAACTAGAGAAAAGATTGTCTAGAAAGGTAAATCATTGCTAAATTGCATACAAACTTTGGTAGCTTATGTCAAGCCAGAGTTTCTTTCGGTTTTTAAGAGGAAAGCTCCCTGAAGTACAGTCAACCTGTAATCCCCTTTGCAAGGCGTTTTGGTTTCTCTGGTGAACCACCACCATTGGCCACTGATGATGAAAAGTGTGAACAAAATGAGTCACTGAACAATGCCTGACCCACTCTTAGTCACTCCCACCCACTGCTGGTTTGCCCTTTATTTCAGCTTGATATATGGCTTATATCCCAACCAATTCCTTAACCTCAGCATCTTTTGGTAAAATATTTGATGTCTCTCCCAATTGTAAAATTCATTTATTTGCTGGTATAATATGCTTCTCTTCTGCGCCTTTGATTATTATCTCCGGTTAAAGCATCTCAAGGCTCACAAATATATTTGCTCTTTCAGTTTACTACGCACAGATATATATTCATCATTTTCAACAAGGATGTATCTTAACAAGTCGCCCCTTGTGCAAGCCATAGTATCAGCCTGCCTTAAAAACTGATTAAAGCTATCTATTAGTGTAATGCACCAAAAATTCTGGGAGGGTTGGTATTGTCCATGTGCTGACACACATGCCTCTCAGGCAAACAGCATGATGTTTCAATATGTTCCCCACTTCAGCTTGCAGACATTTGTTGTTTATGTATATATGAATATGTATTTATATGTATATCTGTATAAATACACAATATACGTATATATGCATATATAGGCTGTGCAGGAATCTTCCTTTTTTTTTTTTTTCTGTATACATACAGCACTGAAAATCATTTGACTTTGGTTTGTAGCTGAGGGAATCAGGCATGGCCACTGTGCATGTTCTAAATTGTCAATGCAGACCCTGGATCCACATCAGGGACAGCGTATTTGAGGGGGTATCAGATAGCATGTCTTTCACTATATTTAAAGGACTGAAATGACACATAGCTCATGTCCAGGCAGTAGCAATACCTCATTTTTGTGCCACGAATTTGAAAGTCTTCTTTGGGACTGTGTGGGGCTGTTATATATAGTTTTGCTGAAAGATGTTCATCCTTGAGAAATAAACTACTCATCTGTGCAAAGTGTTTAGAATGACCCTCACACTATTTTCTTATGAAACCCATTTCATTTGAAAATGCATATGAGGGTAACATATTTATTTCATACTGATACCGATATCTTCCAATACCTTATCTCCTGTCTGACTCTATTATCTAACTAATAAAGAGTTGTTTAAAAGGAAAATAATTTTGTGAAATTTTCTAGCCACTAACTAAGGTTCCTATGAGACACCATACACAAGACAAAGAAATAACCTCTTTTTCTGGCAATGAAATCGAATTACTTCAGAGTCAAAGAGCTTAAGCAGCACTGAAGGCAGTTACATGGCAGGAGCAGCCTGACGAGGATGACAACACAGTCTCTACTCTTACCCTATCAGATTTTATTGTTGCCTTTTTTTTCTTTCTGGAACTACAGCTTGAATACACAGCAAGGCTGGATTTTCTGTGGCGTGTTCAAGCAAAAGAAGAAATCAATGAAATGAAGGAATTAAGAGAACACAATGAAAATATGCTACGGAATATTTTACCCAGTCACGTTGCCCGTCACTTCCTGGAGAAGGATCGGGATAATGAAGTATGTATCAGTTTTATTTCTGATACTTTTTTCTAATTAGCAAAATAAAACCAAATCTGCTAAGATATTCTTAGAACTTAGTTCCTAATAAGATTCTTTACACAAATACTGCCAATATTTGGCATTTGTTTCACATTAAAAAACATTCATGTTTTAAAGTAAAGCATTCTGCACTTCTGCGACCACATCTGGAGCAGTGTTTCCAGGTTCAGGCTCACCAGTAGGAGACACATGGACCTACTGGAGCAAGTCTAGTGGAGGGAAACCAAGATGACCAGGGAATTGGGGCACACAGCATATGAGGAGAGGCTGAGAAAAATGAGATTGTTCCAACTTAAGAGGAAAAGGCTGAAAGAGGATGTTATCATTTTCTTCAACTACGTAACAGGTGTTTATAGAGAAGACAGAGCCAAACTCTTCTCCAATGTGCAAGTGGAAGGACAAGAGGCAACAACACAAGTTGCAGGAAGAAAAATCTCAGCCAAATACAAGGGAAAAAAAAAAAAATCCCTGGGAAAGCAGTATTGCATCAAGGCTCAGAAACCTTGTGAAATCTCCAGTCTTGGGGATATTCAACCCTCAAATGAACAAAGCCATGAGAAACTTGACCTAATTGGCCCTGCTTTTAGTGGGAACTGTGTTAGATGACCTTCAGAGGTCTTTTCCAATCCATGAGCCTTTGAAAATCTAGTATTCTTAAAAAGGATATGTGAATTTAACAGAATGATTATGCAAACTTAAGGCAGCCCAGTATTGTAGAAGCATTATTACAGCCCCATCAGTTAGTACAGGAGGAATCTGTGCAATGGGAAGCAACAGACCTGAGCCCCTTGTATCTCCAGACCCAAGAGAACATTTTTACCATTTCATATTACCCTCGATTTGCCCCTTTGGGGCAGTTAACAAAGCATCCATTGCAGAAACATAGTTTGTGGGTATGTTCCTAAAAAGTGTTTGTAATACACGAAGAAAGGCTGGATAATGGCATCTCTGAGTATTCCTAAGACGGAGTTTGAAGAGATGTTGCTGAAGGGATAAAAGAAATTCCAGAATTTGTTTCTGAAAGTAGCAGTAAGGCACTCGCTCTTTACATGAAATTAGGCAAATGCATGGTATCATATTACCTGTGAATAAAAGCTATTGTGTGATGAAACTGGAATTTTCTTACGTAATGTTGGAATTATCTTTTAAAATGAAGAGGTCACAAGTGCTGCAAGATTCAGGTACTGCTATATCTATTTATCGGGTAGAAAAAAGGGAATCAAAGCTACCCTTTTCTGATTGTACATTTTGGAAACAGACATAGCTAGAAGAATTAGACTGCAAAATGACTGCATTGTGTTCTGAAGATGTGATTTCAAATATCACCTAGGGAAAGACAACATAGTGAGAAGCTACAAGGAAAAGCACTTCAGAAATCAGCTTCTTGAGGAATTTTATACTCTGTGGGTAATAAACTGCCATAAAAACACTGCTCTGCACATAAGAAAATGTATGTGTGAAAGCAACCAGGTTAAAATGCCTCATGGCAAATGGAGCAACCCTGATATCAACCATGAGTGTATTTTGGCATATCCTCATTATGGATTTTCAGGGAATATATGTCCTCTCTTACACATTCATTTACATACACTCACATGCGCAATAATCTTCGAACGCAGACAAATGCCCCATGGATCACTGCTGATGCTCCAGTAATTTGCCACTGAATTGAATTCTACCACCCCTGCTTTTTGTAAGGTAATTTCCAGAGTGACTATACTTGGGGATGATTTATGCGTGAGCCGGCTGGCTGTAACATCTACCAGATTTCAGTACAATCAATCCTGCCGTTCATGTCTGGCCATTAAGTTAATTTCTCTGCTCTCAAAAAATGAATTCCCAAATATGTACTGTAAGCATTTTCTCATAGATGTATTATTTCTGTTTTGATGCTTCTTACCAAAAATAGAGCAGCTGAAGGCTCAGACAGTTGTTTTCTGTCCTCATGATCTGGGGAAAGTGTATGCCTGAATGCATATATGCTTCTCCTAGCACATATTGTCTAGTCCTCCATAAGCATCCATGAACTAACGTGTGTATTACATTTTCTATACTTAGGAAAGAGAATAAGTGTGTCCTTAGAGTATGGTTTCCATGACCCTGCAGATGTTCTTCAGTGAAAGAAAGTGTAAAGTCAGGAAGGGAGTCAGTCATGGTTTTTTTCTCAATCAAAGCTTTGCAGTATCCTTGGAAACCAGCAGAATTTTCCCACTTTTACTATAGGCCACATTGTAAAAGAGTCTAGATAAGGAGCAACATTAGCAGCAGAGTAAATTACAGGGCAGGAGTTCAGGATGCTTTCTAGGGAGAAGCAGGATGAAGGAAGAAGAGGAACCTGAGGTGTTCACAGTAGGTATACAGCGTCTAGCATCAATTCCTTTTACCATGAGAGCAAAGCACTAAAATTTCCTAAAGCACACTGATAAGAACATTGAGAAGCAACTACTCCAGGTCAGAATGTCATGAGAGAAGTCACAGAAATTGAAGTATCTGCCATTGGGTAAAACCACAGAGGCTAAAGCTAGAAACAATTAAACAAAAGAGAGTGCATGTGGTTTTGGTAAATTAGTCACTAGAAAAGCACACTAGGAGTTGTTGGGGACTATGTCCTAGGCTCTTCTAAAGTTGAAGTTAGTTTTATTACTAAAATTTTATTTGCATTCAGTGAAGAACTGACTGCATTTTCACATATGTAGTGACAAGACCCCATCCATAAATGAATCTGTCAGTTAGTACCAGAGTGAATTATATGAATAACACAAGTAGAAGCTTATCCCAGGACAGACTTTATCCTATTAGCCTCCTGCGTCCAATTCTTTATAAGCTGCTTTCTGCCCAGTAACTGCTCACTTATCACCCTCACTTAGGTTTCTCCCTCCTTCCAAACCCTAATAGCAGAAACTTTCCCAGCGCCAGGAAACCAAATGGCTCCATAGTCCCCTTAGGAGAACCACAGTTTACCATAGAGCAAGAGCAGGGGCTCTCTGAAAACCTGTGAATAAAAAACACTTGTAAAGAC
Source organism: Columba livia (assembly GCF_036013475.1). NCBI lineage: Eukaryota > Metazoa > Chordata > Aves > Columbiformes > Columbidae > Columba > Columba livia. Next base: position 152,891,207 of record NC_088603.1, on the reverse strand, counting down.
CTGCAGTACTGTGAAGTATAAGTTATCCATTTGAAAATGTGCTGAGGGGAATTCCTACGAAGATGTCATATTAGACGCTTTATATGGCCCCATCTGATCCCTGTTAATCAACAAATTTAGAAAAATATTGTCAACTACAAACATTTGCAACACAGACTTAAACAATAAATAATAAACATTAGGTTCCTTTTACTTGCTTAACAGTGTTTGATCCTCTGGTATTCATAGCTGCAAATGAATCCTTCATTTCTTTAAGTGGTTCCCCATATAAATCAGAATGAAAAATTCTATTTTAGGTTTGCTGGTGTAGACTCTGACCTCAGAAGCAGAAAACACAGGCTTTCAAGGAAAGGGCAAACCCTGCATATAATCCATGATAAAAATGTGAGAGCCGCCAGCTTTCTCCTGTTGAATTTGGCTAACACTTAATATACTAAGGCTAACCTCATACGCATGAAAAAAGATAAGAAACCTATTTTAATTGCAGCTAATTATGTTCTCATCCCTATATTACCACTTCAACACATTTTTCTTCTCTGTTCTTTTAGGAATTATACTCTCAGTCCTATGATGCTGTTGGTGTGATGTTTGCTTCTATTCCTGGATTTGCTGACTTCTATTCCCAGACCGAGATGAATAAACAAGGAGTAGAATGTTTGCGCTTGCTAAATGAAATCATTGCAGACTTTGATGAGGTAATACCAGCTACTAGAGAAAATATGATAGCACTTAAACAATGAGTTCCCAAATACCAAGTATGTCATCCTAAATTATCAAATTTAGTAACTATTCTGCTTCCAATATCTTTTTACTTCAATTACTATTACAATTGTCTATTTTAAATTTTGTACTTGGTCTTGCCAAACTTTAGTCTGAATGATGTAGTGAGATAGAGACTGAAATTAATAGTTACTTGAGTATAAACACACATTAAAAAAACAACAGCAAAAGCAACAAGAAAAACAAAAACAAAACAAAACCAAAACAAAAACAAAACAAAAACAAAACAAAAACCAAAACAAAAACAAAACAAAAACAAAACAAAAACAAAACAAAAACAAAACAAAAACAAAACAAAAACAAAACAAAAACAAAACAAAAACAAAACAAAAACAAAAGTAAAACAAAACAAAACCAACAAACAAAAAACCAAACCAGCAAACAAAAGAAACCCTACAATCTGCACCAGTGTATCTAGAAGTAGATCATGCCTTAATTTTGTAGAAGAAAGAAGGGTGAAGGTATTTGCAACAGTCCTGGAAAGCAGTGGTCTAAATCCAAAAAGATAAAGAGACTGTTTCAAAGACATTATTCAAATGGACTCAATTAATATTAAAGGTAAAATAGCATCAAGTTGAATGGGAAGCACACAGCTTAGAATCAAAAGTTGGATAGAGAATGAAAGGTGTTGACATATTAACTGAGGAGATTGTCTGGTCAAATACATCATACAGAGGTAAATGAAGTAAGTTTGCTTATTGTGCTGAGGAATGCAGAGGTGAAGGGAAATGCAAAAAAAAAATAAAAAGAAAAAATAGGATATAAAAAGGAAAAAGAACAAATTTAAGTATCCTGTCCAGTTAATTTCAGAAAGGGAGATGAGGAAGGAATAAAATAAACAGGAAAAGTCAGATCCCCAATGTAGATATTGCCAGGTGGAAGAGGAAGTCAGGAGCAAGGTCCATGGTTGGTATTGCAGAGTCCGCCAGCCAGTTAGCAAGGAAGCTTAGACAGGTGTTATCATGTCCTGCAGTGAGTCCAAGATAAATTAAGAAAAGAGACAAAGCACAGATCATCAAAGAGCTTTGAAAAAAATTTAGAACTAGGAAGGGTGAAAAAATAAGGCCAAAATTATCCCTTGTGAGGAATTTAAATGTCTACACTGCAAGCAGTTTTCAGGACTCTGTAGCCCTCCTGAGATCCCCAAGTGGTAGAAGCAGAATCTGACCCACCTCTGTACTTAACAGTGAGATTGGGTCTGTGTGCCAGGCTGGAATGGTCCAGATAAAAAAAGGGAGAAGAAAGTCACAGATGGTAGCGGTATCATAGGTCTGTGACTCTGTTTAATGGAGAAGATATTGAAAGAAAAAGTAGGAAAAAGACATTATTTTCAGAATTCTGCTGAGCAAGAAAAGATTAGCATTAATCTCGACACCAGGGGAGAGGGCACATGGATAGTGAGAAATCTTTGGGAAAATATAAAATATCCTACCCAAGGAACTCATGCTCTGTTTATCCCAAGAAATTTTTCTATTGTAGTAGAGTATTGACTGGAGAAGTGATTAGTGTTTTGTCAGCAGAAAATTAATATGCAGTTCAAGAGAAACGAAAGAATTACTTTGTTTCCTCAAAAGGAGCTGGATCTGGATCTCGCATCCCACATGAACTGTGTTGCCATGGAACAATTGTCTAAAACAGAGAAGGGAAAAACTCCACTTAGATTTGAAAAAAAGAGAACATCTTTTACCACTTTGGGTCTCAACTCAAAAAGCATTGCCAGCATGCAAAAGCTTTTTTAGAGAAGACAAGAAGGCAAACTTACTCTTTGCATCTGGACTAGAATTCTGTCCGTAGATTAAGCATACAGAAAATGTTTGGGGTTTGTTTTGTTTTGTTTAAAAAAAATAAATCAAGCATCTGCAGAGTTCAGACCTCTCCAGGGTTTAAAATAGAGCTGAATGAAGATTTTAGAATTGCTGTCTTTCTTTTTTTTTTTTTTTTTTTTTTATTTAATAAATCCTACCTTAGCCCTACTTTAAAATTCTATCAGCCTTTGAGGATCTAGCCTAGAGTTTTTCTTTTGGTTTGGGTTTTTTGTTTTGAAGAGAAAGTAACTCCAGGGGCTTCAGAGGAAGGTACTAGAAGAAAAGATGAAAGTGGCAGGCATATAACTGGAAAAAAGAGATTAGAAAAAAGAAAAATAAATTCTTTTTTTCATTCCATCCTGAGCAGCAAGTGCCAAAGGCCTCTCACAAGTTCTGAAGAATTTATTTTCAATTTGCTTCTCTGATAAAAGCTATGTCATCTTAATTTCATAAGTGGAAAACAAAGACACAAAGGAGTAATTGATTTTCCCGCTTTTCTTTTTTTTTCTTTTTTTTTTAAAACAAAGATATCTGTACCCATATCAGAATGTAAATATGAACCTAGATAAGGATCTTAATTTCATCCGTCATCCTTCCTTATCCTGGACCTCTGCATGGGGAATGTTTACAGAGTGGAAGCTCATAGAAACTGGACCAGGGTTAAGATTACCAAACTCTGAGAGACAATGAAAGGGGGAATTTATCCATGTAATTGATCGGATAGGAAAATTACTAATGGAAAATAGGATTCACAGGTGATGCATCCCTGTGCATGTTAGTAGAAGAAAAAACTACTCTCTTACGGGAAGAGCTCTGTCACCTTCTAAGTTCCTTCATTGCTTTTTCTGTAGGTATAAATACCTGCATTTTTCTCTGAGATCTTGCACAGCTGTCAGCACAGTTCTTGATTAATAGTTCTGTTTTTCTTTCCAGATCTAATTAAAATGATTATGGTTCATACTTAATGCAAAGCCTATTGCTATGAATTAATTTAAGACATTTTGTCATGCGTGTTCATATAATCTTCACAACAGAATTCCATTGCTGCCATGGCAATTACTGAAGACAAGGTTTTCATCAAAATGCTAACCCAATACTATATTCAGGGCCCTAACACCTGCTCTGTAATTAATAAAGGACATAATTAGGGACTGTATTACGTCCCAGACATGTTTAGTTGAAAAATAGATATGTTCCTGGTACAGGCAGTAAATGAAATTATGTGATCCCCTGCTGACTGCTAACCTACTTCCAGCATAGTCATGCCATTAGTTTATTCTGTCTGAGCAGTCTGAAAGGTGATAGGCCAGACAGAACAACTGAAGTCAGTAATCTTACCCATGGAAAAGGAACCAGAAGTCATTTCAGATACGGTGTTTCAGGGCAAATGATGTTTCCATGTAAATGAAACAACATAATGTCACTATTCCTTGTTTTTCATGACGTTCCTTGCCAAGATTGTCTGCTGTCTCGTTACAGCTCTGGAAGTCAAATGCAGATGTACAGCTTTAGAGCACAGCAGATCTGTTGGCCATGGGAAAACTTTACTCCTCAAGATCATGGGAACACCTCTGTAGAGATACCCAAGTGTAGAACTCTTAGCACAGGAGTGTGAGATATCACTACCTCGCGCCATCTGAGATATCCCAGGTTATTTGAGACACCCACATGGGATTGTCAGGTCCCATACTATACCATCAAAAACTCATGCTCTTCTGGAGCAAGTCATTGGAGATCTTTCAGGGAAGCATGCTCTAGATGACAAGAGACATCTGTGTTTAGAGAACTGAATTGAGTTCCTGATCTTGAATCAGATTCTATACTTTGAGTCCCTTCCTTTCCTTACATAGATAATAGTAGTAGGAATGTTGTGTCCATAGAGCCAGGAAGATGTTTCTGAAGGAAAGCAGTGGTAAAGATACAAATCAGTCTGATTTGGAAAATGTGATCTGCCCATGACAAGAATATCTGGATTATTTCTTTCTTCTTTCTAGAGGAGTTTCCTTGTTACTACAAAACAAAGTTTACAATCCAGATGTTATTTTGGTTTGCAGCTAGTGGATCTGTGTTAGAGAGTCAAAGGCAGTCCATTAAAAAGTAGTGAGTGATGGAACAGAACCTGTCAACAACTGCACAGGGTAGGAGCCTGTAGAGGATGCGGGTTGTGACTGGGTCTTTCTTAGGGAGCCAGGGGAACCTTGTCCAAAAACTCATCTTGGAGAGTAGGTGATTGACTTTTCTCAAAACACTGCCTTTGCTCAGGGTTATTTTTCCCTGATGGCTCACAAATCTCTCAGTTTCCAAATTATCCAGGCTTCCTGACAACTGAGGCAGAATGAGAGGTGTTGGTTGCTAGACTGAGAAAAGAAGATATAGATAGATATAGCTATAGATATAGCTATAGATACAGATATATACATATATTTAGCATCATTATAAAATACAGTTCTATATGATTTCTTATTTTGTACTCAAGCACAGTGGTGCTGACATGACAGTTCATACATCAACAAACAAACATGAACATTGAAAAACCTATTTTCATAATTACACATTTTTATATTAGTGTAGTCTTAAGACACATACAGGGTTAAACTCCCGTTCTTAGAGATGCCACACCAAAAATAATATTGGAACATTTCTCTTGAAGATTATGAGTCTTGAAGGATTTTTTTTTTTTCTGGATTGTAATATTTTTTCTAGCCTTTTTAATCTACCATTTATGTATCATAGTGATATTACAGTTGGGATTTGTGCTTTAATAAGAGCTTTCTTGTTCATGGGCTCTTTTTTCCTGCCATTTTCTTTATCCTGCAGTGATTTACACAGTGTTTATGACAACAAATTTAATATATGGTGTTGCCACAAGTAGAGGTTTTTGGCAGAAAACAAGATCCTGCTTTCAGACTTTGCTGATTACTTTGCAATTGTGTTCCATGTCCTGGAACATTCTCTTTTGCACTACTTTGTACATGTTTCATTGCATGTGTATATCCCAGGGGCTACCTCCATATGACCTTGGCAGTACATGAATGTCGACATCATGCCATTAGTTGCTTCTCAGATACCAACCACGTTCAAGTGTTTGAAAATGTTCCCTGAATTATCTTGGTAAATTAGTAAGCCTGTTTAAAATGTCATAAAAAATAGCAGCTCATTTAGGACTGAGTTGGAATATCTTTCCCCAATATCAAAATCCATCATCCTGTCATACTGTGAAGAAAGTAGTTGGTAAATAAAACATTATTTGAAGAAGGAAAGAATCTATCTATCAGACAGGATAAAGCTGGAAAAAACAGATTTGGAAACAATAATGAATGAGAAGAAAAAAGATAACATGAGATTATTTCTTCTAAATTGCCTCACAGCCAGCAGGTTCTTTCTTTCTTAAAAAGAGTAATTTCAGATATTTATCGCATATTTTAAATTACTGTGCTGTTTGCTGTTGCTTCCAGCAACCATCTGGAAATGAAAATATAGCCTGTTTTTAACCACAAGCATTTTCTCCCCTTGCCCACAAACCTGGTGCTCTCAAACTGCTCACAAAAGCCGAGCCGCAAGAAATGATCTTTTTCTTTAAGAGAGCAGTTGGAAGAGCTGCCCTTGTAGGAGGGAAATGCAGATAATGGGCTTTTCTGGCAATTTGAAGAAAAATGAGAAGCAGGTCAAGATTTTGGACTTTCCTGACTTGGAAGGGAGCCATTAACCATATGGCTTTGTGTTCCCTGTGCGCGATGCTGTGCAGCCTCCCATTAGAGACAGATGGTGCGATATCTGCACACGAACAGCAAAGCTTCCAAGACCCCAGCGCTCCGGCTGACGTACGCTGTGGTTTGTTCAATGGCAGGGGATATTTCATGTTATGCTTTTGGTATGTTTCTCTCTTTGAATGAAATAATCCCTTTAGTTTTTAATTGACAGGAAACTCAAACCCACAAAATGGAAAAAGAATGCCTGGCAGTGTATAAAAGAAGGGGGAAATGCTTCATTAAATTTTTGCTTGACCACAGCAAGAATTTTTTTCGTTCAAATCCCAACTAAGTTGAGGCTTTAGAGATGAAAGTTTGAAATTCCTTGTGTCTATGAACTGCTTTTTTGTTTGTTTGTTTTCTCCCAGGACTGCCTAACCATATTGATACCTAAATTTATTAGATACCACACTGAAGCATCATGAAGTTTACTGGGGTATTTCGGTATTAAAATCAGCAAGACACATTTTTAAAGCCTGTGATGGGGTCATTTGTGCCCATAGCCCACATAAAACTATTGTTACTGATAGAGTTCACAACCTGAACTCTGCTTATGTCTCTCAAAGAATATAAAGCTTTGGCTTCTATTTCATGGAAAGTCCAAAATTAAACTGTGAATATGGACTTAGAAGAAGGACCACACTGTCACTCCCGCTCCACTAGTGCATTAGTCACTAGACTAAATTTATTCTTCTTGCAGGTTCTCAGTCTGACAAATTCTTGATTCCTACTTAGCACCTATAGCTACCCCAAATAGATACGAGAGTTTACCACTTCCCATTGGTTCCCTGTGTTTTTTGTAGAAGGGGACAATACATAACAAAAGTGCAGACCGAATGACCCAATGGACACACCAGTGTTAGGTCTGACAGTAGCAGATGAAATCACAGAGTACAGGAGAACTTAAACTCTCACAGAAGTTCTTTGGAGTCATCTGTCTCCATCCATTGACTGTGTAAGATGGTTAAAACGGGCATTGCAAGTGAACTGGATTCTCTTTCACACTGGTTTCATCATCTGAATTGTTGCTGTATCAGCACTTGATTTGTAAACTGAGCTCGTCCAAAAGAGATTTAGGAACACTTTTAAGTGATCACGTTTACTTATATTTGTCCATAGATACATAGAGAGCCTGTCTTCACTAATTTTCAGTGACTATCCCTCAGAAAACAGAGGACTCATCTGAATTTGAGTTATGCTGGAATATCCGTGTGTTATATTATCCATTATGTGATTTACCGAACAGTACAATTTAGCTTGAATGCTCTATGAGTAGATAATTTTGTTCAGTATGTCTCAGAATCCAACTGGAGGATTCTATGAGTATAATGACTCATTTTGATATCTGTAGAAGCATTTTGCATTAAGAATTACAGAAGTAACAGCATTTTTTGACATATGTATTAGTTACTAGGTGAAGAGAGATTTCAAGATATTGAAAAAATTAAAACGATTGGCAGCACATACATGGCCGTGTCAGGATTATCACCTGAAAAACAGGTAAGACAATAGTTTTCATTAAGAAACAAAGCTTTTGGCATGTTCCACTGTTCATATTAGACAACATTAGCGTTATCTTTCTGTTATTTGTAGAGCTGCCTTTGCTAAATAAAATAGACATTTGGGGCTTCTGACAGACAACAGTTGCACTTCTTGATGAATTGAAATGTCATCTTGTGCTCAGAACAAGAACCATATGGATTCCTTCCTCAAATTCAGGCTTAGAAAAAGAATCTCCTTTCAGTCACACTGATGTGAATCTAGAGCAGGTCTATCTATATCATTGGACGGAAGTTAAAGTTACCACTGTAACTCAGACCAGAATCTGGCTGACAGCCTCCAAAAATCTATGAAGAGAGAGGATCTATTAACTGACAGAATACGTATGGAAGTGTAAGGTTGTATTTAAACATTTTTTTTAATTATGTAGCTGTATATCTACAGGCAGCCTGATAAACTATACATCAAAAAGAAAGCAGACTCATCCGTTCAACTGAAGAACATCACAAAGCATGAAAATCTGCACTCTGCCCTCATCACAGAGATGTAAACCAAGCTGGGGGAAAAATCAGCCACAGGGGACACATGCACAGTCACTGCCATAAACCTCAGATAAGTCAGATGAGAGAAATCCATTCATAATTACACCCAAGGATATGCCTGAAGTGGCTCTCCAAAGGAATAAGATGAGGCTCTCAAATACATCCAGCAAGAATCTGGCTGTTGCTGAAATCTGTCTTGCTTGGCAGTCGGTGCCTCTCCCCAAGGAAGAGCACCACAAAAAAGGTTGTGCTGTCCTAGATCAACCACAAAGTGGGAATCAGATCTGCCCACATAGATTGCAACTGCCAGAAAAGCAAAAGCCAGATTAATGTGAGCTTTATAAATTAGAAAATTTCCATTGTTTGTTTAGAATACATTATAAAATATGTGGAGTATAACTAGCTGAGCATCTCCCACCTACAGAGTAACGAGTGATGATGACAGCTAGAAATCCACAAAACTAGGCATGCATGAGATTTTGTTTGTTCCAACTCAAAATGCTTCTGTACAGAGATGAGCAAAGAAAGACTGAACAACAAGGAGGTAGCTGGTTACACAGCTCCTAACTGCTTCTTTTAGCTCCTGATGTGAGTAAAAATTCAAAGGGAGAAAATCTTTACTGCATTTCCAAGACTGATTAATTTTTCTTGAACTATAATAGCCTAATGGAATTGTTATGGATGTTTTAAATATACTGATCTCCATACATACATGTCTATCACCTTGTCAGCATCTAAGAGGTGAGGGCTGCCAAGGAGGTTGGCACATTGTGAAATGATTGAGGCTGAGGACAAGGAGTGAGCACAGCATGAACAGAATGGAGTAATGCCAGAGAGATGTTTATATTCCAGATTAAAAACTATGGATGACAAAAATTGCAAAAGACTGGACTGCATGGCCCAGGGAGAGCCTTGGAATGCTTCATTCCTATGGACTGGAAATTTGTTTGATAAAAGCATTACTAGTTTCAGAATAGATAAGATGATACCACACCATTATCGCACCAAAACCACAACTGTTCCTTACTCCACTGTCCACTCAGAGAAACAATTAGGGAGTTCCCTGTCCTCGAGAGTCTCTGCCCCACCATCTGCCCTGCTGGTGTTCTGGGAAGACCAAAACCCACTCCTGGTCCCCATCTGTATATGGATTTCCCTACAGGAATGGGAACCCAGGGGAAGGAGCAGGGAGTGACTTGACTGCTATAAGAAGAGGTGATTGATCAGCTACAGAATAGCCTTTTCTCTCCACATAACCATTCCCAGGTTGGCTGGCTTACCCTGTTGTTCCTGTCAGTGTTCCATCCCTGACAGCACTGGAATTGGTGCTTTTCCTGCGTGACAGTTTCAGTAAAGGAGAGTTATGTCTTTCACTTCTTCTGCTCATCCCTGGTTCTCACCAGTTTTTGTCTCTTGCACCTAAGCTAACTCAATCCTCTCTATACTCTCTTGCTCAGGCTTAGATAGATTTCACATGCCTTATTAATTCCCATGTTTACCTGTCAAACTATTGACGGGAAATTACTTTCTTTGGTACTTCATGCTAAGTTCTATATATCCAGGTATACAAGTATAATGTAAATGGGAAGCATTACCATTAATAATGCCCTACTTGGTTCAGTATGCTGAGACTGTTCTTATGATTTCTAAATTAAGATACTTGACACTTGGTAGGGATGGGTGGGAGCTGGGCAAATTGCAAAATCTTTCTAACATGTTGGTTTATAACTTAATCCTCAGCAATGTGAAGACAAATGGGGGCATTTGTGTGCTCTGGCCGACTTCTCCATAGCTCTGAATGAAAGCATACAGGAGATCAACAAACATTCATTCAACAACTTTGAACTCCGTATTGGTAAGCAGAGTTCAAACATGAGAATTAAAATGTGGTTTTGTCTGCAAGGATCCGGCTCTGTAAGTGTACCCCAGGAGCATTGCAATGACCTGTGCAATTTCAAATACTTCACATACTGAAGCTCCTCTTTTCAAACTGACTTAATCCTAGGCAAAGTTAGAAATAAGAATTGCTCTGTTTGCAGATCATAGGCCCTGGTTTGGGGACTGCAGAATTTCTAAGGTTTAGTTTCTACTAAACCTTTAGAGTAGTACTTTGGTTTTGCAGAAAAACTGAATGCCAGTTCTGACCTGACCTGTCCCAGTGGCAGCAGCTCTGAATTGCTGTGATGGAGAACCTGTTATCCTGGATGGGAAATCCTGGATGGGAAATCCTGGATTGGTAGTAAGAAGGGACATGAAAAGGTGGCCTGAATATATGCAGCATGGTAGGAGCAAATCTCACAGCTTCTCATGCTGACTGGATCACTGGCCAAAACCAAAAAGCCAACCAGAAGAAATGTGTTCTTTATGTACTACCCTGCCATAAAGAAAAGCTGAAGTATATTTGTCAGCCACAGCATGAAGGGTCGCAGCATCACTGTCTGTGATCTGGGCTTCCTAACAGTTTTAAACAGGATACTCTCAGTTCCCAAGATTTCTTGGGCAAAATGCATCCAATCTAAGTAGGTATGGACCACTGGCAAAGATTTCATAGAGCATGAATGCAACAGCGTTTCGAAGCCACTTCCCTTACCAATTTAAAAAAAAATATTCTTTAAAAAAATGTAAAAAACTAAGATACTTTTCCCAAATATGTGCCTTTCACTATCACTAAACATATTCTCAAATCACTGATGTAGAAAAAAAAAAGCTTCCTCTTTATTATTGCTTGTCTTTAGTTCATGCAATAATCTTACAAGATATAGACTTTCAATAACTTCCTAGAATACTCTAACATTTTCACTTCATGAAACATAGGAATGTAAATTATTGATTGTATAGCACTAAGAAGGTTGCCTTCGATAACTATAGACACAGAAAGATCCTTCAGAGAGACCTTTCCTGCTACATAAGAATCAGTTTGCAGGAGCTTTGGCAATAGTGTGCTGAATACAGATGATACATAAGTATTGTGATTCCACTGTGATGAATGTCCTGACCTTTTTTTCTTACTTTCTTTGTATATACGTCTCTTCCTTAAGCTCAGTGATAGGCGTATCTGAACCAGGTTTCACCTGCTTTTTGAGTGCAAATATGGTTTTCAGCCATTCTTTCTAACTGGCTACCTCTTCTCAATTTTTTTTAATAGGGATTAGCCATGGCTCTGTTGTAGCAGGAGTTATCGGTGCTAAGAAACCCCAATATGATATCTGGGGCAAAACAGTTAATTTAGCAAGTCGAATGGACAGCACAGGTGTTAGTGGCAGAATACAAGTGCCTGAAGAAACGTATCTGATCCTGAAGGACCGGGGATTTGCCTTCGACTACCGAGGAGAGATTTATGTCAAAGGTATCAGTGAACAGGAAGGAAAAATCAAAACGTATTTTCTTCTAGGAAGAGTTCAACCAAATCCTTTAATCTTACAACCAAGAAAACTGACTGGACAGTATTCATTAGCAGCTGTTGTACTAGGACTTGTACAGTCTCTTAACAGGCAAAAACAGAAGCAAATCCTTAATGAGAACAATAATTCTGGAATCATAAAAGGACATTACAACCGGAGGACTTTGCTCACTCCCGGTGGATCTGAGGCAGCAGTCCAGGCAGAGGGGGCTGACAAAACTGAATTGCCATAATCAGCATTTTGTTTGTGTTCTTTTTTTTTGTATTTCTTTTATATATAAAAATAAATATACAAATAAAAACGATTTAATTTTTTTTAGAACGAGTGTGATTATTTTCTGGTGTGATGTTTCTACGAGATTTTAATTCCTACATTTTAACTAATGGTGCCCCCATCTCTCCCCTCAGCTGTGATTAACTTCTGGAACTCCAGACATAGTAGCCTTAAGCCACCACTCTGTTGTGCCAGTTACCTGTAGAAAGGGTCAAGAATAAACCCCTGACTGAAGAGATTTAGAACACAAATTTATATAGGGAGTTAATCACAGGGAAAGGAGGCAATACCATCCACACTTTTTGGGTGAAAGAAAAGGCATAAGGAGATTGAGTATGTCCTTCTCACCTTTGGTTGCCTTCAAGCAGTTATATGCACGTAAGCTAGTTGCCTGGTGTCCATAACAGCCAGGGAAAAGCTAGTCGATGAAGCAAAAGGATTTTAAGACGTATCTATCTGGGAGATAGATTAGGTTGATTTTAGCCTAAACCCACTGATTCCATTGAGTCCACTGGCTGTGGGCTGTTAAAATAGCCTCAGGCCTTTTCACAAATGGGTGACTGCTCTGTAGACAGATAAATTAATCCACCTGATCTCTTGCACTCATGACAGGAGGTCAAAGCTCTCCTGTAGGCACTATATCTTATCTGTCAGTCCCATTTGGAGGGCTCAAATGCACTATGGTATCTTGACTGGCACAAAACACCTGTGAATGGACGGCAGAATTAGACCTTGAATGATGTGTCTGGAGTCTACAGCTGAGTCTATTGCACAGTCCGGGAACTAATCAAATTCTCCAGAGCTTAACTCTTAACCCCATCACCAGGTCTGTGTTTTTACCAAAACAAGGGCTCTCTGAGGCTGTAAAATGAGGATGTGCTGAAACACAGTAGGAAATAAAGCTCACCGCTAAACTCCTGCTCAGCTGCCTCAAGAGGGAGAGAGGCTGAGACTGAGGACACCCCAAATCGTGTGCCAGCACAGAGATTGGGATCCTACAATGGCACATGTCAGTGCTACGAGCTCTGCATCAAAAGAAGGATAAAATTTGGGGGGATGGCTAATTATGTTCCCCTTGGAAAGAGTAAATATATTACACCAGTTCATATATGCATCGGTGCCATGATTCACACTGAGCTGTGAAGTGTACAAATGAGCCTCTCATCAAGTCTGTATGCTCAAAGGAGCTGGGGTTTGTCTCAGTAAATATTATCTTTAAAATAAATCACAGGTGGAAGAAGCAGAACCTGTAATCACACAGCAATCCCCAGACAAGATCCCACGCAACAAATACAGTACAACGTTTGGATTCTTTGTAAATATGGGCCTTGCTTTTTACAGGCTGTTACCCAGCTGTTAATGAAAACTGAGATTTCTTGGGAGCATCACCACTGGATCAGGCACATTTTTATAAAGATGGCCAGTAGGAAGTATTGATTCCTACATTTTATGAAACACCATTGTTTACTGACAAAAGAGGCACCAAAATATGAAAATGTTGAATTGTAATAAGACAAAAATAATGGTTTTTGTTGTAATATAGACTGGTGAATGAGTATGTGGGGCAAAATTTAAACAGTTGAGTGCTGTCTTCAGAAATAGGAAATAATAAAAATTACCAAATAATTTTCAGACAAAACTGTATCACTGAAAGATGGGACCGCGTACAGATAGCATAGCAGTCTGAAAAGTCACACCTAGTAATGAAGCTACCAGTAACTGAGCTCTCATTCCAGATTGATTACTCCTTTGAACACCCACAAATATTATTTTTATGCCACACAGGGAAAGCTGAGGCCCTAAGCTTGCCCAGGCCAGTGCTGACACTGTAGGAGATGAAGACAAGGAAGGTCTAGCATCTAAAGCAGTTAAATTAATTTCACATTTACAGTGGCATTTGAGGCACTAAAGAAGGAAGTTTCAACTGGTTTAAGCAGCTCATTAACAGCTGTCCTCTCCTTCGCAGCTTATTTCATTGCTGGATTGGTTCATTTCTCCTGGTACCCAGAACATTTAATTCCTGCTAAATGCATATCCTAGCTGAACTGGTTTTCTAATTCTCACCACTGCTGCCAGCCTCTGTAATGACAACTAGCAGTGAGTGGAAGGTGTTAACTGGATAACAGGGTTGGAGACTGGAGCTGTGAGGTCAACTTCACTGCTCCTTAGCAGGGGCCCAAATCTGCTCCTTATCATAGACACGGATGGCTTTCTGTGTTATCCCTCTCAAAATCTCCATTAGCATAACTCTGTTCCCAAGTAAAATTGTCTGCTAATAAAACCTGAGTCTGTGTTGGCCAGATAGTGTTTGCTAAATCAGTTCATTGACATGAATAATTCTTTAGTGAGGAATTTCACCTGTGACTGACGCAGGTAAATCCCTGCTTGGGACTATTTGTCTGCACTATATGGTTATTTATCATCCCAGCAATTACACTGCTTGTTCCTTTTCCAAGTGTGGTGACCTCAAAGGTTCAGCAATGTTATTTCTCATTGTAGTATCTGTTTTCAGTGGAGCTGCAGCTAGTATTTATGCTCTCAGTCTTCTAGTTTTACTCTATGACCTTATGGTACCATTAGAGTATTCATCTTTCCCTCACAACTCTATCTTCAGGGTTTCTTGTTCATACAGGATAATACTGCTCATACAAGAAGGACCTATAAAGCCAAAACATATCCTGAATATCCTTTGAAACATGCATGCTGGGAATAACAAAGGCAAATTGCCTTGACTTTGTAACTCTTTGGCCAAATCAGCTGACCAATATTGAGAGCTTTCCCAGATTTTCCCCACTAAGAGAAGAAAGCATTGATAAAATCTGATTATACTCTTTGATGTCACTTTATTCATTTCTACAAATGCTTACTGCAAACACAAATAGAAGCCAGATGTTTGGTCAGAAATTTGTACCTTGGTCCCTCCAACAAGCTCCGTGCCATAAGCTCTGCTGCCTTAAATATTTTCTAAATAAATGGGCTGAAATCTGCAGCTTCATTCACTGAAAAGCAACATAGAACCAACTACATCAAGGGCAGTTTATGCCAGCTTTGAAGTATTCATTCTTAATCATTAAAGCAGATGGAATATTGACTATCTGGACCAAAAATCATTATTCTGCAGTGCTCCGAGCGTATATTTTCAACCATCACTCCTATATTCTAGCAAAGATCATATCTGTGGCAAGAGTGCTTGTTTGCACAACAGTCAAAAGGTTTTAGTGTTGATTAATTTATGTCATTCACCAATTTCAGTAATATCTCTTCAGAAAGTCACAGTTAGGAACTGGTAACAGTCAAGGTATCTACTCTTATCTCACATTAAGACCCAAGACAGAAGAGAGTTTACTGAGAACAGTGTGGTAGGTATGGTATCATTTAGAAATGTAGTAGCCTAGCACTCAGGAGAAAAATATCATTCGCTGTCTCCAGCCTTAATTCATTCCTGATTACTTCACAGTTGTTTGCACATTTTGAAAAGTGCAGGAAAAAATAAATCTCATCCAATCCTTTTCTCATTAGCAGAACTTAGGCTGCCTTTCCTAAGTGCAATGAGAGCCAAGGAGTTTGTACAAATACCCAGCCCAGGAAAGGTGACTGGTAGCCACATGTCCCGTCATTGCTCCCTGTCACGCTGCACCGCGGGGAGCCGAGCCCAGGTCCAGAGCTGACGTGACAACGTGCAGTGAAATGATCAGAGGAGCAGGAAATAACCACATTAACCAGCGTCAGCGGTACATGGTAAGTGTTATAATTGCACGGTCAACTTATTAACCTGCCCATCAATCTTTTCCTGTTGCTCAGTGGCAGTGACACAATTAAACATTCGTGGTTTCCCCAGCTCTGTGCTTTGCTGGAGGAGGGGAAAAAATACGACAGAGGAAGAGTTGGCAGATGGGAGGGAAGGGGTGAAAATTCAATATGCATAACTCTGGGCACTTGAAACTTACTGCAGTTCAGTTAGTATTTAAGGAATGCTGTCATTAGCTCTCCTAGTTAACTTCAGTAGATAAGGCCCATTTTTTTCCAATTTTTTTTTTCTTCTGTCTATTTTCCACTAAGCTCTTTTTTAGGTGATGGCTGTCAGAGTTACAGAGCCATCCAGAGACTGATTCTGTTCTTTTGCATGAAAATGACAGGAATGTGCAATGCTGGTTAGACAGCATCTCCTGAAAAATGCCACTCATTCTTCTCCTGACCCAGATCTCACTCAGCCCAAGGTGTTTTCTTCTGGCTGATAAATATGTTAATATTAATATACCGAACATCTCTCTGTTTCATAGTTCATGTACATTTTGAGAGTCTTGAAATCAGTGCCTCCTTCAGTTTTGCAATATTTAAAGAAAAAACAACAAATCACCACCACCATTGGCACATGGAGAAAAAAGAAGAAATCTCAGCTGGTTTGCTGAAAATATAACAATCAAAAATAAATGACACATGTGTGAAATTACTTTTGATTGCAAAACCCACTCTCAGCAGCAGTTACATGGGATACATCAAGGGATATTTTCACAGCAACAGGATATTAAGTATCATTTTAATTAACTTATCAGTTACTTAAAATAATAAAAATACAACAGCCTCTTTCTACTCATCTTTCCTCATAGAGACTGTTGTGACAGGCTGTTTTCTAAGTTTCTATAAATCACCAAGCAATTTTGTTTCAGATGAATGATCATCTTCTCTGGATGTGCCAGATTGATGCTCTAAATCTGTATCTGGGAGTCAGGAGTCACATCCCCATCCCTGGGGTCAGCACACTTAGTATGGGTGACACCAGGAGTCACAGCAGCACCAGCTCTTTTCCCATGGCCCTGTTACTGGGAAAGGCAAGACCAGGGGCTCAGACAGGCTGGGAGCTGTAGCCGAACAGTTCTCCCAGCTGAATAAGGCTGGGAAGAAGATCGCAGCAGGACCTATCCCACAAGGTTTGTCAAGACTCTGCCTTTAGCTCATTTTTCAGCAGCATAGTAACCTGTAAATTGTTTTGATGGCCACTCAGCAGCCTGGCTCTCCCAGACCTGCTCACAGGGAATATCTCCTCCATGCCACAGCTGACACTGCAGTATGCAGTCGCCTGCTACTCCATTAAATTGCCCTTTTCCTGGCAATTAACTTGGCAGGACCCATTATCTCTCAGAAACCATCATTTGTATGTCAGCAGGCAAGTTTTCATGAAACCATCTCCAACAAATCCTTTGGTTTTGTGTTTGTTTGTGGCTTGGTTTGTTTTTGGTTTTGTTTTTGTTTTATTTATTTCTTCCTGCAGAAGAAACAGAAATCTATGTTTTCATAGTTTCCTTTTTATTTGTCCATTTGGAATCTATTCGGAAACAAAAACCGCACCTGTGTCCAATACTTAAAATATTAGCTTAAGCAACAACATGGCTTCCTCTTACCCTCTCGGACAAGGTTGATTGTGTGTCTATTGCAACTTAATAACCTCCATCGTAGTTCCCTTCCAGAAGTATTCTACCCTCAGCTCTATGAACTGAAAAGTTAATATCCAGCAGGTTTACAAGGAGACCTCAGCCATCAGTTCACTCCATCATTCTGCTTACACCACTTCTAGTGCTAGAGGACTAGAGCAGAAGGGCCTTCATGGGCCTGAGAATGATGTAACAAACAAGAAAAATTGTCCATAAAACACGTTCCAAGATATTTTGAACTTTACAGATAAAAAACACGTTGGTTTTGAACTTTTAACTCATAGTGAACACAGAGAGTTCCCATATCACCCATTGCCCCTAGAACACAGTTTCACAGGTTTTACGTTCATGTTTGTTGCCGCCTCTGCATTTAATCTGTATTCCCATGCAATGCATATTGACATTAGCCAGTCTGAGCTAGGCATACCACCCATGCCATTGTATTCCCACTTGTGGAGCCTGACCTTACAAGTATACAAGAAAGAAAAATTTGATGGCAACAGGTGCAAAGTGAACTTCTACTTTAAGACACTGAGACATACCCTAATTTGTATTCTTTGACTGAGAGTCCAAAAAGCATCCTTACAGCTCCAGTCTATTATCCCTGTTTTTATAAACCCAAGCTGGAATATGTCTTGTTGATGTCAGAAAGTGTCACATCTTAGCATCAACACATTTGGGAAGAAGTTGGTTTTGTTCAGTGTTCCAATGGTTAAGAAACTACCAGTAAAACAAGCAGAAAAACAAACTAGCAAACCCAGAAACAGCAGCAACAACAACAACAACAGCAAACAATCTGTCTTTGAGACAGAGACTGGTATCCAAACAGAGTTTTTTCTTCGAGGTGGAAGCCATTAACCTAGACAAAAGCCATTGTCACATTTGCTCAAGGTAATAACTTTGGCTTTGGCCACCTGTCTCCTGTGTAAGTTCATTTTAGGTGTTGGGCTCTTTCAAGCAGGGTTCACAGTGTTGGAACAGTCTTAGCTACTCCATGGCCAGCAGGACTAGGGAAGTGATTGTACTCAGCACTGGTGAGGCTGCACCTCAAATCCTGTGTTTAGTTCTGGGCCCATCACCACAGGAAAGACATTGAGGTGCTGGAGAGAGTTCAGAGAAGTGTGACGAAGCTGGTGAGGGGTCTGGAACACAAGTCTGATGAGGAGCAGCTGAGGGAACTGGGGCTGTTCAGCCTGGAGAAAAGGAGGCTGAGGGGAGACCTTATCACTGTCTACAACTACCTGAAAGGAGGTTCTAGCAAGGTGGAGGTCAGTCTCTTCTCTCAAATAACAAGCCATAGGACGCGACGAAACAGCCTCAAGTTGCTCCAGGGGAGGTTTAGACTGGATATTGGGAAAAATTTCTTCACAGAAGGGTTCTCAGGCTGGAACAGGCTGCCCAGGGAAGTGGTGGAGTCACCATCCCTGAAGGGGTTTAAAAGGCATTTAGATGAGGTTCTTAGGGACATGGTTTAGTGGTGGATTTTGCAGTGTGAAGTTTACCATTGGACATGATGATCTGAAAGGTCTTTTCCAACCTAAATGATTTTACAATTCTATGATGTTGTGATCTCTGAGACCATCAGAGGTGACAAAAATGTCTTCATAAGAATTCTGCTGGAGGTCAGTTTCAGAACTGAGTCAATCTGTGTGGCTTATGGAAATGAAGGCTTTGCTGGAGTTAATTGATTTAATTCCAATATATGAATACTTTCATGAACCAAAAATAGTAGTTTTTTGAAACCTCTTTAAGCTAGTGGAGAAAAGCAGAACAAAAATGATGGTGGGAGGTTAAACAAGGTCAAACTGGGAATAAAGTACATACATTTGACAGCAAACATGATTAACCACTGGAAAAAAACACCATGAAAAGCAATGAATCTATTATCTCCTGAAGAGTTCAAAACAAGATTATAGAGACATATGTGGAAATTATGCTTTATTCAAATACAAGTGCCTGAGTCCACTGATAGGGGAATAATGAAGCTTTCTACAGTCTGTGAAGTCCCGACGGATAGACTGGATATTTCAACTGGTTTTTTTCCTAAATTCATTAATTTGGCATTGTGTCTTCACCACTGAGATAAACAACCAAAACAGACAAAGGCAAAATCTTCAGTCCTGGGAATGTTTCACAGCTCTTGCTAGTAGTACTGTGTTTCCCCAAAAATAAGACCTACCCTGAAAATAAGCCCTAGCATGATTTTTCAGGATTTTTGAGGCTGTTCAAAATATAAGCCTTACTCCAAAAATAAGGCCTATTTACAGTTCATTTAAAAAGTCAATTTAAATAGTGTGCAGGCAGCTATACATGTAAAAGAGTAAAGAGTTTTGGAGCAAAAATTAGTATAAGACCCTGACCTATTTTCAGGGAAACTTTTTCCATTTCATGCGTTGATTAAGAACCCAGAAAAAAACATAATTTGTTATGTCTCCCTTTGTGGAAGGCACTGGAGGCATTGCAAAGCAGTGACTCAGCTGTCTGATAGACGCTCTACCAAGCTATTTAGCTTCCTTGTCACTCAAATAACTGCTTTGTTGATTTTACAAAAAAAAAACCCAAACAACTTGTTAGTTAAGCATCAGGAAATAAACTGAACTACTCCCCCAATTGCATTCTACCATTCCTATCCCACCAGCTCTCACTGAGCTGTGTTTCTCCTTACCCTTGTGCTCCAAGCAATAACTCCATGTTTCATTTGTTCTAAGTAAGGGCTGTAAAACCCACTGTGGAAGAGAAATTGTTTCTTAACAGGATTCTGTTCACAGAGGATTTAGTGAGATCTCTGGAAATCTTTGTGGATGTATGACTTTGGCTACAATGAAGGTGTTCGTACTTTCCCTTGTAACTAAAAAAGTGGCCTTGAGTTAAATGCTGAAGAGTTTGCTACAAGAGTAGTTTTTTTATCATGATATCTTCCTGTCTTTTTTATATAAGCATATGATATTACATACGTAAGATACCCAGCCTGACAAGGCTTCTGAAGGCTTTTGTTCCACAGTTATAAAAGCCTCTGCTGAATAGGAAACATGGGATGCAGTAAAAGAAGACTGGAAATAAAAGCTTCCTCTGAAGTCGTGTGGAGGGAAGAGAGGCATGTCAAATGCTCAGAAAGTATCTTCCAAATAACCCAATTACCTATTTGTGACATGTAATTCATGATACATTTCTCAAACTCCTCACAAAGGCTGACAAGAATTTTTCCCCTTCCCTCCCCAAAACGTACCGTTACCTAATTCTGTCACCAAGATGAGAACAAGTTAAGTCCTAATATTTCACTTGGATTAACAGCTCCCACTAAATGACAGAGGCGAGAGATTTGTACTGGAAAGTAACAATGGCAAGGCACAATAAAAGCCTCTGCTGCTTTCAATTATTAATAGCGTATCACCACAGTGCACATACCAATCACACTGTTCTCTTTTCTGGTGCCCCAGGATGGGGGAGCATAGTTTCCAGTGTACTTCAAGCCTTTTAAAACTGCTTTGAGTCCACCCAGCTATTTCATACCAGGGACAGTTTCAGGGCAGGGCAGACTTCTTAAAGATATATCTTCCTGCTTAGGAGTGTGAAATGGGGATTTCAAGTGGGTTATTTAAAGAAGACATTTTCAACAACATCTAAATGGAAGAACGGTTTTGTGCTCCTAAACCCCTCAGGCTTTGTTTAAAAAAAAAAGTAATTACATAAGTATATAGTTGTGTCTGAATTGCCCTGCATCATGTTTTCCTTTTCCTGGTTGCCTTTATGCAGCTTATCCCACAGGTTCTGACGTTTAGTCTTTTCCTAATGCATCTAACAAGCTTGAATAGTATTTTTGAGGTAGAGGAGCAGCTTCTTCAAGACAACTAGAAAGTACTGTGCTGGACATCCATTAATGGTGCTCTGGGATTATTGTGGCTCATGGGAAACATCAGCAAGCACAGGTCAGGGGGTTGACAATGGTGGTATTGCTGTATCCAAATAAATGTTCTGAAATATGATGACCTTGCTTTCCAACCAGTTTGAGGTTTAAGCTGCAGCAGACTAGGGACACATCTTTACTTAGAACTCATCCTCTCTCCTCTGTCTTGATGGGTGAAAAGATTCAAGGTGTGACAGCTTTAGAGGGAACCATGACCCTCTCTTATTATTATTTTACCTAGAAAACTTCAGATTATATTTCTATGGCAGAAGATCACTTTTTTACTGTTTTAAAGAAAAATAAGCTGTTTAAAAGCTGAAACAAGTATAAATGTTACAGCAATATCTTTTTCCACCTGCAGTTAGGATGAAACTATTGTCCCAAGAGATGAAAAGCATGAAACACTAACAGCTGACCAAGTTAATAATTTTTAGTCCCATAGCAAGGAGTAACTTTGCTCAGGATAAATCAAACTTGCCAACCAGAAGATTTTCTTGTGTAGGTACCCTCTTCACAATGCCACCACAAAGAGTTTTTAAATATATATATATATATATATATATATTATATACACATATATATATGCTGGGATAATACATAATGAGCTGTGAACATTGCCTGTGGGCACAGTCCTTCTGCAAGTTATGTCCATGGACCATGGGTTTTATTATCTTGCACTGAAAGCACCTAGGGCTGGATAATCTAAATAAATGAGTTTTATGGCCCAGCAAAAGATAGCATTTGTTTCTGGCCTTACTTACTTTTAATCTATGACCTGGAGCTTTTCAGTTTACCAAGTCTTGCAATTTCTATGCCAACCAGGGGGACAGCAAATACTTTCCTCAGTGGTACACACATTTCATTTCTTCAAGCATTTATGGGAACATAACTTTTCCCAGCTGTGTCTAAAAACCCCTTTGCCAGTGCAGGTTTCTACCATGCCAATGCAAACCTCAGTTGTGCTGGTTTGACTGAAAATTAGTTAATTTTCTTCACACAGTTAGAAACCTTTCTTTTTCATAGCTAGCATGGTCATTATTTGGACTTAGTTTGAGAACAGGAGAGAACACCCCAGCACGGAGCTAATGCTTTTAATTGCTGTGGTCTGAGAGCCAAGGGTGTTCTGAGCACTCTGCCCACAGGTGTGAGGCATCAAGAAAGGGAGGCAGGGATGGGGCAGAGCTTGACTGACACCCTGGCTGATCAATGAGAGTATTCCATCCCTTTAGCTTCATGCTTCATATTTAAGGAGAGATGGGAGCTCCCAGTTTTGTCTCTTGCATTCTCTCTCTGGCTTTTCTCTTTGCTGTCAGAGACCTGTTCTGGAGAGTCCTGTTTGGGACTTATTTAGTTTGGTCATTTGCCATCCTGTTGTTCTGCAGAAGCTTCTGTGTCTTTCTGCCTTTTCTTCCTCCTTTTCTCTCTTTGGGATCAGCTGTTGGGACCAGGTGCTGCTTCCTGGGACTGGCTGCTCAGTGTAGATGGAGTTTGTGAGGAATTTGCCTTGAGTATCTTTTATTTTATATTATATTTCTATTTTATATATATGTTTACTAGTAAAGTATTAGTATTTTATTATTTTATTAAACTGTGCTTATTTCAATCCAAGTTTCTCCCTTCCCTTTTGATTTACTCCCCAGAGTGAGTGAGCAGCTATCATGGTTGTATTGCTAGCCCAGGTTGTATTGCTAGCCCACAACATCAGTCATGGAGAGATAGATTGGAGATCCACAGGAACAAGTAAGCCCAATGTTTTACTGGGGCACCAACCCGTTCAAGTGAGATTCTCCTTCCCAAGCCAAACAGCATAAAATTACTACTGGTATCTGAGACACACTTGTGATTTTTTTTCCTCCTGATTTGATCTTTGCTGTTGACTTTCCCTTATGATCATAATTCTAAAAGTATTGACAGCCCAGTCTTGGCCCTCTTTATGTTGTACTCCTGCCAGATTCAAGCCCTCAAGGGTGTGATGTAGGTTACCAAAGCACATGGGGGACTGCCAAAGATGAAGAGCTTTTTTTTCCAGAGCAATCAGATCATAACAGCTACCTTTCCTGTCCTTTGCTATAGCATTTCACTGCATCACAACAAGTTCTGTCCTGAAACACTTGTATACACATGCTTATAAAATGAATTAAGTAGATGAAACTTCCCACACTTGGCATCACCTGAACTCTTCATAGAGTTCAGTGCAAATTCTTTCATTGCTTTTGACAAAACAGCTGCTCCCATGATTGAAAGGATGGAAGTTATAAAGAGCCACAGGTACAGAAATAAAAGATGAAATAAATGCATACAGAACACACACATTGGCAAACACAGGCCTGGACCTGGATATTTGAAACAAGCTGCCATGAAACCAAGACACTTCAAAGTCTCACCCAGTTTTAAGCCAGTGAAGATCAAAACACCTAAGATATTGGGGGGAGAAGAATAACAAAGATGCGATGCAAGCTCCTGTTGGAAGCAGGGAGCTTGGAGAAAAAAAGAAAAAAAAGAAAAAAAAAAGATAATTTCAGTAGGATCCTCTTAAAAATTGCCCTGGAAAGTAATCACATCTGCTGACTATTGCAGCTTAATTCATCTGAAAATCTGTCATACTGTTTGCAGAGGAAAACCACTAACATTAGAAACACTTCAGTATTTTCTGAGAGATCCATTTACCGTGTAATCATTGTTTATGTAGCTACTAACAACTTTCCCTCTGTCTTACTTTCCCGCGACACCCTTAAATGACACTCACTTTTTTACCAGCAGAGAATGCTGATGTGCAGAAAGGTCAGCTGCTTTCAGTTTTCTACAGTACATCATTTTTTTAAAAGGAGCTCTTAACTTGCAGGGCCTCTAACTAACAAGTGTCAGATGCTCTTATCACACTCAACACCCTCTGCCTGGAACAAGAAGGCAGATCTGTCCAAAAATATAACGCTACTGTATTTATAGCTGAGCAAAAAATTTTAGAGTGCAAATTAAAGTGTATGGAAATCATCTGACTTTGCTCAAAGATCACATCAGTTTCCCAGAAGGTCACAAAACAATACTGATGTTTTAAGGTCAGCTGTAGGGCTCAAACTAACCTAGAAAGGTTCGGCATATTAATTGGAAGTGTGTGGTTTGAATGGAAATCACCATGCTTTGGTGTAGGAACTGAGATGAGAAAGAGGGGATTAGAGAACACATGGGCATTCTAACTTAATTTCGTCCTGGCTGTCCCCAGCCTTTCCTGTGTTTCTCTTCAGTGTGGGACAGGGACTGTTTTAGTATCTTTGTCCTTTACAGTAGTCAGATATTTCATGAGAACTTAAATGAATGTAACTGAGCAGTAACTCCCAGGACACCACCATTCTCCCTGCTGGACGTCAGTAAGGCCTGAATGTTATAGGACTGCACCTATCCAGTGTATATAACTCTGTATGTCTAAAACAAGATGCTGCAGTAATAAGCACAGCTGAACTCCAGCTGCGCTGACAAATTGTTGTTCCCCACAAAGGTACCGATTGTCGTTGACTGGGTGCCTGCTGGTAGCCTCTGCCGTTTGCAAAGTCGAGTCTGTTTGTTTAAAATGACCTTCTTGACATATTGTGACTTATGAAGCTCTGGGATCTCTGTAGTTTCTGATCAGGAGAACATAGTCTGAGACTCAACCCAAATCTGTGAATGGCATCAGTCATTGGCAAGTCATGTCAATCACCTGGCAGAAATACAACTTGCCTAGTCTTTTCACCTTATGTAATACATAACTCAGAGCTTTCTAACATTGAAGTGGAAGGTTAATATTAAAAACTTTTTCTACTGGAGTTATTGTACTAGAAAAATCTTGAAAAATCTACCCCATGCATCATAGTCTCCAAGACATTATCTTCCATGAAAAAAATGCAGGGTCTAAGCTGTCTGGCTAATTCATCTTACTTTTATTTTATATTACACAAGACTCTTGCTGATTTGTAATAAAGTCTCTTGCCAAGGTTGGAATCTCACTTCACCCCATTTGGCATAAATGGAGTTAGTTATCTCTTCAGTGCCCCTGGAAATGGTATCAGATGCAGGTCCAGGTGCAGTCACACCATGGCTGAGGGGAAGTGTTCAGCAGTGCTCTTGCACTACTACAGTTCCATGTGGGGTGCTGACACTCCAGAAGGCACAGCTAAAGAGAGGGAGTCTTGCTTGGTACCCCTCATCTCCATCACTGCACACAGATCTAGCATGGTGGGACTCCACAAGACTCCCTGAGTGGTTCTCAGGTTGTATTTGCCACTTCAGCAGCTACTTCTGAAAGTGTGTCTAGAATGACAGCCTTGAAGAGCTTGTGACCAAAGTAGACAAATGGTATTAATAGGAAAGGAATGAAAAGCCCTAAGCACCAGAGGGATTTGTTTGATGCTTCTTGGACTATTCATGTGAGAGTAAAAATTGAATTTCAGGTCCTTGATCCTAACCCAGACCTAAAGAACCAGGTTGTGTCACTTCAGATAGTGTACAAGGTTTTTACAGGCTGCATTGTTGAACTGACCATACACATCTGTCAAACTTCTCTTTCTTCCCATAAACAAACCCTTATAGAAGAGTTCCTGCCTGAGGAATCTAATCCTCTTAGAGCCTTAAAAGAGACTCACATGGATTTTTGTCTGTTTTCTGTCACTGTTAGAGGATTTGATTGATTCTTTCATTATTCTTCCAGCTCAGAATAATGGAGAGTGGCATTTTGCTTGGAGAGAATCACATTGGCTTAAAAAACACTCCCAGTTCATCCATCTGCTAGAGCTCTGGAGAGCCGAGCTGTACTTACTATTTTAGATGTTCAGTCTAACAAGGAAAAGATTTTGTTTTCCCTTGCTTTAAAGTGTTACGCTGAGTGTATGGTTGTATCCCATGTGTGTTTCTCTTTTGTTCTTAACCAGGGCTTGGCCAGGGCCCTTCTGGCTCTGGAATAGATTTAGGGTGGATTCTTGTAACCCAGAAGGGACAAGACCACACACCTCACCCTGGAAAGCTGTAACAGAAGTATGACACAAAGACCACATAAAGACATGGTGCCCTGGTAACAGGCAGATGTGCTGAGAAAAATGTGCACAGCTGCAAGCAGGTACCCAATAGGACCCAGACTGCTGCTCACAGTGAGGCATACAGGCTGATGCTCTGTAGTGAATGTTGGACCATGGAGCTCTGCAGGCTCAGGGAAGAGTGGCTGGAAAGTGCCTGGCAGAGAGGGATCTGGGGGTGCTGACTGACAGTGGCTGAACATGAGCTAGCAGTGTGCCCAGGTGGCCAAACTGGCCAACAG
Organism: Columba livia; assembly: GCF_036013475.1. Lineage (NCBI taxonomy): Eukaryota > Metazoa > Chordata > Aves > Columbiformes > Columbidae > Columba > Columba livia. Next base: position 152,864,540 of record NC_088603.1, on the reverse strand, counting down.
CATCCCGGCTTGTATCAGAATACTGTGGCCAGCGGGACCAGGGTAGTGATTGTGCCACTCTACTTGGCACAGGTGAGGCTGCACCTTGAATTGTGTGTTCAGTTTTGGGCCTCTCATCATAAGAAGAACATTGAGGTGCTGGAGAGAGTTCAGAAGAGATGATGAAGCTGGTGAGGGGTCTGGAGCACAAGTCTGATGAAGAGCGGCTGAGGGAACTGGGGCTGTTCAGCCTGGAGAAAAGAAGGCTGAGGGGAGACCTTATCACTGTCTACAACTACCTGAAAGGAGTTTGTAGCATGGAGAGTTCTGGTCTCTTCTCCCAAGTAGCAAGGGAAAGGACAAGAGGAAATGGCCTCAAGTTGCACCAGGGAAGGTTTGGATTGGATATTAGGAAAAAAATTCTTCACAGAAAGGGTTGTCAGGCATTGGAACAGATTGTCCAGGGGAGCAATGGAGTCACCATCCCTCGAGGTGTTTAAAAGGCATTTGGATGAGATTCTTAGGGACATGGTTTAGTACTATATTTAGGTTAGGTTACAGTTGGACTTGATGAACCTGAGAGTCTCTTTCAAATGAAATGATTCTATGATTCTATGACCGTGTCAGTTTATGAGTAGCAGCAGCTGGGGCACAGTGGTTATCACTGCCAGTGTGAGTGTGAGGAGAAGGGCTTCACTAAGTGTGGTGGGCTGGCCCTGGCAGGATGGCCAGTGCACACCAGAGCTGCTCTATCACTCCTCTTCTTAGGTGGACAGAGGAGAGAAAATACAACTAAAGGCTTGTGGGTTGAGATAAAGACAAGGGATTCCTCAGCAATTACTGTCATGGGTAAAATAGACTCAACTTCAGGGAAATCAATTTGATTTATTTCCAATTAGAATAGGATAATGAGAATGAAAAACTGAATCTTAAAACACCTTCCCTCCCACCCCTCTCTTCTTCCTGGACTCAACTTCACTCCTGATTTCTCTGCTTCCTCCCCTGCAGCAGCACAGAAGGATGGAGAACAGGGGTTGCAGTCAGTTCATCACACGTTGTCTCTGCTGCTCCTTCCTCCTCAGAGGGAGGACTCCTCACACTCTTTCTCTATTCCAGCATTGGGTCCCTCTCACAGGAGATAGTCCTTCACAAACTGCTTCAGCATGAGTCCTTTCCATGCGTCCTTCAGGAACAGACTGCTCCAGCGTGGGTCCTCACAAGTCCTGCTAGCAAATCCACTCCAGCGTGGGTGGGCTGCTCTCTCCATGGGTCCACATGTCCTGCCAGGAGCCTGCTCCAGCGTGCGCCCTCCGTGGGGTCACAGACAGACACAATATGGCAGCGGTGGTAGCGAAAACACCACCATCCCAAGGCTACAGAATGATTAACATGTGAGTCCATATCCAAGCTCTAATACAGCCTTTGGAAAGATGCCTTCACTTTCCTGTGTGAGGTTTTTGTTGGTTTCTTGTTTGTTTGTTTTTTCTTTTTCATTTGCTTTCTGTTAGCCGTTTATTTAGAAGTTGAAACATTCAAAATGGGGAAAAACCTCCTATATATTTTAAAGGTATTTAGCATGCCGGTGCCCTGGTTGCCTGCAGGATTGCAGAACACATGAATGAAAATGCAGGATGCGACACAGAACTGCTTATTTGACTAAATCTCTATTTGCATTCAGCACAGCCACTGTGGCACACAGGCACTCTCCCAGCAACTGGAATGAGCTGTAACACCCTGGTTCCTGCTTGAATAGCTTTGGGTAAGGCTTCTGGAAAACAAAACCCTGCAAATCAGCATTTATTTGTTACTTAGGTGGGATCTCAGGATAAAATAGGCAAAAGTGAGATGGTTTTGTAGTCATCAGGTTGTTCTTCAAGTGTAACCCTCCCCATTTCTATCTGTGTTTCCTCAGGCGGAGAGTGTTTAGAAAGACAGGGAGGTACTTGGGGTGAAGCAGTTAAATTCTGTGAGAATAGAACAATTAACAGTCGGGAAGAGGCTGCTGAAGCCCAGGAGACCTTGCATAGCCACTGTGCCATTATCACATGACTGGGGAGCGTATTTGAAGGTAATACCAAGTAACTTCATTAAGCTCACAATAGCTCAGGAAGCTTGGAGATTATTTGAAAAAAAAAAGTCTCTCTTTGTCTCAGCAGGTGGCTTTCCACAAGCTCTCAGAGTTCCCACACAGTGGTATTTTCAGTATCTTACTAAACGCAGTAGGAAACTTGAATGCTTAAACGTCCTTGAATGTTTTTGTCCTGCGTTTTGGCAACCGTTTTCCTTTGCTGCCCTCTTGTGGGGCAGGAGGCAAAACGTTCATTCAGAACAAAACCAGAAAGCTTCATTCATCAAAATACATGCTGACCTAAATTCACCTAGACTGGAGACAGATTTCTGTGAAGCAGGCTTGTTTTATTTCATAAAGTTTCTCAACGGGAAGAGGTTTTCTTTGAATGTTAGTCTCTGTCTGGTAAAATAGCTCAAATGTAAAATACCCATGTCGTAAAATATCATCATTCAGGCCAGGCGAAATGTTTTTTCCTTGAATGAGCTGAGGGGAATAGACATGTATGCAGATATGCACAATACCACTGTATGCAGTGGTATTATGTAAATGCATACATATATTATATATATATAAATATATATGAATATATAAAGTACAACATACATAGGAGTTTACTTAATGCAGTGCAACCAGAATTCTCATTCTCACTTCCATGACTTTTAGGGCAGACTAATAAAATGCTATCAGGTTAGTTATGAAGCCAATCCTTGTTCTGAGACACTAGTCACCAGATTTTGAAGACAATCAGACAAGATGAAGAACCAAATTTTACATTCCATTAAATACGAAAACGCTGACCTGAAAAGCCAATATGTGATGAAGACATTAAATGCTCACAAGTTCCTAGTGATGTTGAAGAGTGATCTCACAAACCTTCATTGCAATTGAGATGCTCAGGTTTTTCTGGAAACTCAGGTCACAAGGCAAATTTGCAGCTCATCAGTTCTGAGGTTCTCAGTGGCACTTGCACTGTGCATGCATCTCACATGAGAGGCGACTTTCACCTCTGCAAGTGCATTGTTATCCAAGATTTTCCAAGAAGAGGTCTATTCATTGGGGTAATGCAGCTTAAACCCTGAAAAAGAGCTGAAGAAAGATCATTCTTAGGTTTATCCATTTATAGAACTGCTTGAGCTGATGAATGATGAATATTACACAAGACTTTGTTTATTGTGAGGGAAATACTTTTTTTATTTCCACAGATGTGATTACGATAACAGAAAGTACACTGTGTGATTCTCCATGCAGGCAGTCTTTTTATCCCAAGTAGGGAAAGAACACAAAATAAAAATAAATATTAAAATAAAAATAAAAAGAATAATAAACAAAAACACAAACAAACAAAAAACAACCAATAGTTATAAGCTAGATCCTATAAGGACTGCTCACCTTGGTGGGAATGACAAAAGTCACAAGCATTGTAGTGTCTTGACCCAGTGGCATCTTGAACATAGAGTATAACTTTATGGTAATAAATCATAAGAATAGATATGAATGTATTATATCCATAGTGGGTTCCCTTTCACAGTACGAGTTTATTAACATCCTTAATTTCTGAAAAATTGTACCACGTGATCTTTATTTATAAGGAACCAAACATTATTATCCAATACAGGGTGGCCCAGAGCAGATAATGCAATAATCTCTGGATGAGCTGCAGCCAAGGCTTCCTCCAGCTTGTTTCACTGTCAAGGAAAATATCCACAGACTACGTGACATAAACCTGTAAGGCCTGAAGGTCTTTATGGCATCCCAGTTAAATACTTCTGTAAAAGCCTGTGAGACTGCAGGGCTCTATAGGTACAGCTTTGCATTGAGACATGGTCTCTCATTGAGGCACTGAAAACAGCATCAGCTGAGACATTTTATACATGTTACCTCAGAAACGTCACTACCTCTTTTTTTCTTTATATATAAAATATATCTCTTTAGGAAGATAAAGTTTGAATGTCATAAAAAGCAAGCAGATACTCATACCTTTCAGAAGTAGCTGACGTTTCCAAAACTCAGGCAGTTAATACCCCCCTAAACCCTTCCCATGAGTGTTCAGCAAGATGAACCAAGTCCTTCTTTTCCTGGGCATGGTCTGTCATTAGCCTGACAACAAAACCAACAGAAGCTTTGGAGCAGGCATTAGCCCAAGCAAAGGAAGGAGCACCCTTCTGGAAATCCACCACAGACCCCTTTCAGATGTCTCTCTGGGCGATGGTGGCATGTACAAGCAGGACAGGTTGGTTGTTTGGGGGTGCCTTGGGTACACTAAATGTCCCCCAAGCAGATTTATTCACCAAAGCAGCATGTTCTTTGGGGTCCTTCACAGTCATTGCTGAAGTAAGCCCAAACATTGGATAGTATTGTATGGATAGTATAGATAGATAGTATAAAATGTAGGCATTTTGCAACATAGTGAGTTCACCTGAGGGGGTGTTTTCAAAGGTCTCCATCAGCACCCTGCAATTTTCAGAGGATAGTATCACTATGGGTCTTCTTTGTTGTACCATATGTGAACTCCAAAATCCAGGACAACTACAAATACTTTGTGTTCGTGATTCTGTGAATATTCAGAGAAACAAAGAGCATCCTTTGTGTAAATTCACTGAATCACTTAAAAAAGTTTAAAAGGGGAGATCACATATTCTAGAAGAGGACATGTAGCAGATGGAGTGGGATAGCCAAGATAGCCATCAAGCAATTCATTCATGATGCTAGAGCAATGTAGAACAGCTGCTTTTCTGTTAGTTTTGCGGGAAACAATAGCAAACATCTTGTCAAAAGTGGTAAGTGTTGTGAGACAGGACCTCAGTTCAAGAGGGTGAATCACTGTAATGGAATGGGTTCATCTACTATAAGCTTGGCACTAAAATTGAAAGCACTCTAGCTACGGCCTGTTAGAGATAATAAAGTAGGCATCACTAGAATGTCCTTTTCATCACTTCATCCCAAAATATTCTTCAATGGAGATCAGCAGCACAGCCACAGTTCTACAGATGAGAAAACTAAGGCAAATCAATTTATTCAAGGTCACGCAGCAGGCAAGAAAACTCTTTTGTTTGAACTGGAGACCAGTACTCTGCCCACTTGATCCCAGTCAATAATGTTTGCATTCTCTGAGGCCAGAAAATGCTCTATTTGTCCATGTAATGCCTAGCATAACTAGCTGTGAGTGGCTTTCTAAGGGTGATGAATACCATTCACTGTGCAAAATAGTTTGGCAACTCACTGATGCTCTCCAGCCATGTGAACTCAAAGATCTCTTTACCCACTCTGACCATGTAACAGCAAACAGTAAGAGACAGCACTGCCTCACGATGGAGCCAGGCAAATGTTATCATCAGTAATCTGCTAGAGTAATTACTGTTTTGCTTAAATCAGTGTCACTTCAATAAACTCGTGTATTGCCTGTCATATATCTCATTAACAAACAGTCCAAACATGAAGAGCAAAAATACCTATTTCATTGACATGTAGGGAAGGCGTGCAAAGGGAAAAGGCAATTAGGATGCTATTCTAAGCCAATGCAAATTCCTGTAAATCATGTATTGGTGCAAATTGGTATGGGTCTATGACATCAACTGATGCTACATTAATTAACACCTGCAGAAATTCTAGCCCATAAATCATAATTTTTCTCGTGTCTAATTTAAGGAACAACCTAACTAATCTCATGCTCTGAGCATTAAAAACAAACCAACACCTTCAGGTCCTGATTTTCTGCAGTCATTTTTCTTATGTCATCATACAGAAATCTGGCAAAATAAGTGAACTCAATGTCAAATCACAGTTTTCCACTCACTGACCCCAGAGCAATATTTAACACTCACAACACACAGCATAAATGATGAGAGAAGGAAGTGATGCCAATTAGTATCTGACCTGTTGATTTTCAATAATGAGCGACACATTCAGCTCTGAAGCAATTCAGGGACACATGGAAGAGTCCTGGTTGCCAAACTGTACTGACAGCCCTGATTATTCATAGTTTGTGAATTCGTGACATTATTTTGTCTGGGAACACTAACAACACAGTTATTCACTGAGGAAAATGATGTATCTCAATTCCAGGCCCTTCCTCCCTCCCTCCCTTCCTTCCTCCCTCCCTTCCTTCCTTCCTCCCTCCCTTCCTTCCTTCCTCCCTTCCTGCCTTCCTTCCTTCCTTCCTTCCTCCCTCACTTCCTCCCTCCCTTCTTTCCTCCCTTCCTTCCCCCTTCCTTCCCCCCTTCCTTCCTCCCTTCCTTCCTTCCTTCCTCCCTTCCTCCCTTCCTTCCTTCCTTCCTCCCTTCCTTCCTTCCTTCCTTCTTTTTTCCCAACAGCAGAATCTGTCAAAATCTAACAAAATGCAGAATCACATTGTACTATATTGTGGCTGGAAGAGTCACTATGATTTTCTCCTAGTTATTTTCATGTTTCAGAAACTTCTCATTTGTGTTCCTCATTGAAACAGGGAAGCATATATTTTTCTTTCATTAAATACATTTATAATTGTCCTATATCATCACCAACAAGGCCATTTTAGCTTTATACCTTTGTAACCTATATCCTTTATGTGCTATCCATGGAGTATAACACAGAGTGTAGGATAATGTAGATCCCAAAATTCTCCTATTAAAAGGAAAGGACTGGCACAAGCTTGGTGTGGGTAAGAGAGGACTAAAGAGAGGCAGCTCTGGTGCCTTCCACCCTGATGGAAATGGTGTAGGGAAGGTTTTGTAAGGGAAGAAGCAGCCAAATGGGAAAATTAAGCCAAGGAGATAAAATTAGGAGCAGGAGAAGGTTTAGAGGGATGGATGAGGCTCCATATGAGAGTACAGCAGTGTCCATCCTGTTTGTGGCCACCGCTTTCAGAAAGGGGCTGCCCATGGTCACACAAAAGGGCATTGGGCACACACCCAACTGACTTGTCTGCGCATATGCTCACTCCCAGGCCCCTCCAGAAAGCAGAGTGACACCTGTACAAGCCACATCGGCTACATGTTCACGCCAACTGGCTTCTCCTAAGAGACCTCCCCAGGCCCATGTGGTGGTAAAAAAGAGATGTCCCTGTAGCTGGGCTTCTATGAGAATGACAGAATCATTTTGGTCAGGAAAGATCTTTAAGATCATCAGTTCCAGCTGTTAACCTAACACTCTCACTAAACCATGTCCCTAAGAACCTCATCTATGCATCTTTTAAACACCTCCAGGAATGGTGTTGGAGTCCTTACTTCTGTCAGCCACTCCTTCATTTATGCCCTGCTGGGATGCTATTAGTTAAATCTGATGAGATTTGGAAATGTTCAGTGAAAAAAAAAAAGCTCACTAACACCCCAAGGAGAACTTTGTCTATTAATCTCAGGTTGAGCTGGGAGATTTCTAATCAACAGTCTTGCTTTTGAGCTGGGTCTCAGCTGGTGGCTGGACAGGAGTGCAGTTTCGTGTGCTGGCAGGAGAGCAGCCTGCAGTGTTATGAGCCAGGTGCATGTAACCAAACAGCTTTGCTAGAGGCTGCGGTCTCTGCATGCCACAGTTCTCTCTGCCCCACAGACAAGTGGGGAGTCCCCTGTACAGCATCCAAAATGAAGGGAGATAAGGAGCCTCTGTCCTGCAACTACAAATAAAGACTCTGTTCTGTGTTGGGAAACATAATCTACCAAGGAAGACAGGAACTGATGTGTTCAAACCCTAAATACTCAGGGGCAATGCAGGTACCTACAGTGCCATTTTTGATTCCCCAGGGTATCCAGCTGCTGTTCAAGAGATATTCAAAGTCCCCATCCATCCCACCTCTCATGTTCTCGCTGTGTTTAGGACACCTGCCCTGCAGTGGACTGAAGTGTCACGGCTGAACCATGGTGCTGTGTCATGGGAGAGCATCTCTTGTCTGTCTGCTCTGCAACTCCACACATCCTTGTCTACAAGACCTCATTTAACTAGATTAATTTAGCATCTCATAATTTATTTTTTATTTAATTCTTCCAGTTTCCCATGTTCCTTGTTTTTTTCTTTGAAGCTTTACCATTCTGAATGCATGGCCCTGATGTGCTGGATACATAGACAAGACTGACACCTCTCAGCTAAATAATCATTTTGTTTTGCTCACTTTGTTTATGCAGATCAAAAGTTTCAGTAGAAGCTTGTTGAAAACTTGCAGAATCCTAAAAAACAAGACAGAAAGGTAGAAACATCTGGGTCATCCTACTGACTCAAACCCTGTCAACTCTACCAATAACATTCCCACACGTGTATTTCTGTCTCTACATTTCAATCAGCACCATTAACTTATAATATTCCTCCATCCACTGCCTAAAAGAAAAATAAATTTTGCTGGATCATTTTGCTTCTCTTCCTCTAAGCTGAACCTCATTTTGTTATTTGTTAGCAGCTTTGTGTCCTTTTATTGTTATTACTCTCCCCTGCCTGGTGTTCACATTACCCTTCTATTTAATAGTCTAAGAATCCCATTAACAAGCAGCCTACTCAGCCTTCTCAGTCCATTGACACGGGTGTTAAACAAGACTGATTCCAATAGTAAACCATCAGCCACATCTTCAAAAATGCTGCAGTTTCAATGTTTTGTATCTAACTTGCCTACAAAGACATTTTGAACTAATGTTTTGGGTAAGATTCATTCATACACCATTTACAATATCTCCTTGAAGTCCAAAACTGATTCTCACATTTATTTCATTCATCTAGATCCTGACGTTTATGGAGAGCTGAAAATGGCAAAACTTAGCAGTGTAATTCTGTCAAAAATCAAGTCTTCAAAACATGTCCCATACTTTTCTGCACACAGTGTCAGTATTTTCTTCATTTCAGGACACGCCCATCACTTTATTCACAATTTAATGAACAGGAATTACCAGGATCATTTTCCCTTGATCTTCATAGCACTCTTCTCTAAATTTTCAGAGCTATCTCAATTGTCTGATGCTTTTCTAGCTATAGTGTAGTTCACTGAATGAATATGTTTCTTCTGTCATTCAGACTGTCTCAGCTCAGGGGGGGTGAGAAGAAAAAAGAGCCTCTTTTATAATACTGGATAGGTCAGCTGGATCTTGCATCTGGGCTTTGATGTGGGAACTGAAAGCAGCCATGGCTCTGAGAGCCACTGTTCAGCAAAACAGTGCAATGGCTCCTTTTCCACTGCTGAGATGCTGTAGAAGATTCCATGACCTTCAGGCAGGTGATTGATGATCCATGGCTCTTCAGAAATGCGGCACACCTGGGGACCTTAGTGGTCATGCCTCAGCAGCTGAACCACTCCAGCTGCTTGTCTCCCTTGGGTGCCACTGGGATTCGGTTCTCCTCAGGCCTTCACTCACCATTGCAAGAGGCCAGAATACCTTAGTGTCAGCTTGTTATAAAAAATGGAGTGTAGATTCAAGACTATTGCTTTCTAGCTGATGTCTGCATCACCTGATTCACAAAGCTGACCATTAAGTAGTACCCAGAAGATGTCTCTGCCTTGAGGTGACTCACTAGCTTCAACCAGGATGGTTTAATAGCTTGGTTAAGAAGGGCTAATTAGAATCATAGAATCATTTTGGTTGGAAGACACAATCAATATCATCAAGTCCAACTATAACATAACTCTAGCACTAAACTATGTCCCTAAGAACCTCATCTATATGTGTTTTAAACACCTTGAGGGATGGTGACTCAACCACTTCCCTGGGCAGCCTGTTCCAGTGCTTCACAATTCTTTCCATGAAGAAATGTTTCCTGATATTCAATCTGAACCTTCCCTGGTGCAACTTGAGGCCATGTCCTCTCATCCCGTCACTTGCTACTTGGGAGAACAGACCAAACCCCTCCATGCTACAACCTCCTTTCAGGCAGTTGTAGACAGTGATAAGGTCTCCCCTCAGCCTCCTTTTCTCCAGGCTGAACAGCCCCAATTCCCTCATAGTTTTGGGAGATATTATTCTATGCTTATAATTGATTTTATGCTTAAGGAAATTTAAGCTATGAGAAGTTCAGATTTTCAGATAGCAGAGAAATTATTTATTCACAGGAATAGAAGGCTGCACAGATCTTTATCCAGCTTTGTGAGTGGGAAAAAATGTTCCAAACTTCTGGTTATAAGGCTTGAAGAACAGCAACACGATTATATATCTACCAGTCCTAGAACAGGAAATGATCTGTGTAATAGACCTCTAATTCAACCACCTGCTTTAATTAGGAGGGAATGTAATTATCATTGAAATCACTACCTTGAGACACAGGTTTGCAGGAAGAATGAATGACTGGTCAAATTCAAAAGTTTATTTAAATGGCCATTTCACATCCAGAAAGTGCTTCTAAGCTACTAAAAGGTGACTTCTCACACTCATGACCAGTTATATTTTATTCTTTTGTTGTTGCATAGGAAACATTAGCAAACACACTGCTGTCCTAAAAATATATCAGACATGCATTGTCATCTGCTCAGAAATAGCCCTTAACAGATATTCATAGAGAAGTCATCCAGCCTTGTAAAAGGGCTATAAGTCTCTCCTCTTTAACATGAGAGAACTTTCTGGAAAAACTTGCATATACTTCTTCAGAAGTCTTTCTTAGATATCTCCACACACAAGCTCCCATTTGTGCACCTCAAGTCTGGGAAGACTCTGATGAAAACTGAACTAACAGACTAAAGATGTGTATTTTACAGAACTGGTAAACCAGACATTTTCTACAGAGATACATCAGTAACCAGCAGTCCCTGAAAAGGGCTCATTTTTATTCCAACAGAAGGCTTCCCACAACAGGGCTATAAGCCATGGCTCCCCTGTCAGCTCATAGCAAAGAGTCTCATACTTAGTGTCGAACTAAAGGCTTCTCTCCTATGTCATTAAAACCAGCTGGAGGCTTTCCGCAGTTTCACTGTGCACTAACCAGCCACAAAGAGATTGTGATTAATGTTTAACACTCATAAATTCAATACAAATGGCAGCATTGGTGGTAACTGACTCTGAGAGTTTTTAATTCTACAAGCAAGCAGTTGAGATTAATTCTTCTTCAAGACTTCTCGGCCTGGTTTGTTTGTGTGTCGACCAAGGCGTATGATGACACAGGTCCACTCTGTCAAAACACCAAAGCTCCAGAGCTGTAAGTAATGTCATAGGGTAAACGGGCACAAAAAGCTGTTGGAGAGCAGAGTGAAGTCCTAAGAACAGAGTTTAATCTGCAGTGTATCTGTCAGCTCATTCATGGACTGGCACCTTGCAAAGTATACCCCAAGGAGTTAATCCCAACTGTCAGCACCAATCTCGACTGGCTAAGTGCCTTTTCTAGCCAATGGTGAGTCAGTGGAGTCTGAGTTGTGACCCATCCATCCATTCAAATGTGGGCACCTACTTTGCAGTAAGACAAATCACATCCTCTGTTGACTCTACCGAGCAGATCTCCATTGATTATAAAGGAATGCCATGATGCTATACAGGACTCTATGTTATAAATAGCTAAAACTAAGCAAGATAAATCCCCCCACAGACACTTCCATTGTGGCATTTGGGGGCAGTGGGTGTCATACAGAGTTGCTGGCGAAGTACTGCAAAGCTGAACAAGGATCCTGGAGATGAGGTCAGCTCTTTTGTGCAAGGAGAACTGTGAGTTCAGAGGTCTGTCTCCATCCTTTGCAGAGAGAGCTGGGTCAGCATTTCAGTATTTATTGTCCATACACAAGATCTTCCAAAGTCATTCTACCGCCCCTCTCTCTTTAATGGCTTCAGTAAAAGGTAATGATAAAATACTACTATGCTTTTATTTTTCAAGTCTTGATGGTTCATTATCTTCCCACTTTGCTTTTAATTAACCAAATACTTTGTTTAATTCTCTAACTAATGTTGAAGCTGTTATTAATATACTTCCCTTCAGAATCTCTCTTTTTATCATTATTATTAATATGATGCCTATCATTCAAGCAAAATTATTTTTTTTTCATAAGGATACTGTACAGAAAATTGAAGATGATCTCTCATAGCTGCTGGGGAAAAAAAGTTCCTCTCTACTATCCTTCATTATCATAATGAGTTGTCACCACTGACAAGAAGCAGTGTAAAATGAGGTTTAAAAATATCCTGCTTCTCAAATTAATCAGGTCATCCCTAGAGATAGGAAGATTTTAGTTTGTGTTATCTGTCAAACCCTTGGCAAGGGAAATAACCTGTACAGGTATGTTAGAGGGAAACTTCAGCCTGCAAAGCCAGAAGGATTTCTTCATTAACAGCAGGATACAAGTCCTCGAATTAGATTAGTTTCCTTTAACTTTTGTCCTTTTGAAGCCATGCAACAGTATCACTGTAAAGAGAAGACTACCAAGGAAGTGTTGTATCTCTATTACTATAGGAGTACTAATATATGAAAAGCCTGATTCATGAAAAATCACAAAAAATGTGTTAAACGTCATAACTGCTCTGAGGCCTTAGATGTCACCTTACTCACAGGATCAGCCTTTAATACATATTCTACAGCCCTGGCCCATGGATATCTCCCCCTGACCTTTTATAACGTCAGTTTTGACTTATGCAGAGGAAAGATCCAAGGTCCAGTCCTTCCAAATCAATTAATGTGGTTGTTTCCTCAGCCCATACAGATGGGATTTACAAATTTGTCTGTTAATAACATTTCAAGTACCTTCTATAAGTTCCTATAAGCACAGCATGACACAGAACTGAATACTCTGCTACAATACCATTATTTACCAACATGTACTTTCTTTAAAATCCTGGAAAAACTGCATTGTACTAACATCTGTGTTGCTAGGGTGTTTTATCAATCCCTCACAATTACGTAGTCAGCAATTAGTGAAGACATTTGACTTGAACAGCAATTATTCTTCTTGCCATCTAATCAAGATAACTGTGATTGACATTGCTGCATCTTCAGATGAAACAGATTAAGCTTTCCTCTCATTAATTTATGAAGAAGGTAATGTCTTATGCAGCAACATTTTAGAACATCTCCTCACACATCACATGCAGATGGATATCTACTCATAGTACACAAATATCTTGCCTTACAAAGAAATGTGAATTTTATCCAGAAGATGGGCACCTTGAAAATCTAATGTAAATTCATATTTTATGCAAAATAAAATTTCTAAGATTAAATGTTGGAAAAAATTCACTAGCTCTACTTGGACAACGATGTCTCAAATGTAAATAAAGAGCATAAAAACATAATTACTGAGCTAAATTATTTTACACAAGCTGAGGAACAATGAAAGATAAAACATTTTAAGGAAGATTCATCACAATTATAAACTCTCTCTCAGAGTTTCCATTAATCCTCATTTAAGAAATCACAGATAACCATAATCAGCTTATGTAAATTTGTAACTTCTGAAACCTCTTAATTGATAGATTACTTGCTTAGCTAGTTACTAGTTAATAGTCCAAATACTGTTTTAATTGCTATAGCTCGTTAATCAGTTGTAGCCCTGTAATGGTTTCTTCAAGAATCTGCAAATGCCATCTGATTACTTCTGGCACTGGTCTCAATAGCACAGGCCAAGAATTGTTTGAATCAAGGTAACTCTAATCGTTTACTTCCAAGGACAGAAAAGCTGGACAAAGCTTCACGTGGGATTTTTTGCAATATAAATTAAATAGGGTACACCTGCAGTGCTGAATGCAGCTTCAAGGCCAGACTTGCAAATAGTCCATACTATGAGCTACACCTGAGGTGTGCCCACGTAAGTATCCCATCACCACGTAGGTTATTCACTCAGCAGTTTGGGGAAGAAAAGCTAAGGATGGGAAGCATGTAGTACTACAGCCACGCTTCTCACACAGTGTATCCATAAGCTGAAAGAAGATAAAGTGGGAGAGCCTACCGACTTCATACTAGTACAACAGCAAACTTCTTCACTCATCTCCCACTTCTACCCTCACCCCATTGGGGCAATCCTTCATCCTGCTTTGTGCCCCACTGTGTCCTCAAACTAATGCTCCATGCCAAACGCTGCATCACAGGGTGGAAAGCAACCATGGAGGGCACCAGGCTTCTTTCTCTCCATCCTGAGGGACAGTGACGGGGATGGAGTTTCCTCCCCCAAGTGAATTGCACAGCCCATAAGGGAGGAGGGAAAAGTACACTGTGTTGAATGTAAAGCTGATACAGCTTTCCCCAGACAAGAGTGGGAATAAAGGAGCATGTTGTAAAGCTGACTCAACGATCTAGCATAGAACAAGTATGTGCCATAATATCTGAGCACTGAAGCTGCAGAGGCACAAAGAGGAGCATAAATAAAGGATAACATAAACATGCTTTGCAGCCAAGATCTAAAAATACATTATACTAAATATATGGCCTCTGGTTTTCCTTCTTTTATCTAGTCCTGTTGGATTCGTATATTAAATTATTTAGACTGCATTTATTAACTAAAATCTCTGATTTTCCTTTAAGTCTTACAAACTTCTTTCATTGCCTGCAGCCTGGCACAACTGTTTTGCTTTCCCCCAATATGCACTGCAAGGCAGAAAGTTAATATACTCTTTGCAAAGAGCATAAACAGGTGATACTGGAATGCTTCCAAAAGCCTTAGTAAGTGCAATATGCTCAAATTTCTTCAGCAGCAGAAGAAGCCTTTAGGGATAAATATTAAATGTGGTGTGGTGGGATTTAGCTCCATGCCTCCTATTACTTTTCAAGAGAGGCACATAGCTGAAGATTTCTGCACCATATTAAAAAATTTAGGCCTTGGTGTTTAAATATTGAACAAATTGTTTAATGTGAGAACATCAGTTGCTCTTTCTTTGTTGTTCAGCCACTATCAAAAGAGGATGGAAACAGTTTATGAGCTTTCATATTGGCTTCTTTCACTGATGTTGTTATAAATGAGGGCACAATTCAGCCAAAATGTGGCCCCTAGCCAATGGCACAGAAATGCCAATTTTAATTTCTTTCATAGTTCATAAATGCACATAGAGGAAACGTTAAAATTCCCACCCTGGCTTTCAATACCACAAGTGTCACAGGCTGACAGGCTGCAGGGGAAGACAAAGGCATCAAATTATCATCTCAGGAGGGAAGGTTCTACCTCCCACCAGGTTTAGGAAGTACTGGTTGATGCGAGTATGGGTCACCCTGGGGAATGTGCAGCTACCGTATAAACAACAGGAAAAAGGATCATCCCTCCACATGGACCCCTCACCACTTGCTGTGCCTTTTTATCTGGAATATTATTGATGTCTGCTCATTGTGGTTTAACCCAGCAGGCAACTAAATACCAAACAGCCATTTGCTCGCAACCACCCACACCCATGGGATGGGGAAGAGAACTGGAAAAAGAAATAAAACTTGTGGATTAAGATAAAAATGGTTTAACAGGACAGAAAGGGAAAGTGATAATAATAATAAAAGAATATACAAAACAAGTGATACACAATACCATTGCTCACCACCCACTGACTGATGCCCAGCCCAACTCTGAGCAGTGATCGCACCCCCCAGCCAGCTCCCCCAAATTTATATACTAAGTGTGACGTCATATCGTATGGAATATTCCTTTGGCCAGTTTGGGCCAAATACTCTGCCTGGCTGGGTCTCCTCACAGTTTCTTATTAACCCCCACCGTATAGATGGCAGGTCAGTATGAGAGGCTGAAAAGTCCTTGACTGCTTAGCAACAACTAAAACATCAATGTATTACTAAAATTATTCTCATTTTAAGTCCAAAATTCTTTTGTGGCAAGTTATCAGGAAAACATACTGGAAGCCTCTTTTCCCCCATAACATCATCTTACAAGTGAGTTGACGTTGTTCTGTGAGTTGTTGCATACAGATTAATTTTATCTTTCATGTGGCTACAAATAGGAGCTGAAGTAAATAATTTGTCAGTGACAGAAACCCTGTGTGTTTTCTAAATAAATAAAGGAGTTATCTATTAATCAGTGCATAGAAATGAAAGTCAGGCAGCTGTGGGATTTTTCACAACTCACATAATGATGATTGTGTGACATTCCCCAAGTTAACTTATCTCTGTGCCTTTTGGATCCTTGCCTGCAGAAAGGATTCTTCTCAGAGGCCTCGGGGCCTCCAAAGGCAGCGTAACCGCTAATAATGGAATAGAAAATGGAGAGAAATGCCTTCTTTCGTTTTTTCTTCATTTACTTGAATGATATTCTGAACTACAGGAATACTCCTAAGTGGTTTTCACTGTTCATTTTCTCCCTGTTTAATAAGCAACAACACTATCAGAATCAGTTGAGCTCAGCCACGTGGATTTTAGTAGGAAAGTCTAAGATCATCAACTTTAGTTGTATGGCCTAGGGCTGCAGTTCTCCTGCACAGCCCTCTGCTGTGATACCAGCATAGTCTTCCCCAGCTACAGCTGCTGCCACTTTTTAACTTTCTCCTCTCATGGAAAGCCTTGACTACTTGGGCCACTGATTTCTCCACTTTAGGAGTGACATCTTGAAGGAGCTGCTCGTCTGTCTTAAATTCTGCCAGACAGTCCAGTTGAGTGCCAGGGGACAACTGTGCTGCTGTTAGGTTATCAAAGGCCTCCAGCTTGAAAAGCATGAACTCGGACCTTGCTGGGGACCAGCACCTGAAGGCCACCTCCAAGTGATCCAATTATAAGCAGATAGGTGATCACTCATGCCAAGTATTCAAAATGGGCAAACGGAAACTCTGGTCATACCTTTCCCTGCCCTTGTGCACTGCTAGTTGTGAAACTGGAGTGTCTTCAGTCAGACAACCACTGAACCTCACCTGATTGGGACTTTTCTTAGCTATTAATTGCCTATGTTCAGTAGGATTGATTAGATGACCTACTGAAGTCCATTCTAACCTTACAGTCTATGATTAATAGTTATTAGCCAGAAAAAAATGACAAAACAGTAAGCAGTAAAGGTGTAGAATAACCCAATAACTGATAAGTTTTAAGGGAAGATGAATTATACAGTGTGACCTAGAACACATTCAAGATGGACTCACACCATATGTCATTTAACACAGGTGTGGTGATTTTGCTGGGAAGAGGTGTTGTTTTTTTTTCTTTCCAGTAGCCAGGCTGTGTTTTGAAGTTGGTATGAAAAGAATGTCAGGACTCACTGATGTTTTGGCTGTTGCCAAGGAGATCAAGGATTTTTTCAACTTTCTAGCTGCAGATGCGCATAGATGCTGGGAGGGGGCATAACAGGACAGCACCTAGATTGACATCCAGGTTGGTCAATGAGATCTTCTCTATCATTGGCATCATGCTGTTTATATAGCTTTTCCAGCTCTATCCTTATGCTCTTTTTTTCCCTGGGTTCGGCTGCTCAGGACCGCAGTTCATGAGCAATTGCTTTGTGCATCATTTATTTTGTGTATATATATTATTTTTATTGTTGTTGTTGTTGTTTTACTGCTATTTTTATTATTATTATCTCTTCCTTTGCCGTTCTCTTACACTCTTATTATCTCAACCCACAAATTTCTCCCTCCCCTTTCGATTCTCTCCTCAATCCCACTTGGCGAGTGCAATGAGCAAGTGTCTGCATGGTCCTACTTGTCAGCTGGGGTTAATCCATGACAACAGGCTACATTAAGGTTTATCAGAGTGACTAAGATGCACTTTCATAATAACAAACTGTGTTTTAAAAAAGGCAGCTCAGACTTTCTTGCAGGTAACTGGATGAACACTGGCTCTTTTTGTAATAAATAGCTAAAGAGACCAAGTTTCATAACCAACTGTGGAAAGGAAATGCTGATCGGGAAAAGTAAGACAATATTACCTTTGCATGAGGAGCTCAGTGCTAGGATACTGAGCCCAGTGCTCAGGTTTGCACTTGGAGAGTGATAGATTCCACCAACCATTAAGTTTGTGGGATATTTTTGTTTATTTTCTTTAGTTTCTGAGAAACGAAGTTTCCAGAACAGTCTTAAATAATGTTGGATACAGCACTAGGGAGGGAGATTGAAGGAGGTCAACAGACCTTCACAAAAAGGAAGATGAGAAGTTGATTTGATGTCAGAGTATAAGATGACCATTATAAAGAGTGTTCAGTGTAATAGAAAAAGATGAAATACAGTCTCTTTTAAAACGAGGCAACTTTAGACTGGAAATAAAATAACATGTTTTAATTGAAGATTAAGCACTGAAAACTTTCATTTACAATGCAATGCATACTCTGGGCCACTCTGCCTCTCTAAAAAGATTTTTTTTTAATGCAATCTTGGATGTGAAACAGAATCACCGAGTGCTACTCTGTGGCCTAAGTGATCCCAGAAGTCAAATCACACAGAATAAGGCTGGGTTAAAAAAGTGGCACCTAACTCTTCCAACTCCTTGTCCATAGTCCTTACCTACTATTATATCCTGTTTCTCTAAAACTCTTGCATAGACCTAATCTTGCTGTGTTCTCTACATAACCCTTCAAGTTGGTGAAGTTTCACTGATTTCTGTGAAAAAAACCTTTGGTCACATTGCAGCATCAGGAGGTAAAGGTTATTACTGGTGACATTATGCTAAGTCATAGTCCTTTTCTTCAGCAGATCCACCTCTATATCTCCTTGGACCATTTTTTACTTAAAGAGTATTAAAAGGCGTCTATCCCTCCAACTATCTTCCATATTCTAGGCTGCAATATAAATTCACTAAAACTAGCAATTTTTTTGTGAATCTGCCACTGAGAGGTGCTGAAGCAAGGGGAAAAAAAAAAAGTAGTTCCCCAACAATTTCAGTGTGCATTTTGTGTTTTGATCTCCTTGACAAGATAATATTTAGAATTTCATTGGTTATCCTCTTGGTTGCTAAGTGACAGCAGAACTGAGGATGAGGAAAATTCACTTTGCAGGAGAGCACCCACAGAACACTGTTCTCAGGATAACACTCTTACTATTACAGTGCAACACATGTCATGGAAAATGATAAGCTATAGAACATCCAAGAAAGGGACTCCTCCAGCAAAACTGACAGTTTGCAAATTTGAACTGAACCAGTCACTGCTAAAAAAAAAAAAAAAGGTGTTTTTCAGAGTGATATCCCTGCTGTCATATTCAATTGATACTTCCAGTTCATACTGCAGCCACCCTAGGGCTCTGATTCAGTGAACTGTTGTGCATGCTGCCATAATCCAGCCATGTAAGGACACGTGTGGTGTCAGTTGCTAAGTTTATTCTCCAGAATATTTGATCCCAGTGCAGTTGCAATCAAGGACTGCTCTGTCTTCATGTGGCTGCCTCAGTGGCTGAGGATTGCCTCTCCACTCATCAGTTGGCTATGGCTGGATATGTTCTGCAGCCACTGTAGAGGACGTATCTAAATATATGTTTGCTGGCTTGTGGTGCACATGGACTAGTACCCTGAGAAGACCTGAACTTCTCAGGGGCTTGTCCAGCCTCACAGACAGTGGGCAACCTTGTTGTGGATTTGGACCCTAGGACAGTGCAATGACACAGCAGAACAATATCTTAACACCACACCATTTATTCTTTCAGAGGAGGAAAGAGGTATGTGTATATCTGGAAAATAACAGGAATGCCATGCCAACATTTTGTGTGGTGAATCATCTCTAGAAGTATAAATCTTCCAAGCTTTCAGTCTGCGTAGAGTGCCATGGGCCTTCTCCATTTCTAACAGTTCTAATTCTATGATAACATATTTAAGTATGGGAGAAAAATGTTGCTTGGCAGCTGTGAGAGAGGAGTGAAAAGAAGTGGGAAAAACACCCCTGCAGACACCAGTGTCAGTGGAAAAGTAGGAAGTGCTCCAGGAGCTGGAGAAGAGATTTACCTGAAGCTTGTGAAGAAGACCATGGTGAGGCAGGTTGTCCCCTTGCATTCCATGGAGATTCACAGTGGAATAGAGATCCACTGCAGCCGGTGGAGGACTCCATGCTGGAGTGGGTGCATGTGGCCTGAAGGAACATGTGACATGGAGAGCTTGCACTGGAGCAGGCTCTTGGCAAGACCTCTGGTCCATAGAGAGGAGACCACGCAGGAACAGGTCTTCTGGCAGGAACTGCAGGCTGAAGCAGTTCATTCCTGTAGGACTGCACCCCATGGAAAGGACCCACACTGCAGCAGTTCTCAGAGAATTGCATCCTGTAGGAATGACACACATTGGAACAGTCTGTGAAGAATTGTATCCAGTGAGAGGCACCCCATGCTGGAGGAGAGGAAGAGTGTGAGGAGGAAGGAGCAGCAGAGAAGAAGCATTATGGACTGACCACAATCCCCATTCCCCATCTCACTGTGCTGCTCAGGTAGAGGAGGTAGAGGAGCTGGGAATGATAGAGTGAAGCTAAGCCTGGAAAGAAGGAGCACAGAGCAGGTGTTTTAGTTTTGCGTTTGTTTCTCACTATCCTACTCTATTTTCTTAATTGGCAATAAATTAAATTAATCTTCCACAAGTCAAGGTTGTTTTGCCTGTGACAGTAATTGGTAAGCAATCTCTCGTCCTTCAGTTGACTCACAAGCTTGTCCTTAAATCACCTCATGAGCTTTTTCATTTTCTCGCCCTGTCCTGTTGAGAAGGGGGAGTGTGAAAATGATTTGGTGGGTGCCCAGCAGTCATTAACCCACTGCACCCTGGTGGCATCTCCACATCATTCTTCAACAAGACATCGAGCTTGCTTTCTCGGAGGAGGCAGCTATAATTAGTATCTCTACCTAAGGCCAATGCAGAAACCTGATTAGTCCACTGAATAAAACGGATGTCATGCTTTCATATAGATATATCTCAGACTAACAAATATGTCTGCTATAGCACACAGGTCCTTTCACTGCTTCAGTGAGATTGTTCTACTTAAAACTGCTCAATTTGAGACTCCTGTTCAGCTAGAGTCCACAGCCAGCATAGGCATTGATTAACAGTTAACTGCAGCCTGATCTTAATTGTAGTCTAAAAACACTGAGGGTGTGAAACTAAATATAGGATGCAACCTCAACACTAATTCTACCATCAAGCCAAAAGCCTCCAACAGATCTTTTACCAATCAGTTCTAATGGAGACTCATGAACAGTGGTGTTCACTGACCATAACTGCATAGTTATTTAATGGTAAAGATGTAAATAATAGCATTTGTGTGCATTCTCTGCCTGTTTCTATGCTTCATTACACCTGGGTGTTTTTTCAGTACAAATACCAATTGTACTTTTTCCCCCTGATATTACCTTTGTAAATACTCTAAAAAAAATGGAATGTGTATTTTCCTAAATTAAAATTATGTTTTTTATATAAACAAATGACACATTCATTAGCCTTAATCATATAGATAAAGATTACCCAATCTGAAATTTTTACTTAAAAAAAAAGGTGTATTGTAGGAGTATAGGTTTTCTGTTTTGCAATCTGGCAGAATAAGATTCATTTAGAGCTCGAAATAACAATTTGGTTTAGTTTCTTGTTTTGCGTTTGTCTTGAATCTTCCAGCAAGGTGTAAAGATTGTATCCCATCTGTTTCGTATTGCACTACTGCACTCCTTACATCACGTCAGTATTTTTCTGTGCTGCCTTGCCCACCCATGGGACTGACCAGCTGGCCCTGGATCCAATTTAACCAGCTGTTAGGTGCTCAAAGAGGGAGCACCTGTACTAAGAAGGAGTACTAAGCTGATTTGCAACCTTCATATAGTGTTGTGAATACCTACTTGTAAAATAATCCTTTTCTTGCTCATTCTGTTGGTGGATTAATGCAGTACGTCTCACATTTCAAAGTGGTACACAGCTTGGTCCATATTAGTGATTAATTTATAAATATGACTTCAGCAGAACAGCTTGGTCCAATCTGTTTTATTGACTGAAGCTATAAAGGACCATAACTAATCAGCTTTAAAAAGACATGCGTTATAACGTCCTTTGCTTTTATTCCAGCATTGAACATCAGGTCAAAATGAAGACAAGTTTTTTAAATATATATTTATACATCCAGTCACTATTTATTAGTTAATTGCATGTTTTCTGTAGCCTGACATAATCTCTATTTGGCCATTGAATAAGCAGCTGTACCGATCTACTAAAATATTAATCATAAAGACCACCTACAGCCCTTCCTGTTTTCTAGCAGCCATCTGGCTGTTGGAGAAAACCTGGCTCAGAAGGGAAAGCGAGAAAAATGCAGAACGTGAAATAGCTCATATTTGTGGGGGAAGAATAACCAAACCAACCAAGCAACCAAACAAAAAAACCCCTCTGGGTTAGCAATCTAACAATTCCCCCCCTCCCAGAAAACAAACAAACAAACAAAACCCACTGCTAGGTGACATATGAGATCTCAGAAAGTCTATCTAGGCCTAAATTCATGCAACAAAGCACCTTGGAAGTTCGTGACACAGATTATCATAAGCACACAAACCTTACAGTAATGAATAGCCAAAATAATGGATGATAACAGGAGTAGATGAGACAATATTCCATAATTTGAAAGAGGCATTGGGTTTTTTGTAC
This sequence comes from Columba livia, assembly GCF_036013475.1. Taxonomy (NCBI): domain Eukaryota; kingdom Metazoa; phylum Chordata; class Aves; order Columbiformes; family Columbidae; genus Columba; species Columba livia. Next base: position 152,842,150 of record NC_088603.1, on the reverse strand, counting down.
TAAACTGTGACTTAATAAATCAAAGTGCTTGTGTCAGACTCAAATTTAGTAGAAGTATGAATCTCACAAGAGGAACAGAGCCAAAAACTATTTTAAACCTACAGGCTGGTTTTATAAGCAGATCTTCCTCCTACCTGCAAATGGCGATTTTATTGTTATTTCACAGCAGTTTCTAGGTTTGGCTTGCAGCAAGGAAGACTACGCATGGACTTGTACCTCTCACCTTCAAATCAGGCCCCAGGTAATCAACACTGCCTTATACATCTCTGCAGAAGCTTTACAAGTTACTAACTGTTGTTCCTCCTTCTCTCCTCTCTGTATATATAAGTGCATGATTGCATCTGTATATACAGGGATTTTATTTATAGTATAATTACAGACTTTGCCACAGCACCTTGAGTATTTAATGTTCCTTTGAAAACACCAAAAGTCATCTTACAGCCTTAAATCTGGCCCCTGAACAGATGCTCTTCGTGAGTTTTCTCATCTGTAAAACAGTCATGAGGATTAATGAGTTGATGTTACAAAAGTACATGGAAAACAGAAAGTGCCACATTAGATGTTAAAAATTATTTGTATTGTTATGTACATTACAAGGCTTTGGTTGAGCTTTAAATGCCACTGGCTATCTGGTGGGTATTTTCAGTCCTGTTATGTATTATTTTATATAATTATTTTAACCAGACCAAGATAAAAGTGATTTCTTGAGAATAAATTTCATCACTCTAATTTTCTTACCATAAAACAAACCTAAACCTAAAAAGCCTAAAAAACAAGGCTGTGTTTTGAGAAGGACCCACACATCTTTTTCTCCATGGCCACCCAGATTGGGCCACCAGACGAGCAGTTGCTTCTCTAAGTGTTGACCAGATTCAGCCCTGCAAGCTGTTGCACACTCCATCAACCCTGTGTAACAAGGCAGGACCGAGATGTCCCTCACCCAGAACTACCTGGACTGCTTTGCCTTGCCTTTAATTGCTGACTGTGGGAGAAATGATTGAGAGCCTGAGGTCATGTTTGGCTGAGATACTGTGGATCAAAGCCAATAATATGAGCTGAAGGAGGCTGTTCCTCTCTAAGGAGAAGATGATGATTTGGGAAGAGCATCTGGAAACCAAGACCAGGCATTCTCCCCACTGACTTAAGGAACAGAAGGGAAGTATCTTCAATAACTTAAAAATTCTCTGTCCTCATTTTCCCTATCTGTTATTTTATGCTTCTCACATACAGGTTTTGAGAGATAAAATGAGTGTCTGTAAATTATTTTGAGCATCCAAGGTAAGTGATTTGAACCATGAGATGGATTATCAATGCTTAAAGTACAATATGGTCATGATAATAAAGAGGATCATCTTGACACAGGGTGAAGTTGACATTTTTGTCTCTTTCATTTCCTATTCACATTTGATTTGGAGTAAACTGGATGATTTTTCCTGGAATGATGAATTGTCTGCTTGGACACTTGTCTGTAAGCCTAGATGAAGCATATCCAGAGTTCTAGATAGATCCAGCTTTCCTTCTTTTTAAATCAGTAGGAAAACTCCTGCTGCCTGTATCGAAAGAAAAATGAGGCCTATGTTCAACTGTTTTGTCTCCAAACTACTTAAATTTCACTCTCGAAGATAAATCCAGTACCCTTGCCAGACAGCTTTTTAGAAGACTGAGGCAATTAGAAACCCAGGAAGAACAGATTTGTTGCTCTATTCCTACAGCTAGACCAGACACTGTCAATGAAAAAAAGAAGCTGGCTGAGAACAAGATGGAAACTCTGAACTTTCAAAATTGTCAGTTCTGGAAGTTCCTTATGAAAAAAATGCCTGTTCAGACCTAGTACTAACCAGATGGAAAACGTCTATTTATTTAAAGACCAAGAGGTTTGTTTTATCATATTCAGAGTACATTTTTTTGCCAACTGCTGATCCCACTTATTATGGTATAAATATAGAAATGGTTTTTATTTGTTTGTCTTGTTGTGGTATAAATATAAATACAATGGTCAATACTACACAAGACCAGAACTTACCCCAACAAGTGCAGATTTTCTTTTTAAATTTACCCATTTCATGTCAACAAGCAAAATAAGGAATATTTAAAATAACTCCTGAGGTTGAATGTAAAAATTAACAGTGTATACATGTGTATATATATATTAGTGTAAAAATTAGCAATGTATATGTGTATATATATACACACATGTACACACTTGTGCTTCTAGGCCCTTTTCTGTTTTATTTTCTCCCCCTGTCATATTAATTCTAATTTCATCAGATGGGTGATAAAAAGTCTGAATTGAATATTAGTTGTTCAGAAACTCCAGAAGCAATATTCTGACATCTCTCAGCAATTCACTTAATGAGAGATTGGTGCTGGATTTATCATAGGATCATAGAATCATAGTATGGTTTGGGTTAGAAGGAAGCTTAAAGATAATCTAGTTCCAGCCCCGCTACCATAGGCAGGGATACTTTCCACCAGACCAGGTTGTTCAAAGCCTCATCCAATCCGATCTTGAACACTTCCAGGGCTGGGGCATCCACATCTTCTCTTGGCAGTCTGTTCCACTCTCATGGTGAAGAATTCCTCCCTTATATCTGATCTAAATCTCTCCTCTTTCAGTTTAAAGCCATTACCCCTTGTCCTGTCACTTCACACCCTTGTAAAAAGTCCCTCTCCAGCTCTCTGGTAGGTCCCCTTTAGGTACTGGAAGGCGGCTATAAGGTCTCCCTGAAGCCTTCCCTTCTTGAGGCCAAACATCCCCAGTTCTCTCAGCCTGTCTTCATAGGAGAGATGCTCCAGGCTTCTGATCATATTCTTGGTCCTCCTTTGGACTCCCTCCAACAGGTCCATGTCCTTCTTACATTGGGACCCCCAGAGCTGGACACAGTACTCTATGTGGGGTCTCATGAGAGCAGAGTAGAGGGGGAAAATCACCTCCCTTGACCTGCTGGTCATGCTTCTTTTGATGCAGTACAGGACATGGTTGGCTTTCTAGGCTGCAAGTGCACGTTACTGGCTCATGTTGAGCTTCTCATCAACCAACACCCCAAGTCCTTCTCTTCAGGGCTTCTCTCAATCCATTTTCCACAAAATACAGGTTGGGATTTCCCTGACCTGTGTGCAGGACCTTGCACTTTTTGAACTTCATGAGTTTCACATAAGCCCACCTCTCAAACCTGTCAAGGTCCCTCTGAATGGCATCCCTTCCCTCCAGTGTGTTGATCGCACCACACAGCTTGGTGTCATCAGCAGACTTACTGAGGGTGAACTCACTGTCCATGTCACCAACAAAGATGTTAAACAGCACGAGTCCCAATAACAAGCCTTTAGGAATGCCACATGTGACTGGTCTCCTCTTGGACATCGAACCATTGACTACAACTATTTGAGTGTGACTGTCAATTCCTCATCCACTGAGTGGTCAAATGCATGTCTCTCCAGTTTAGCGAGAAGGATGTTGTGCAGGACAGTGTCAGATGCTTTGAACAAGTCCAGGTACTGTCTTTTGATCTGATCTGTTTAAGAGAGAGGCACATTCACTAGGAGCATGCACCGGGCAGATATTGTCCTTAACAATATCTGCCAGACACTAATTCCAGTTTTCAGATTAAAAAGGAATTCAGCTCTAACCCACGGATGGTATAGTAGACGTCCCTTGAATTAAAATATACATTATATGTTCTGCTTTCTCCCTCACTATTTGCTGGGGATGTGAACTTGTATGATCACTGAGTGTTTGACTTTTTCATTGAATCAGACTTGTGTGTAAAGCAAAATTGCAGTTATAAAAACATTACTTGAGAAGGAAGCCACCTGGCTAACTACTCAGCACCCCAGTTTCTAAGGCCTACGTTGAACATGTGATGAAGAGCAGGACAAAAGGCCTCTGGAACAAATAAAACTCACAACAGCATCATGTTGTTTCCACTCTGAAATATAGTAGAAAGTAAATTTTCAGCTGGGAATTCCAGCCCCATGCAGGACAGCAGTTTGGTGCCCATCTTCATTTCACATAACTTTTCACCGTGGGATGAAAACACGTTTCACTGGTCAGTGGAAGGGGGACTAAATGGCTCTTCTACCAGGTCCATGACCTCCTGAATGCCAAAGTCTTTGCATTTTGGATGTTATAAGAAGAATTTCTTTTTTTCTTTCGACTAGCTGTGCCTTCCCTTTTTTTATTACTGTCTTGGCTCCTTTCTTATCTCTGTCTTGGGGACGAATGCGATACAAGTCTCCCCACTCTGCACACTGCTGTGGAGGTCAGTGATTTTCACTGGTGTTTTGATCTTCTTGGAGAAGAGAAGGAAAAAAGGATGGAAAAAGAAACCTGTTTAGCATACAAATGAAACATTTTCCTTTTTTTTTTTCCTAAGGAATGCTCTCTGTGAGAACAGACTTGTGTTTCAGTGGCCCCATCTGTCTGCAGACAGGTCCTGCTATCACTAGGGCTCGCAAGAGAGCTGCTGGAGCCAGCGCTGGCTCGGCACAGGAATCGCTCCTCTGCTGAGCCCAGACTGTAACGAAGCTGACTGTGCCTGCCTGCTGCCAGGAAGGGGTGGAAACCTTGAGAAGGCAGTCTGCACAGCCGCGAGTCTTACAGTCCTTGATACAGGAAAGTGGGGGATGCCCTGGTACCCAAAGGAACCAGGCTCAGGGGATGCTTCCAGCTGTGTCCGTGGAAGTAGATCAATCAGTGCTAGGCCCTGTCCTGATCTCTGCTGCTTGCTGCCCTCCATCCAGCTGTGCTGCCACTGTTCCTGTGCTGTTTGTGAGATTTTATCAGGCAAACAGTGGTATGACATCTTTTTCTTGAGCCTTATTCCCATGCAAGCCCTGACAGAGAGAGAAAAGGATTTTTCCAAAACAACCGTGCTGTTCCACCCAAACAAACACCTGTGAGCAGTGAAATGCCATGTGATCATTTCATATTTAATCATATGGCTTCTCCTGGCAAGTGGATAACATCACTACTGGCATCAACTAAGTGTGGGTTGCACCTTGACACCTGTACAGGCACTTCACTGTCACCCCCCTCCCTTTCCAGCACCCCCAGAGAGCACTGCCAAAAAGGGGAATGTAATCAGCTGCTTTTCTAAAGCACATTCACAGCCATCTCTGTATGCCATGTTTCTACAGAGATGGGACAACTTGACACAATTATTGTGCCACACAAATCCTTTTCTAAACAACGCAGCTGCTGTCAGAAAGCTCCTTGATAAGCACTCACTGCCAGCTTCTAACAATAATTGCTTCATATTTTCACAGGTGCTGAGTTTGCGTAATCCTAGTCATTTCTTCGCAGGGTAAGGTACAGTGAATTAAGAAGATACCAAGGCAACACAAAGGTAAAGGGGTTCACCCCCTCCCAGACTTACAAGAAGAAGAGAGAAGAGTTCTCCCATGCACTTCCACTTAATTAACATCTCATTTGCATTTGGCTATGTAGCTGCTCAGCTGCACTCCTGAAATGTGCAGCTCTGAGATACGGGTGGCCCTGGAAACAGGGTTTTGGCAAACATTTGTTTCACATTGCCTGTTGTGTACCGCAGGCCCTGCTAAGCCAAACACCTGATAAAATGGAGACCCATGTGCTGGGAAGATTTGTGATTTAACAGCCACGACAGTGGATTGAGAGGGGCAAAGACGTGGTTTATCCCCCTGCTCTGAATCCTGAAGTCCCTTCCAATCTGTGAGGTGAGTATCTGAGCACTATTTGGAGGGAGAGGGACACAGCAGTACCTTGTCTCTGTTTTAAGACTCCGTCCCCTTTTGACTCTGTCATTCAGATGAGGACATTGCCCCTAGGAAATACACAGATTTTGTCATTCCTAAAAGTTGTTAATCACATCTGATTTAGTTGAAATTGCCCTTTGGAGGTACAGAGATGATTCACTAGTAGAATGTCAATCTGAGCTCAAGACTGCCTTAAAGAAGGGGACAAAGCACCAGCCCCACAGCCTTGTTGAAATCAAGCCTTTTGCTGACATCAAAGGCCTTGACACCAAGGTTCTCAGAGCTTCTCAGATCTTCTTGGTCTCTATTTTTATTATCTTAGATTGGTCTTCTGAGTTAATGATTCCAGGAAGGTGTGAGAGCACTTTGGGTTTTCTGAACCTGCTGGGTAGCATCTGTAATGCCTTGCAACCCCATTTTCCAGGGAAGGCAGCGTAAGAACAGTCTGGGAAAGCTGTGTCTGATGGCTCCTGTAAAAAAAGAGTGGTCTGGGGGGGATGTGGAAAAGCAGAAAACATCCAACAGCATCCAGGAGTCGCTGCAGCTGTGTGGCTGCAAAGTGAAGCACGGAGAGCTGGAAAGCTGAGAAAGAAGAGTCTTCCAAAGGCTGTGTCCTGGTTTTGTTAAAAAACGAGTTTCTCTTTTAGTGAATTTTGCCTGTCAGCTAAAGCCTTCATATTAGCTGCATTTTCCTGGAGAACCAGATACATGTTTTGGTAAACATAGCAATGGAATGCAAACTTATTGATAAGGACAGATTCACACCTCGTGAGAGGAACAACAAGAAACAAGTGACCAAGAAACTGACCAACTGTGTATAACATTCCATTCACGTCAATACTTCATATAAAAGCGGGAGATCACGAGGATCTCATCTTTCTGCCCTTTTGCTTTCTTTTTCCCTTTTTGCTTATGGCTGACACTAGGAGAGGACCTTGCTAGTCGTCCCTGCAAACTGAGGCCTAGTGACACTCTGAATCCAGCTCCAGTTGGCTGCAGAGTCCAGTCCAGGACTTTGGGTGCTGGCTCTGCAGTTGCTGAAACTTTCAAGATTGATTTTGTATATTTTGTATTATTTTCTCTATTCTTATTAGTAGCATTAGTAAAACATTTTTAATTTTTCCAACTCTCTTCTCTGTTCTTCTTTCCCTCCCGATCACCTGTCCTGAGTGGGAAGGGGGGAGAGGGAGGGGGTGAAGGGAGAAGTGGGGGGGAGAGGAGGTTAACAATACATCTGCCAGGGTTTTATTGTCACCCCGCAATCTTAACCCTTGACAGGCTGATATCCTGATTTCTGGGGTATCTCTCCAAGCCACTCAAAAACCAAGAAGCTTTTAGGTGATCTGTGCATTTAGGAAACCAGAGGACCCAGAGAAGAAGTACATGGCTACTGGTATGAACAGCAATGCTGCTTCTGGAAATAAAGAGGTAAAACAGTAACAGTTTCACCCTGAATATGTCACTCTATGAAACAAAGATAGCTGTGCTGAAGTGATTTAACTGACTCTCATACCAGGACTGTTTGAGCAATAGGCAGACTAGAGCAAGGGGTTGAGGGAAAAAATCCAAGACATAAAATAAGTGAAGGATTATGCTGAATGAGTCCCAGAGCTCATCCTGGAGAGAAAATTAAGTATTGCTATGTTAAAAGCTGGGGTCATTCTTGAACAGAACAGGGATGTTATTACTTCCGTGTTCAGGAAACCAGGATTTTGTACATTAACAACAACAAAAGATCAAATATTTGTGTCTATCATCTCCCTTTCCTCCTTAAAGCCACAAACAGCCATTTGAATTCTCCTGTCCATGTGGGCTATGAAGGGCTGATGTCACTTTTCTGGCTCACAGTGATTCTGTGAGCTATTAATTAAAATGTTTCTAGAGCACTTGGAACCTCTTATTAATGACACAATATCTGTGCATTTTGTTTCTTGTCTTATTGCAATCCTGAAAGCCAGATCGTAGCATTTCTCTTCTCTGCACATTTTCGTCCTTTTACATTTCTGAAGCACTGTTCTCTGTTTTCTCTCCCAGTTTTTAACCATGATGAAGTTTAACTTGCCATCTTTTTGGTTCATATCCCTGTTCAGCAGCATCCTCATTTATTACCTGTCAGCACAACACCAGGAACAGCAGAGTTTCGGAAACCACTGGTGCAAATATCTCCCAGTTCTTTATCAGAAGTAATTACTCACTCTGGGTCAGAAATATCTATCCAGGTGCCCTCATTCTAAGTGTATGTGCGCTGTTACTCCCCTCAACAAACTTCTTGTTTGCCAAGCTGATGCATACTGACAAGATAGCCATGACAATGTAACCTCCATAAAGCACAGCAAGCCTGAGTCTGTGATACTGAATGTGCTGCTTTTTTGGAGTAATAGATGATCTCTGAACTTTGCTTATGCAAACAGTTGAGAGCAAGTGCAGCTGCTTGTGGGAGAGGCAAGGTTCAGCACATTGATGGAGTATGTGTCAACCCTAGAGCACTGGGAACTTACCTTCCCAAGGGGAAGACTGGGGCAGAGAACAGAGACAAAGATTCTTACAACCCTAAGGACAAAGGTGAGATTCAGCTCCCGTGTCTTTATCCATCTCAAACTCCAGGTTATGTCCAATCATTGGAAAAATGGGACCCGGCACCACACTGAAAACTTTGTTCCATAATTCCTTTCCAGACATGCTCTTCTCCACTGACCCTAGAAGGAGCCTCCTGTTTGCCAGCTCACCAAGGGCTATCAGTTGAATCCTATAGTTCTCACCTTCCCAGCCTCATTAGCAGACACAAATATCTCAACACCTCAGAACCCTAAGGAGACTCTTCCAACAGGGCTGAAGGTCCCAAATATAAACCTTCCTGCCTACCAGTGCAGCAAAATAGTACATGGAACATCACTGGAAGACCACAAGGGAGTGTAACATCATCCTCCTGATTCTGCTGTGTCAGTTTGTCCATGTGGGACAAGCTCAGAGTAACAACTCCACTTGTCACTTTCATCAGACTGCCTATGACATGGTACATCAGTCAAAATGTTTAAATGGAGACCTTCTCTAATTGCAAAGGAAAATCAGTTGCTGGGCTCACATACAGAAACTAAAGGTCCTTCCTATCTCCTTCATGCCTCCCTCCCAGGTTTTAGGATCATTTTCAAGTGTTTTTCTGCATGCATAAATCTATCTTTGCTAAAAAGCAGAACTGACAATATGGAAAATAAAATCAAAAACTCTTCTCTCAATAGAGACAATAATACAGGAAAATATTGTCTTTACAAACAGTTTTCATGTATAATAATTAAATCTAGTAATTAGAAAAGTAGATTGATTTACCAGTGGGTATGTATCAATACGAAGACATAGAGGCTAAGAACTACAGGTACAAGCTGATGTTTGAGTTCCTTTAAGGACAAACCTGCTTTTTCTATTTGTGCAAGGAAGAGTCAAAAGGGCAAGACAAGGGGAAAAAAGTTATGCAGGACAAAGCCACAATGGCCACAAATCACTGTTAATTTAGGTGGTCTCTTTTTGGAAGAAAGACACAAGATCAAAGTTTGCCTAAATGAAAGCAATGGTCTGAGGAATTTGTTTATTCTTTATATCTCCTCCCACCTAGCTGAAGGACAAGTTACTGCTCCAAAGTTTTGATTAGCACCTCTAAATTATTAGCACTCTGCAAGCAAGGAGGGAGGCAGTTCTTGGCAGACCTGACCTGGAATCTGCTGTGATCTGAGCCTGATTTGTGACCTCCTGCACAGAGCTCACTGCCTCCCCAGAGCAGTCCAGAGATCTGCCTGGATATTTTTAGCGTGTCTCTGGTGACATTCAGTCAGTTTTCCTAGGGACTATAAAAAAAAGACAAACAGACTGTCTTTGTAGTTAGAACAGTCTGGTTCCAACTGAGGTTCCTCGGAATTGCTTTTCCCCTCCCCCTTTGATGAAAGGCAACCTTGAGTTCTCCTGTTTCTTCCTCTTGTTTTTAGTGAGGGTAATTTCAAGCCCCAGCTGCTCCCCCAGGGCCACCAGACACAGAGCCCATGTAGGCGAAGCAGGGACAATGGCAGGGTGCAGCATCTCACCAGAGGCAGATATTCCTCTCCATCAGCTTGTTCAAATCAGGCCATTACTTGCCTGCAATCATTCTTGCTGCCTTGTGTCAAAGCCAGGATTTGGAGAAACGGGCATTTCTTAGCAGTCTCTCCTTTTGTATACATGTCAAAACCTGATCTGAAGAGATGCTGAAGAGACAGAGACTGTTAACCAGAGGGACCACAGGCTGGATGGGGTGTTATCTATAGAGCCACACTGAGAGTCATATCAGCAGACTCCGGCTGCCAAAAGAGAGCTACAAGCTCTTTAGCTCTTCTCTGTCCATGCTAAAGTAATTCCTGGTGAGCAGAAACAACGCATCATCCAAAGCAGCTAGCAGGCCCTTGGTCTGCTAGTTGTCACTCAAAAACAAAGAGGTTTTCACTCAAATTGGAACCTGAAAGTTTAAAACCAGTAAGGTTTTCAAACATCACATGCAATTAAGCTGTTTTCTCTGTAATGTAGCAAGTTGTCAAGGCCAGGGACTTAGCAAGATGGTAAAGTGCACAAGCAATTGCCTGGCACACTCTTGATATCCAAGTTGCACTAAACTGACTAAAGACGTAGGATTTGGAAGAGCCGATTAACCTCTGTTTAAGGATTAGAAATTATTTGTCTATCAGAGACCAGGGTGACAGTTGGTGAAGGACAGGGACTTTCAGGTGACATCCAAAACAGTCCTTCCAAGAAATAGCTTGCTTTTTGTGCAACCTGTTTCATGACAGATGGACTGGAAAACTGTACCACATTTGCTAACCCATAGTAGGGTTTGTCAAACACCACTAAAGGCTGGAGTTAAACATCATGTGGCCAAGTGCCATGTATTTGTGCTATCATGCGGGCCCCATGGGATGTAATTTGGGCTGAGGCAGTGGCTGAATTATGTAGTTCCAGCCTTGAATACTCCACAAGCCTGTGGGATGCTGAGTTGCCACCTTCCCCCAGGGGTATGGATGAGATGGCACCAGCAGTGTCAGAGTTTAAACAGCAGTTAGTGAGGCTTGATCCCTGCACTCAGCTGACAGGAGTTGCCACATCGCTTCACCAAGGCCCAAATTTAGAAATATCAGCTCTTTTCCATCTCCAACAGCCACCAGGATATTGAGGCCTATAAGCCTGCCACACCAATAGGAAGAAGGGCAAAGCTAGAGTAGGAAATGTTGCACCAAGGTAGTCTCCCAATGGCTTTTATCCCTTGAAATCAGTCCCTATCACATAACCAGACTTCCTTTTACACCTCCTTGCCTGCTCCAGGCATTTACAACTGTTACCACTTCCTTTAGCAAACAGTCGTTTAGCCTGGAGCCCTACACGTGGTGGCTTTGGACGAGGACATCCTAATGATGCCCTGCTCTCACTCTGTTCCTTGGCCATAGGCTTACAGGGAGTAGCTGTGGGATGATCACAGAGTTTTTCCAACAATTTCTTGGCTGGGGGTGCAGGACAAAGAGGTAATTACCCATTAATTGCTAATTAATTGTAGCCTTAAACTGTCAGGGACATAACACTGTCTCTAAAGGACCAACCATTTCAGACAGTTCGGGAGGAAAAAGGAAGATGTTTTCAGAGCTGGAGGTTCTCAGCACTAGCTCCTCACCTAGGAAATGCGTAATTTCACACCAAAAGTTCTCATTTTCAAGTAGGTTATGCTGCCCAGATACTGATCCCATAAAAAAGGCCATCACCCTAGTTTTGCAGGTGAAGACGAATATTTTAGCTCCTTTGCCAGCAGTTGAGTACGTGCACATGCATTTTGGGTGTTACTGCATAATACCTATACACACGGAAGACTTTCTCAGACTAGGGCTGCTATCCTAACAGTTGCTTCTTCATCATAAACAACACAGAGACCATCTTGCAATAAAATTTGTTATTTATAGCAGCAGCCAAGAGCCTTCTGACTACCTGTTCTCCCTGAATGCAGTCCATGCCCATCAGATCATGGCCAAGCTGTTCCAGAACACCTATTTATTAGTTTGCTGAGATTCAGAACAGATAAGCTTTAACGAGTCTGCTATGACTCAACATAAAGAGGCACCAAAGATCTCATTTGACCAGCTGTTCCCTAGAGCAAAGTGCAAGGTAATGCTTCTGCAGAAGTGCCTCACTCTTCTGCTATTGTCAAACCTCCTAGCTCTACTGAAATTAAACTTTAATTCCACTTTCAGGAGTTTTATAGTCTAACATTGGTTAAGATTCCTCAAATTATAATGCTAAGAAGTTTTATTCCTGGCTCCACCACTGACTTGTTTACCAAAGAAATTAATTTCACTTTTGCTTTATTGTCCCCATCTAAAAACAGATTTACCAATATAAACAACCCTTCTTTTTCAAAGTGCTTTCAAGCTTGGAGATAATTCACCATACAAGATTTAAGCACTGTTATTATAACCCTGGCCTACCTTGGAACCAAGGATTTTACTAAGCCAAAGGTCTGTTTTGAAGACATTATTGCTGCTGAGATGGGTTGAAATAGCAGTGTTTTTCAAGAAGGTGACCAGGTAACCTCACATCTCATCATTTCTCTCTTGTATGACTAGAGGGATGTTGAATAAACACACAAGAGAGGCTGCATACAATGAAACAGGAAACATATTTTACTGGGCTTGATCACATTTGTTCCTTTTGAACTCAGTGGCACTGCATGCCAGAAAACTTCCATTCATCACCGTCATTTCAGAGGTTCTTTGGCATTTGAAGCAAATAGCAAAACAAAAGTAAGATAGTGTTTAACAAATGGCACACTGACAAGCCTGAGTCCATTTTTCAATATATAAAGAAATACTGAGTTATTCTATTATTTTTTTCAAATGGTTTCCTTCCTTTCAGTCCCTTGTTCCCCATTCTTGGTTTACAGCAATAAAATAATCACTGTGCCAGTTTAAAACCGATATTTTAAAACCTTTAAAATGTCTATATCTTGATGATAAATAGTGACAGCAGAATAATCTTTCTTTGTGTTCTATATTGCATATCAAAGAACTTCCTGGAGACACTACATGAGGGAGACCACACTTACATCCATGGAAAATGTAAGCCAGAGTGGTGTATGAGGCTCTAGAGCAGTGTAGCACTTAGGTGTACCAATAGGAAAACAGTTGTTTATACAAGTACATAAGGAGACGCAAAGTTTGGGGAAGAGGACGTCTTCTGTCAGACTAGCCAATAAGGTCAGAGAAGGAGAGGAGCTTCCTCAGCTCACTTAGACCAGGTGGCAATTATTGCAGATGCAATAACACTGCTACTACCCAGGGATACACATTTACATCAGACCTGCAGAGCCTCATATATTAAACATGAGGCTCACAGTTGTCTTCTGCCTCATGTTACTCTGCAGGTGGGACATACACAGCATCACAGCCGGGTCTTCCCAGCACTGTCTTCATCAGACCTCTCAGGTTGACCTCTTCCAGTGAAGGGGACCATGCAGGTTGTGCTGCTTCACTGCAGAGTGGAAGAGGGGCACAGGACTGTGTCACAGCTGCTGATGTGCCATGAAAATGGAAAGCCGGGTTAAAAGAAGCCCTGGCTGGGAACTTGGCAGTGGGCATGTGTCCTGGCAATGAACAGATCCATTCACCAGGGGAACTCCTCAAACAGGGAAGTTGATTACACAGATCTTGTGTGTGCTGCTGAAGTTTGAGAAGTCCAACACAGAGAGAGCTTAACCCACAATTTAGGGTTTGGCAGAAACAGAATGCCTGGAATTTAACTGTTCCTATTATGTGCTTTTTGAAACAACACCAAGAACTATTGTATGGGTGGGCATATACTAGAGTTGTGATTTGCATTTTTAAGTGAGGGAACAAACAATAATGCCAACTAGATAATCTGCAACACAACACAATGAAATGGTCAATGAGTAAGAAATCAGAGATTATAGTCTTCGGCATGTCCTTTTTTGGTTACTCCATGGGTGGTTTCTGATCAACTATGTGTGAGTACTGCATTGCTTGTCAGTGTAAATAAAAAACAGACAACATATCAACACATATCCTAGTGATAAGGGTCAAAGCCCCTGGCTGAAGAAGACTGTGGAGACTGGTTGAACATAAACCACTAGAAGGCAGCCCAGTCCGAGCATCATATAAACCAGCATACTGTCCAAGTCCCATGACCCAGTGTACAAGGTCTGATGCACTTAGAGACAAGATATTTGTGAGGTCTGATAAAGGAACTATGTCTGTACATAAAAAAGTGATTTTTTTTTTTCCAGCTATGTTGTGTGTTGAAGTTTTTGTTGTTGTTTTTTGCTTTTTTTTTTTTTTTTTATCAGAACTGTTTGTTTCAGTCCTGCATTACTGAGTCCAAGGAGATGCCATTTTCCAACACTGCCCCACAGCCTGGGTGGTCTTTGAAGCTGACTATTGCGAAAGCTGGATACTACAGCTCTGTGTAAACGTAGAATATATGTTAGCCATGAAAATTGTTTATGGCTTGGAGAAAGGAACAAGGGTCTGCCTAATTAAAAACAGATATTAGAAACATGCCAGCTCCTCCACCATTCTCTCCCACTACGGGTCATTAATGAAGGCATCATATTGGAGTGTCCCTGCTCCTTCGACCCAACAAGCCTAACTTAGCAATTCACTTAAATTCCAGGCCTCTGAGACTAATGAAAACATTGTTTGACCCTTTGTGCGTCCTTTGTGGATAAGAAAAGATGAATATGATAAGAAAACTGTAAGTTATTTCACAATACCTCAAAATGGCATGTGAAGATCAACAGCTTTACCCCAAACACTATGTGTGTTAGGCATTGGCATACATGAAACATTTAGATATGCTGCTCCCTCTTAGACTTTATTATGACTGTGTCAGTCATGTCAATAACGATTGAAGAATGAAAGTGTTCAGCAAAACTTCACCTAACCGTCTTGTCCAATGGTCTCCAGCAATAATCACCTGTCCCAGAATACCAGTAAGTTAGTCACTAATTTCAGTGCCTTTCTCTCCTGACACTGATGTCTATTGAAACAGACTCAGAAAAAAAATTATTCATTATATTAACATTAGCACTAATATAAACACCACTAGCCAAAATTTTTAGAGCACTTTGTGTACATGAATTAATTAATCTGCACAGTGGAAATAGAAGTGAAGCGACTTTGCCTATTGTCCCTTTAAGTTTAAAGTAAGGGTGTACAAGCTGGTTTTGCATAAACTCATTTCTGGGTCAAGCCTTACGTTCTTTGCTAGCATTAGTATTCATTAGGGAAAGAAAAAAAGTGCAAGAATGGAAGAGAGTGGATTAAAAGCTGCTTTCAAAAATTACCTTGAAACATAATTCTTACAAGGAAAGAGCCAGTAAAAGTGCAATAATGCCTTCAGAGTTAATGAAATAGAAATAGCATTTTAATATGTTTAGGTCAATAAAACTGAGTCATGAAGGATTTTCATTGATGCTGTGCTAGCATAGAAAGTCATTATAAAAAAAAAAAAAAACACGAGAAACAAAAAAAACCCTAGATGTGGTCTATTACACAGCAGTTTAAAACGTAAAACCAGAGATGATAAACCTCAGAGTAAGGAGATCCAAATTCTGTTCTAGACTGTAATGTGACAAATTTCTTAATTCATACCTCTGTATACCTAGTTATGACCCCTCCAACCCAAAACCTCAGGTGCTATCAGTGATGCTGAATGATGTTGTTTAAAGGGATCCTTGTCCCTCAGAAGAGACTGAGAACTGCATCCCTTTTGCCTGGAATACTGAACTAAAGAGATGACTACAGTATTTTTGTTTTGCTTTTGGCATAGATACATATTGGACAAGTATTGCCAAGTTTATTTTGGCCTTTCTCTCAAATGAAGTCCAGATAATCAAGACATGCAAAGCATCAGGAGCTTAAACATTAGTTGTGAGTACTGGGCAAAGCTGGGTGCCAGGGAGAACACTGTAGTTGTAAGGAAAGAGTGGGTGCACTTTATTGCATTAGTTTGCTAACTTCTGAAACACCATCATGAAGAAATATGGACATCACATGTGGCTCCTTTTGGACCCCTCCTGATTGCCAGCTCATGGCCACAAGGCCACCGTTTTCATCCTCCCTGCTCTACTGCACTATGCCATTTCCTTCATTCTTCAAGGCTTGCTGTGAATTAACACTTGGCTTTGTCTGTATTCTCTGTTCTGTCTTTTAAATTTCCAGTTTAAATTTTCCCGGTACCTTGTTTTTTTTCAGTCCCAACCCAACAGCTTCAACAAGATGTTTACAGAGACTGGACAAGTTGCTGTGTGCAAGTCATACCTAAAACGTCTCAGGAAATGGGGCTCTGCAGTTCTTATCCTTACGAGCCAGGGCGCAGTCAGTTCCTTCCTGAAGTTACACCATGGCTACTCCATCCCCTTTCCTCCTCCAGCACATCCTGACGATGTTTTACACACATGCAGCCAGCACAGATGGGTAAATTCCTTTCATCACTTGATGAGGCATGCATGGAAGTATAGGACCAGAAGGAATGACAATAGGCCATTTTACCCTAAGTATAGGTATTCATATTTAGATTGTGCCTGAAAAATTTTTGTCATACTGCTCTTATAAATTGTCAGTGAAGAAGATCCCAGGAAATCTGCACACTGCTTTTCATCTTTCATATTTTGAAATATTTTCTTAATACATAAGTTGCCTTTCCCTAGCTTGATGAAAGTGAACTGACTTCTCCCTATCCACAAGTGCAAATTATGACATTTTCATTGGCCTCATCACACCATTTTGCCCATTGACTGACCATGATTTAAGGTGCTTTTTTCTAGATTAACAAACATACTTTCTCCAGCTTTTTCCAACTTCATTTGTTTCTGTGGATTTTATCTGGATTCTTTTGATGCTGCCTACGTATGTGTTTCGGGGTTTTTTTAATTATTCTGGAACTCACACCTCTTCAGTCTTTCATCCAAAACCTTTCTCAATACCTCTCAGAAGAAAATTTTTCGACCTTGCAACACCATGTCATTCTAATGCAGATTCAGTTTGTGATCCGCTATACTCATCATACTCTTTCGGGAAGTTGTTGAACTAATGCAAGTATTAGACACTTTATTTGGGCGTTTTTCTTCCCCAAGTACAGCGCTTATCTCCTGACTTTCACTGAACTTCATCTGACTGTTTTCAAACACCCTCTCCAACTCATCAAGATCATTTTCAAGGCTGATCTCCTACCAAGAGCTTACAGGCAACTTCCATCCAGAGCTCTCTTCAGCTGTCCTGAGCGTGTTGTCTCTTCATCCTCCAAATCACTCACACAGACAATGGCCAGCACAGGAGCCCAGACTGGACCTCACTGACTTCCTCTCTCACTATGAAAATTCCCTCATTCTCCATGGCTCCTCAATCCATACTTACATCCACTGACACCATTTAGACCCTGTTCTCTAACCTTGGACCCTCTTAATGGAAAATGAGGTGGTGGAAAAGGAGAAGGGATTAGGACAACCCACTATTTGTCCTGCCCCACTCCTGTGACACTGAACGTTTGCTGTCAGGGAGCTAAACAGTATTCTCCTAGTTTATGTGCTACTGTTGATTGGGATATTGCCAATAGCATCACTAAAGCTTGATCTATGATTTACTAAACCGATCTCATCTTCTGTGTCCACACAATCTTCCAATTCCTTTTCAAAACAGAAAATTAAATTATTTTGGACCAATTTATTATTGACATACCTTCACTCTTTGTTTTTTAAGTATTTTTTCATTATTCTACAGACCCGCAGAAACTGATTATTTAATAATATTTCTGATATCTGCCTGAGTAACAAAGTTAAACTAGCTGATCTCGAAATCCCTGATATGCTGTATGCTTTTCTGCAGTCCTCTGGGACCACGGTGCCCTTGCTGAGGTCTCAGAGATAATCACCAGCAATTCAGAGCTGCTTCGGTTAGTTCCTTAAATCCGCTCAGTTTTATCAGGCCCTGCTGAGCTGAGAACATCTATTTTATATAAATACCCGTTGACTGTTGGTTCACTCTCTGATCTCATTTGCATTTCAATCTCTCTGTTAAAATTAATTTTGTCATGTATCTAGGCATAAGTAATCTATTTTGGGTAGAAAAGTGAAGCAAAAATGGCAATTATTTTCAACCTTCTCTGCAATAACCTCATTTTTTTGTTCTTCCCATTAAATGGTGGGCCGCTTCATATTTCTAATGTATTCACAGAATATCTTTTTGTTAGCTTGGTGATTTTAAATGTTGGATTAGAACTTGGACTTTTGTGTTCAGTCTTTATTTCAGGAAGAATTTAAAGAAGAACAGGGAAAAAATCAAAGGAGAAATCCAGTGAGAAATTGAAATAAAAAGAAGGGACAGGGCAGGAAAGGAACAGAGGAGGTGGAACAGTGTCAAATAAAGTAACATCTCAGTAACTGACGGTCACATTTTATCACATTCACTTTAAAGTTTTCTTCTGTGTGTGGAGCTAAAAAATGTTAATCTAGGAAAACCACAATGATGTTTTAAAGTTATTTCAGTTTCTTGGGACACATGAAGGGGAAGAGGTGATCTGTGAATCTGAGTCACTCTGTCATGTTAGAAATTAGTTGCTGTGCTTTCCCAAAGCACTGCATGAGTCACCCAGGCCATTTTCAGCTCTCCCAGATGATGCAGCGATGAAGTTCACTTTTCAAACACAGCTGATGTCGGCATCAACCCCTTGATATCTGGTACATATGCTTAAGCCAATGTCTTCCAGAAGTGCACCTACAACAACACAGCCAATAGAACTGGGTTTTTGTTTCACTTGGTCCCAAAGCCTTGCAGGGTATCACAGCAAAGCTCCCACTGGATTCACAGGTGCCAGGATTTCACCACGTCCTCTTCCAAAGGGAAAAATGAGACAGATTCTTTGCTGATGCCTCTGAAGAAGAAATAGGCTTAGGTCCATCAAGCATACACAGTGCAGATCAGCCAGCTCAGGGGTAACATTAATACAAGGACTCTTTATTATTTCTCCTCTAAGGGAATTTGTTATTCAGTGCCATAGGACTGCAGGGCAGGTGTCATTTTAAAGATGCTGAACTACAGTGACATGCAGTTTTTTTGACCGCTGTCAGTATGCTCAACACTGGACACTGCAGAAAAGAGCTGATCTGCTGATACTACCTGCAAATTTGTTGCCCCTGGAGAATGAATGAATGATCTGGTAGAGAATTATCCCTCCACCTCCTTCTTTAATGACTCCCTGGCTTTTGTGAGTGTGTGCACAGGCAGAAGGTACCTGGCTGGCACGCTGTGAAAACCTGCAGGCCTTCAGCATGCAGTGTTTGCAGCACACTCCTTGGATGGATTCAGATGCCTTGATCTGACTTGACATTTCTAATTTATAGAACAATATTGAATTTTAACTACCTGGGAGAAGCCTGACAGACCACGTTTTCCAGATAGTACGATGTGGATAACTTTTAGAGTAAAGTTGTCAAATATTTGGTAGCTGTTACTGGAAGCTCAGAAGACTTTTGCTGCTGCATTAATTAATGTTCTTTTATATAATTTCTCTCCTAGGGCACTTTAGATTTAGATTTAGATTTAGAGATATTACACTGAGCCTTAGACTTTGATATCAGCTGTGACTAATATAACGGCCCAAGCCTGTTAGATGATTTAAATCTAAAGCGAAAGGAACAGACCCAGGTCCAAGAAGTTCATGATCTGAAAAGGTGTGACCAGAGAGGAAGAGAAAGGGAGAGAGGGAGGTAGGGAGGGAGATAAAGATAGGTTAATAGGCTTTGTTGAAGCAGTTTCTCTTAACCTACATATTCATTCCTAAAAGGCATTGGGGTTTTGCAGCAGGTTTTTATTGGTGGATTGTTGTTGTTTTTCTGTTTGTTTTTGTTTGCTTCTTTGTTGTTGTTAAGATCAGAGTGACGAACCACCGCCAAAATAAGGCACTTTTTAATGCTCTGACAGCATAACTAATCACTGGCATAACTAATGCAAGGCCAGAGCTCCATCACAACTGATCTTAAATCAAGAAGAAAATCATGTTCCAGCTTTGCACAGAAGTATGTATGTGACACAGGATATCATGGGTGACACCTTATAGCATATGGTAAGAGAAGACTGGTTTATTTTATCACAGTCTTTCTTTTCGGTCTTAGTATTTTTGCTTTCTGATTTCAGTTGTGTTCCAGGAAAGCATTTCTATTTCAGAGAGCACTTAGCCATATGCTTACTCTGCAAAATGACTCTTGCTTAAATCCCATGAATTCCACAGTGACATGAGTACATGCAAAAGGGTTCATCTGATTTTGATTTATGTTAAAAGAAGGATTCACCATGCCAGCGAACTGCATCCTAATTTCTTTCTTTTCACTGCATCGTCATTAAACGTGGTGTGATCATTAAGAACATCCTGAGTTTGCACTTGTAACTTCAGCTCAGGTCTGCTCTGTCCAGATCTCTTGAGTTCTGGAAAGCCAAGGGTATGTCAGGATCCTTACATAACCTCCGCAGCTTTGATGTGGTTTAGTTTATTTATAACAGCCAGCTCTTGCGAATAACAATTCCTGCTTCAAAGAGTTCATAGTCAGCTGCAAGTTCTTGGCCCTACGCTTCTCACCCTCGAGAAAAACAGTTTGTTTACCAATGCACTTTTCTACCACCCCTGGGGGGAACGTGCGCGATGACAATGCCTAGTCCTCCACTTGGATTCACTGCAGGCTGGTCAGCGCTGAGGACAATACCATCAATCAGGTAATTAATTCCCTGGATTGTCGGCCTTTTCAGACACAAGTTTGATGTTCAGTCTGAGCCTTTTGTCCTCTACTGTGTATTTTTAGAGGCTTTTGCCACTGGCATTGGTGAAAAATTTACAGATGAATTATTTGACTTTTGTTGGCATCCAAATGCTCTAGGTTGCAATTAAACCCCAAAATAGAGCGGTGACAATTTTGGAGTTGTGAAAAAAAGTATTTGCTTGGGATAATATTTTCATTTCAATCTATTCAGTGAATTTCTATTGACATATATAGGAAGTCTGCCCAAGGGCCCTTGAAGAGAGACAAACCATTTGTGGCAGTATTGCATAAAGATTTTGAAAGCATTGTGCTTTACCAATTTGAACTGAGCTTCTTTCCTAAAAGAAAGGCATTGAGTACTTGGAAAAGAAGAGGCTGAAGGAAGAAATGCAAAGGGATTTTCCGGCTCTTGGGTTTGTGGCTATAAAATCAGCATTTCGGGGTCAGAAGGCATCAGAAATGAATAAAACTTGTGTTTCTGGATTAAGCTGGATTCTTACATCACTAACTAATGTATCAGAACTGGCATTTACCTACACTGTGGTGCTTTGAAGCTCTGGGTGGTGTAGAAAACATGTGGAGCCCTTTGTGGAGCAATTAACTCATCATTTCATCTTTTCAAGGATGCTCTTTAATCTACCCCATCTTTTCTTCCTAGGTCAGTAATTTCAGGCCTCTTATCATTTTTATTGCTCTCCTGAATGCCTTCTAATTTCCAGTAGTTAGAACTTAATGCAATATGCCCAGTCCAGTTACTGCAAATCTTCTAAGAGCTACAAAGAGCCTCAATTACCTCTTTGGTCTTTAACTGCAATTCTGCTTTGCTTTATTTGCTGATAATATCAAACTGGTGAATTATATGTCCCACATCATCGTAATCCCTGTGTGCTCAAGCAATTTTCTACACACTATATGAAAGCAACTAGCATTTTTCTGACACTTATTGTGTTACTTTTTGTTCTGTATTTCTAGCTTATTTCTCTGTGTCTTATTCTTCTAGTTCAATTAGCATGCACAAAAGCTCTAGTCTGTTCAAGAGCTGAATTCATCTGCTCCAGGTCATGTGAGCAAACAACTTGCTACAAAAATCAATTAATCATAAGAAATGAAGTCAAATCCATCTGCCATCAAGGAACAAACCAAATCTGGAAAAAGCCCTACCACAGCACACTGTTCACCTGAAGAAAAGGAGGGTATCACCACACAGGCATCAACATCTGGACGCCCTTTACAGGGAACAGAAAGAAATGGGCACTATCAAGGAGAGTTATACCTGCTCTGCTTTGGGCATCTATTTGGCATGGCGTGCCCTGAAGGTGTGCTATCTCTTCACTGACTTAAAGGAGCAGAGTCTCTCTGGTGGGCAGGTGTCTAAAACAGAGTGAGATTAATCCCATTTTATCCCTCTCCAATTACAGCCCCATTCAGAGTCATGTACAGATGCAAAAGATGTCTAATTCCAGCTACAGCAGCTACTCTGACATCTGAAACAGAGGGGGGTGATAAATGAGTTGGATCAGGACTCATTTCCTAGGATCTGCGCAGACAGTGGGGAACTCTTGCAACACCTAAACAAGGCTCATCAAATAGGATAATTACCAAGTTTCAACATCTCTGGCCCTCTTTCATGTTTGTATTGCTTTGAGAGACTTTGAGCCAGAGTCCTGACTCCTCCATTACATATGTACAGAATCCAGCACAACAAGCTTGGTTTGCCTAAGGAACCCCTGGATGTGACTTTAGAAATGATAGTAGAATAAAGTGGATTTTGTTCTTTGTTTTTCTAAATATAACTCAAGTGGCCAGTCACATTGCAGCTACTTGTCTGATCATATGATCAACCTTGAACACCTCCTGTAAGTGTCCTTCCTGCAGTGAATATTAAAGAATTTAGTTGGGTCTTATTACTAAAGACAAATTTCAGCTTCTGGAAGCTGAACAGTTTGAGCTGCAGCTCAGGATGACTGGAGACAGCAGGTAGATATACCCAACAAACCAAGCACCATAATATCTTCACACAGCTACTTTCTTTTTAAAGAAGGCACTTGTAAGCTACCATTGTGCCTCAGTCTCCTTCTCTTTAATTAAGAGATCAGCACAGCTGTGCTCTGCAAGGTGAAACGTTGAAATGGAAAATGTTGTTCATTCAGTGCTGCTCTAGTATCATCCATCTCTCAAGGTCATTAGCAGATCTGCCTAAAGCCTCATTTGACAGGCACCTAAGTTGCACAAGTCTAAGCACTGTGGGGCTCAGTGGAAATGATGAGGTTTCACAAGCTATATTCAGATTGTTAAGATAAAAGCATCCTTTCTCTGGGCACACACAGGACTCTCAAGCTGAGCAAGCCAGCCCGGGAGCCAGGGTTGACTTGACCACTCTGTGACATGTTCCCAAAATGACAGAACAAAAACCAGCAGGTCAGAATGATGGCCATGAGACTCTTCTAATGCACAGAAAGTTTTATATCACCTTGGGCTCCAGATTCATTATTGCTTATTTCAGGAACAAGCAGTAATAAATAGTGAGAGGCAAGACCAGGTTGTTACAAGATAAATATTCCCAAAGGGTTGTGCAGGACAGACTACTTTTTTTTACCCTCTCTTGAGAAAGATCTGCTTTGTCCTTGTTCTTTGTTCATTTGTCCTACTTTGTGTAGCAGCATCTTTGTTGAGACTTTAAAAAATTGCACTGACCTCTATCTACGTTCCTGAGTTTTCTTCAGTCATTCTCAAGGATGACTCTGTACCCTACTAAAATGGGAGATCTCCCTATACTGGGCATACTGGAGATGGTGCTGGGCTTTGTTGTGACCCAGACTGTAATTATCACATGCAAAATGTCAGCAGGAATTAGCCCCCACCGGAAATCCCTGCCTGCTTAAGACATTGAGGACGATTCAATCCTGAACAGCCCCCAAGAATAGGAGACTAGAAGGATCTCCTGGGTCAAGTCTCATCTCCAGCTGCCACATACTAGTGAGTTCAGTTTATAAATTGATCATGGTTTAAATTAAATATATATATATATATACATATATATAGGAGGGATTTTTGTCCTCATTACCACTGCTGCAGAGTCTTTCAGAATCGCACTGCTGCAACAATTAGAAGCATTCTTCTAACTTCCAGCCAGATTCATCCACAAGCAGTTGGTACCTACTTGTTCTTCTAGCTGAATCACTCAAATTAATTCATTCTGATATTTCCCTGGTGTTCACCAATTGATGGATTTATAGGCGACAGCCACATCCATTCCCATTCTTCCTTCTGCAAGACCAGTCAAGCTCCCAGCTTAGTTAGACACTTTTCAAGTGACGAAGTCTCCCTTCTGTGGTCACCATCGTGACCTCTCTCTGTGACTGCTAAAGTATAAACTGATCTTTCTTTTCAAATGGGTGATGAGAACTGTGCAGTATACAACACAACCTAATGCTTTCCTGCTGGAAATGCTTTCCTTGAGACACTCCAGAAGTGCCTTTGCCTTCTTCACACCTACATCATTTCTATGGCTCACAATCAGCTTTTATCTGACTGTTACACACAAGTCTTCCTTCTTCATTATTTCCTGCTGATGAGCTCCCAGTTTATTACAGAAATCCAACTTATTACTCCCTAAGCCCCTGCTGTAACAAAGGATTTAGATTTCTAATTTCTATATAGATGGTTTCTGATATCCCACTGAAATCAGTAGGAATCAACTGATGCTACCCTGCTCCCACTGAAACCAGTGGGAATGAGGTTTTGTAGTATACAATAGACCAAGTTATCAACTTTTTTTAAGATGTTTACAATAGAAATATTATCAGCAGGAGGCCAGATACTATAAGCCTTAATAGTTCTAATAATTATTCCTGGAGTAATAAATGAGAAGTTGCCTTTAGAGACCTAGTAATGAATTCAGAAACCAAAATGAGCATGCACACTGATTTGACAGCATCCTTTCTTTTTAAAAAAAAAGCTTTACTAACTGAGCAGCCCTGTGCTGTATCTTCTGTTTGCTATGGGGGGAAATGATACAAGGACAAAATAAAAGAGACAAAAGACTGACGATAATACAACAGTTCTAGCTTTTCTCACTGAGCCAGAAAGGCCAAGTGGAACCACCTTGAAAAGAAAATGGTCCATCCTAGCCTGTTGGTACCTTAAATCAGCATTAGTACCCACAGTAATATTTCAATCTCAGGAGTTCTTAAGAGAAAAGTTTGCAAAAGAATCTTTATGGAGAGAGCAAGTTTTGTTTATTATATTCTCTATATCACAATTTGTGGCATTATCCAAACCTGCCATATGTTTTTTTTTAGTGCTACAGTGTAGCCTTGCTATATTTCTAAATTATGACAGGATGAAATTACTTGAGATATCACTCAAAAAAACAAAGCACAACAAGAAGTGAAAATTCTTGCATGCAAAAATAACAATGATTTGGGGGTTAGTTATTTCCAAATGAACCAAAACCAAACAACTATTTATTGAAACTGAACTGTAAGAATATTTCTGAACATTGGCTTCTGCAAAGTAGTAAAAGCATGCACATTGGTTCCAAACTGCTTTGTAAAAGTTAAATAAAGTAGTAAACTATAACTATGAAACAAGATTGTGTTAGAATAATTACATGACTGCTCAGAAGCAAAGGCATATTAATTTTCTTCCAAGACACTCAGTTTCTTGGAATTTTACCAAGGATGACTGGCATTTATTTGTATGTCACAGATAAGCCTCTGTTGCAGAAATGGATCCAAAAATGGGAAACCAGAACTGCTGGGAGTGCTCCTCTGTGTCAGCCCATTGCAGGGACATGGAGAGGCTGCCACACGCAGAGCAGCAGTTTGGCTGCAGCTCCATCTCACCACGCAGCGCTGAGCCCAAGGTCTGCACCCAGAACACCAGTCTATTTGCCCTTCAGTTAAACGAGAAGGATTAAATTCCAACATTATGTTCTTTATTTTACTAAGCAAAGGGCCCAAAATACTTAAAATCTTCCAGCTGTAGCTTGATTTCCTTCACACAAGCATTTTGGAAGAAAACTGTGATGTTACCTTATGAGAAGCCCCAAGCTAGACACAAAAGGTGACAGAGGGAAGCAGTTGAAATACATCCAAGACCTCAGGGGATATGCAGAGCAGCCTGAAGATACAGATGAACATCTTGCCACTCCATCAGGCTTTTAAAAATACCTCAACCCCCAGAAAAGTCCAGATTTCTAGTTTCAAAAGTAACTTTGTGAAGCTGGTGCTGCATATTGAAGAAGCACCATGAAGAAAATTAACCTCAGGACTGTAAATTTGAAATTAATAGAAGACAGTGAGATGCTCAGGTATAACCTAAAAAGTTGCTTGGGAAAGAAAGCTGCACAGAGGTGTAAGTAGTAAATGTATGTTGACAGAAATATTCCAGTTCTGTAGATTAACAGTCATATTACAAAGGTGCAAGGCCAGGAAAGTGGTGGGGCACCAGAATCCTGCCAAGTGACACAGGCCATTGCATTCCTCCTGAAAAAAAAATGACTAAGCACGTGTTTAATAGAGATGACATATTTTCTTGTAAGAATTTCAGGCAAGGGTGAGTTCAGCACCTTTGCTAGTAGCTGCTCCAATGTTTAATGAATCTTGCAACTAAGCCATTGGCATTTTTTCTAACTTATAACCCATCATGTCAAAATATGATAGAGGACAAGGCTGGGAAGGACCCTCAGAGGTCTCTTGGTTCATCTTCTTCCAGGAAGGGATCAGCTTTACTCACACTGGTGACGTATTTGACATCTGTTCTTAATGACCTCCAAGGACACAGCACCAAACGCCCCATTCCCACTTTCCCTTGAACAACATTCCCAACTTCCAGTTAGTGTTTTGGCCTCTTCTGGACTTTTTCTGTTAGTTCCATATCTGTCTAGAAGGATGATCAGCTCAATTGGATGCAATATTATCTTAAAGAACCACCCGATATCATGTCCAAAGAATATCACTTCCCTACAGACGTAGCCTCTTTTTTTCATATATGCCCTGTGGACACATTTGTTTATTTCCTTCCTGTCCTTTCACCTTGATTAGGCCATATAAGTCTTCATTTTCAGGATGAAAACTCAAAAAGCAGACATTTCCAATCATCTTTCTCACATGCACCAACCAGCAAATATTTATTATTACCTGCTACATCATATAGTACCAGACATGCCCAGTACTAATGGCCTCACTCAGGAACAGCTACATTAAGAACTCATTTCAAGGTCTGTCAGTAAGCCAGTTTTTCAACCATTTTGCATCCCATTGATTCCTTTTAACACAAGATTTTAATCAGTGTGTCAGGCAGTATTAAGTGAAGCATCTTGGAGAAATCCAAAGCACAGCTGTCTTAATCATCTAGACCTTTAATCTTATCAAAATAGATAACAGACTTGTTTAACAAGATGTGCCTTCCTTTAAAACCATTTTGCCTGGTGTCAATGACCTTCTTAAGCTCTTACTCTTCATTGACAGACCTGAATTCACTAACCCACTGTCTGGCCCATAAGGAACATCAAGCTGATCTCTGGTTTATACCTTTTCTCTCTAACTAGAAGAATCACAAGAGGATTCTCAGATAATATGATTTTGCCTTATTTATCAGAATGAATTACCAAGTAACCATAGGATAATTCTTGCCTGAGGCCTTCTCGATTCTTCAGTGTAAAATATTTTCCTGATTTATTTGAATAAATCTGGTATCAAATGCCACTTCACAGATTCTTTGGATATAGACTGAAATTCTAGTCTTTGTTTTGTGTCCTTTAAATAGAGAACAGAAATATCTGCTGAACTTTTCTGCATTACTGTTTATGATTTTATATTTACTTATTACATTATTTTACATCTGTATCCAGTAAATTATTTACACCTACCCTTAGGGGTTTTTTTCTCCCCTAAAATGTTTGTTCTAATAGTTTGTAATCCTGACAACTGATGCTTTAGCTTTTTCTATCAACCACTTATATGTTAAAACATGTAGCTTACCTGCATGGTTAAAAACTCCCATGTATTTCCTGTTCTTAAGATTTGGCAGAAGTTTATGCTTCACAGGTGCATTTTCCTACAGGATGTCTCTTTTTTTCAAACAACAAAAAAACACACTTTTTCGTGTTTGGAGGATCATGGGATCATGATTTTATGGGCATTCAGAAGCATTCAGATAACCAATTTACAGTGTTAGTAAAAACTTGCCACTTATGTCCCCACATTGCAAATAGATGTTTAAGGAGAAGACAGTTGTGTTATCCAATGAAAGCTAGGCAGAAACGGTAACTGTTAAACATCCTACACTTTGGTATTCCAAATCTGTAAGTATTCAAGCATTCACTCTGACCTGGAATCACATATGGCCCCATAATGGTAACATGAGCTGTGATTAAAAGTGTCTTCCTTTCCTGTCCGTTCCAACATTACAGAACTAGGAGGATACTTCTTACATTGCTCATCTATGTTCCCCAGCAAGTTGCCTCTCTGCTGCTGAGAGACAACTCTCCTCCCATTTGTATTGTCTCCCAGGATCTACGTAATGAAGCTTCCAATGACACAACCAGTTCCAGAGCAGATCGCTGCAGGTAACTGTCCCTCCACACCTCAGGATCTTATCTCTAGTTAATAAGAGCTTCCCCTCTTTCTCCAGGAAAACATTCTTCTACTCTTCCCCTTGAAGAAGGCCTTCAAAATTTTCTGAGGACTTTTGTCCTTTTTTTGTCAGTTGTAGCTACTTTCTGGGTTGCCCAGTTTGAGTTGAAGAGAAGTTATTTTCTTTCCCCATTTTTTTTTAACCTGTACTCCAGCTAGTTCTCACATATTGTTCTCCCCTACCTAACCACACAGAGAGATCATTCCCTCTTCTCTCCTTTTCCGAGATGTTTCTTCCTCCCTTTCCTTGTGATACAACATCCATTTCTGTGAAAGGATGTGCTGTGCTATTGTTTAGATCTGGATGTAAAGGAAGTAATCTTTACTCCTGATACAGATGAAGGTGATGAGCTATTCCTCAAGAACATACCTTAGAGGCAAAGACTCTTTCACTACAGGGAGGAATATCCAAGGCATGTCATGATCATTGATTTCTCTATCAGCCCTTGATAGTGAATTAAACTCGTACTTAGAAAGCTAAGCTAACACCATTAATTCCCATGTAAAATTGAAAGATCTTATTTCTTTCCACAGCCACTCACATCCTTCATGGGGGACAAACTAGGTAAATGCATGGAATAGCCTCTTTCTGTCAAAGAGAACTGAAGCAAACTACTGATGTGTCAGACTTAAAGTAAAAGGTTAGTTGTTCAAGTGCTGAGTTTGTTCCACTATAATATTCCTTATTTCCAGAAAACCAGACAGGCAAACTACCCACTTGCCACCAGTTCAACTGATATGTATTTTGTAAATGTTACCAAGCTATATTAGAGTATACCACGGCATCTATATGAACAACATACACCAGTGGAGAAGCGATGGAAAAGCACTCTGATTTCCATTTAAGATTCAATCCTACCATCCTGGCATATACAAAACTTATATAAAACATATATTTTCAGCATATGGATAGAGGATCAAAAAAGGGAGAGCTCAGTAAAACTTCCTTACCAAAAAATGCAATGTCAAAAGCTGTCTATTGAGTATTCCATTCTTTTGTGTAAATTGCAGATCATTAAAATGGCACGAACAGAGATCTGCTTCTCAAATCTGGACTTCTGAAATGAGAAAAAAAGAAATGCAGAATCTAGGTCATGTAATTTCAGAGCCTGCAAATGTCAACGGAACTTCATAGTCTGGGGTGATTAACATTCAACTGCAGCAACTGCTACAAGTAAAATCTTTTCTTTTGTTCCAAAGCCTTAAGGCTGTAGCCATAAAACTGTCTGTTCAGCAATTATTGATGCTGGATTTGGTTTCTCCTGATTGTTCTGGGGTTTCTCTGCACAGTTTTCAAAGTGGTACAATTCATGCATTGATTTTAAATACCTAGTTTATAAAATATTGGAAGGCAAATGAAATGAGTACATCATTGAGTTATCCTATCCATCTGAGTCTTGGGTGAAAACATCACACTACTGCAGTCTTTGGTCTTTTTGTCTGCACCGTCAGGTTTCTGTGGTCCCCTCTGTCAGGATGAGGGCACACTGGAAGGCAGAGTGAGCTTTACAGTACCTCAAAACCATGATCCCTTGAGTTACCCTCCATGATAAGGGAAAGAAAAGGATGAAATCTGCTCCTGCCTGGATTAGTTGAGGAGGGCAAGCTACCACAGTTCCTCAAGAGCCATTTTCTAGAATAGGAGGTCAGGTCCACACCCATGGGCTACTAGATAGGTTAGGTGGCACTGTAATTATTTCAGTGTACCTATGTAAGAAGAGATGAATTCAAAACTCTTCCAAGGGCACCTTGTGTTTCAGTGCCTTTCATTGGTCAGGGAGAGCCACCTCAGTCACAGGTAGATCAATGCACCATGCTGGAAAGGCACCAGCATAGGAAAGGGGCTGTGGTGCAAGAACAAGTCTGGCCCTGTTTGATCGGTTGTCTGTAGACATTTTGAGCACGGAGCATCTCCAAGAATGGATCCTAAATCAGAAGATTATTGCTTGGCATGCTCTGCCATGTACAATTTACTCTTCCTTGGAATTCCTCCGTGTCTCTTTTGCCCTGACTTGAAGAAGTATAGACAGTGAATTTATTACCACACCTGCTGTCCCCAAGGTGTGTTTTGGAATGACCTCCCTTTGACTCTGTGTTATTACAATTCCATCCCATCACCATTTGAATCATATCCCCTTCCTGCATTTTTTCCTGTCTGAATTTCAAGGGGCTGGGGGAGCAGAGTTTAATTACAGTTTCACTGGCTTTATTATGTTGTGGCACCAAACTCCAAGGCTTGGCTATAAGGGGAGCTTTATAATGAGCTATAATGATCTATCTTTTCTTATGTACTGTGAATTTTAAGCCCCCCTTACTGATTACTTATTATTTCAACTTGATGTATGAATTATTTAATTCTCCCAAGCTCTAGCATGTATGAAAAAAATGCTATGAAGCAATAAAGATCTAGACCTGCCTCCACTGCAGACAAAACCCCAGCCCCTGGCAATTTCATTTGCCTTAACCTGTAGGATTGTTTAAATGGAAATTATTTCATTACCATGGTGACTTACAATGTTATCAACAGAAAGGGCTTTCAAGATCCATATGGACACACAAATAACAACCTAGTGCAACACCTAAAATCAGTTCCTCCCACTGCAGGGTCTTGTAGCTTTTCTGCAACCTCACCTTCCTCAGTTGTCTCTGATTTGGTCCCCCGAACTCTATTTTACCTATAGACTGGGTTCTGAGAGAGGGTATTGATAAGATATTTATGCTCTAAGTATATAAACTCCATGCTGTGAAGGTCTATTTTGGCTTTAAGCCTGGAGTAGGTATGAAAGATCATTCCTCAGGATTGGCATTCACAGTACTCTGCCAGGAAGCAGTCACTGTTTGGGAAGGGTCCAAATTCTGCCAAAGAAAAGGAGTGCCAGAAGGGACATTTATGCAACTCCTGGAAGGCATCTCAATCTAAGGGGACAGATTCCAACCTCCCAGGCAAAGGATCCCAAAAAAAACCCCAAAAAACACTTCTGCAAAGCTCATCTCAGAAGCTCACTTCCCTTCAGCAGCAGCTGTCTTTGAGGGAGGTGGAGATGCTGCCCGTGCCATGCTCCTGTCTTCAGTTGCTATGGTAATCCTGAAGGTTTTTTGGACAGAGCTTTACAAGTTTCATTATTGACATTAGTTTGCTCTCTTTGTTTCTTTCCACTCGTCTTGCTTATTTCCCACTCTCCCCATTCCCATGGACTGCCTGTACACATCGTTAAATAATTAACACTCCTTTGTATTATGCACCTGGGAGAGCATTGCAAACATCAGCTGTAAAATGCAATTTGAAAGTACAGAAATTCCTCTCTGATTTAAAATTAAGCAAGGGAAATGTTCAACCCTGAGATCATATTTTTCAGTGCATTTACATTTCTATGTCGCTCACAGCAAATAATTTTTAAAACTTAATTTGCATTTCAATTTTTGTCATTCCATACTTACTTTCTGTATTTCACTCCACATAAAGAATTAAAATAGACTGTGAAACTCAGTGGAAGCTAACAAATCTGGCTCTTCTTTTCTAGCGAAATGATGCAGTGTTTGGCTTACAAACCCAGCAAGGGAATAATTCCAATCAAAATTGTTTTCATTGGAATGCTTAAATACGGAAACATTTCTATTGGTTTGAATCTTCATTTCACAGAACTTAAATTCAGCTCTAACCTGACTTGTTGCTGTACCTTCTGAAAAATTCTTCTGCATATATTTGCTTCCCAGCCTGCAGACCCCGCAGTTGACTAACCCTTAATTGGAAGGTTTTAAGTAAAGCTATTGAGGCTTGTCTGGGGACAGCAGGATCCCGTACTACCTTTGAACCTAGTGACAGGCTTTAACAGTACGGCAAAGAAATAAATTCAAGCAAGAAAAATATCCCAAAATATATGAGAAAATGAGAGTTGGGAAATGTATTGGGAAGAAATCTGAAACAAGATAGGTCTATTTTCTCCCAGTTAGTTGGAAGTGGAATAAGAATTTTTCACGTTTCTCATCCCCTCTGGGCTGGAGTTAACCTATCTTTCAAAGTTCTTTAAATCTAAAAAAAATGTAGGAGAACCCCCAAATTTGGCTCTGTGGACTGATTTTCTTCCATTAGAATTTATTTTTTTGTAAAACAGAAAGCTTAACTTCATCATTTTCATGTCCAAAACCAACATAGAATGCTTCCAAATGTAGACATACGGATTTAGTGTACTTCCACTGAAAACATGTGTAAATCTCCAGCTACCTTTCTTCGCCTGGAGGAAAATTCCTTACTCTTCTTAGCCCTTGAAATCAACTGAAACAACAAAAAAGGGATGATTTCTGGCAATTAGGAACTGCGAGTGATGGAAGAAGGTAACTAAGAGGTTATCTCAAGGAATATCTTTAACTGTTTTTGAGCACTCTCTCTGCTCCAGAAAGACTCTCCATTAGACTACCACAGAAATAATACTTGTCCGTTGTGGCATTGAACATATCTGCAACATGTTGCTTCGAAGACTTGGTTTTATTTGTGGCTTTTTTAAACTCCCCCAGAAGAATTCCAGTGACAGTCTTTGTGTTGGAGAAATGGGTCAGGGCTGAGTGCTGGATCTCTGGAGCTCACTGATGCTAATAATTAGTATATATCCTTGGAGGATTTGAAACAATAACACCAGTTCTGCCACAAGCATGAAAACAGTCTAACTGTTGTTCAGCAGACAAGAAATCCCTTTTTTCTCACCACCTATCTGTAATTAATCACAGGGTCTTTCAGAGGAAAAGAAGGCAGCAAGTAGAATAGTTTCCCATCACCCTGTTTTGAACAAACCGGGGATCCTGACTCAAAACTTCTTTGTATCTTCTGCCATAGACCAAGCCACCATTTGAGATTTTTACTTCAAAACTCCTGTACACCACATTAATCATTATTATGCACATACATACCCCAGCGGTATGTTACGGCAGTTTGTCTGCTGCATCTGAACCCAGAGACCCCTGATGGGATGCACAAGGGGATTGGGTCACTCATGAGACATGAGTGAGATCCTTTCCATACTGCTGGCCACCTGAAGGTAAGGTGGGAAGACTAATCCCCTCTCCCTACTCCCAAGGACCAGGATGAAGGTGCCACATGTCTGGGATTGGCTGGCATCCACTGGGCTGAGAGGCTCTGGACCCCACTTGCTTGGCAGTCATCTCCTTAACCAAGTGCCAGTTTATGCTCTGTAACACAGTCCAAAGCAAAGCTCTGAGACCGAGTTCTGCTGTGAAAACACTGATTGAGAAACAGAAGCAAAAGATGAGGTCCCTGTAGGTTTGAAGGAGGTAGCTGTAGAGAAGAAGAGGTCATCCAGCGGTGAGACCGCTTGTTTCCAAGGGGGAAATTTGAGCTAAGCTCTTGACCTCCCACAGACATGCAGTGTGGAATCAAAGGAAAATTGTATGGCCTACTTACGTTTTAGGTCCTCATGTATAGCATGGGCATAATTTCTCTGCATCACAAAAATGTTGGGAGGAAATGGGGAGGTGCTCCCAGAGTGCAGCAGTGACATCCACAAAAGCATGCGGGATCTGAAGCCTTGAATGGGATACAAGTCTGGATCTTCTGTGAAACTGGGGGGAGCTAGCATGAATCAGCGGTCTGCCAGGCCAATGCTTACCACAGGAGAGCAGCAGATGCAGAACGATGACTTTTCACATTCCCATAGCAACTTCATAAAATTATAATATTAATAATAACCATTCACTGTACTGTTACACCCAAAAAAAACGATGCAAACCTCAGCTGAATGTCAGATCTCCTCCAGTGTCATGAAAAAGGTTGTGCAATGCTGACAGTCAGAAACAAACCATTTAGGGGAATGAGGAAGATTGTAATGAGAAATGTCAGGGAGACAGAAATAGCTGGTCCCTTCACAATTTCACCCTCAAGAAACACTTTCTTACAGGATGAGACTAAGGATAGAAGAGGGTGGAAGAAAACTATGACTTGTGCCATAGAAAAACCTTGTTAGAGAGAGGATTTTTTGTTCAGCATCTGCAATAAGGCAACACTATTCCATCAAGAACGTCACAAGGAATGATGCCATAACTGAAGAGAAATTCAAAGTTTGTTTATTTGTACTAGAATTAACGGTGTACACATTTTCCTTCATGTTCACACTTCTGTCTGAGACCTTGTCAAGCGTTAGTGTGTTTAAACTCATGAAATCCTTCGGTAGGCATATGTACAGTTGCAGAACACAGTTTCTAGGACAGATGACTGCCCAGAAGAAACAACAGCCCCAGTTAAAAGGCAACCATGGCCCAGCTGCCTTCTATGCTTATGCCAAGATGCAGCATAGCCAGCCAAGGACGGGAGAGATGGAGGGGGCACATGGTGGCTGCAAGGAGCTGTGGGCAATACCTTACTCTGCTTAAGACACCAGCCTCAAAGCATACAAAGAAGCAGGAGCAGAAGATAGTACGTTTTCTTCAAGCATATCTGGGGACCTTTCATCCAACCCAGTTTAGACCTGAGAAAGACCCATCCAGCTTAGACCTGAGTTTCTCTACCACATACATTCTCATTGCTCATCCCACCTGAGGCTTCCAGGCAGTTGAGAGGAACCTCCACCACGGCAACTTAGACCATGAGCAGGCACAGATGTCAGCATTCAGCCTTCCAGCTCCATTAGAGACTCATTCTATGGGAGTTTGAGGGGGGTTGTTGAAAACTACAAGATTACAGGGAGAAAAGAAGCCGCAACACAGAAGGCCACAAGTTCTATTTGCCCTGCAGCTGCCTTTCATCAGCTGTTCTGCGGGAATGAGCACTAACTCAAGAGGGAGCAGGCGGGGTGGTCATGCTGAGGGTGTAAAAGGACACGTCTGAATTGTGGTTGAGCAGCCAGGCTCCACGCCCTGTCATCTCAGGGGCTTCCTGGCACTGTGTGCAACACTAGGGAGGGTTTTCTCAAGGGATTAGCAGCTTTCCCAGTTTTAAATAATTCACACAAAAGCATCTTCCTTCCCTAAGTCTGGTTATTTTTAGGCAGAGAAAAATACACACGCTTATCTATATAAATAATCAAAAACATATGGCCTAAGCATTCCAAACATATCAGTTAAACCAGCTTTCCAAAAGCGGGACTTCGTGTGTGCGTGTGTGCCTGTAAGCATGCTTAGCACAGATGAACTATGTACTGGTCTGGCAGCATCAGAGACCTGCGTACAGAATTGATCCACTGCAGACTTACAGGAGGCTCTACAACCAAAGAAGTTTCCTACAGTGCCATTTCAAAGGCTCCTCAGGCTCCATATAGGAGACAGGTCATTTTCTACAGCATATTCAAGCACGGTTGCATTTTGTGCTTAGCACAACATGGCCAGTAAGTGACAACATGAGTACTAAAACGAAAACAAATGTAGTCTGTCTTGGAGCTGCTAAGAAATCAGAGATAGTCCAGACCACCAAAGCGATCAGAGGGTTGGAGAACTTGACATATGGAGAATGGCTGGAGGTTTGTTCAGCCTCCAGAAGGAAAGGCTAGGACATATCTAATCACAGCCTTCCAATAGAAGTTAGAGAGTAGTAGTTACCGAGAAGATGAAGGTATTTTCTTGACAAGGATGAACAGTGACAGGACAAGAGGCAATTGAGCACAGGTGGCTTTAAGAGGAATTCCACCATGATATAAAAAATATGCTTCACTGTGAGAACAATTAAATATCGGAATCGGTTGCCCACAGAATGAGTGGAGTCTTCCTCATTGGAAATATTCAAGGCTTGGCTTGGTAAGGCACTGATTAACCTAACCTGAGGCCTCTTTCAACAGGTTTCATCAGATGAACTCCAGAGGTCTCTGCCAGCGTAGACATTTTTGTGATTCATTGATTCAGAACTCTTCATGCAGGTCAACTCTCCAAGTGCAGTAATTAAAAAATTAAATCACCTAAATCCATCAGCTGTGCTCAGATGTTGAAGTGAAGATCATAGCATGTTTCCTAATGCTCTGAGTTCCAAAGGGTTTCACAGTCCAAAAGAACTGAAGCTGCATGCAAAAACGAATGAGTTTCCATATTTGAGACAAGTGCACATGAAACGACTCAGATTGGTTTATTTTTCACCATGTTTTTTCAACAGAGCTGGTACTGAGGTCCTGGATCTCAGGCAAGTCCTAGTGTAGAAGATCCTGTACCCCAGAACAAACTGACCATTTCAGCATCAAACATGAAAGGATAAGCAAGCCCAGCCCCCATTTTTCTACAGAAGACAGTGTTCCTTTTGCTGCAAACACCCAGCAACTTCCATAATTCATCTGTTGGCTTCCACTCCCATTCTGCCACATGGCAGGTCTGTACAGAGCTCTGGAAGATAAATCTCCGCACAGCCAGCAGGACTCATGCAGCAACCTGCACGTGGGAGCTGAGGAGACAAACATATACCCCAGGAGAGCTTGTTTATTTTTAGGGCTGAAGAACCCACTAAAAATCTGTTGAAGAAAATAAAGACAGAGCCCCGTGGTGACAGCTAATGCTGTAAGAAGACAGATGCATATATGTGCAGAGTAGATCAGTCGAGAGATCACTGCCAAAATCAGTTGGTGTATAATTTTCAGGTCATAAAACTGTTTTTAATAGTAGGGCAGAATCAGGCTAACATTGCTTCTCTGTTTACTTGTTTGTTTTAATTCCTAATCGCAGGAAGTAGTCACTTTGAGTGTTTCACACTGTATATATGCAATCAGCAAGTCTAAAAATTAAGAGCCTCTGCTGAGGAGTGAACGAAGGTCTTTGTGCTGCCCGGCCTCCAGCTCTCCTTGGCCAGCTGAGATTTTCTCTCATGTAGGGAGCTCTTTGATGGATGGTATAATGGGGCTCAGAGGGGTACTAATCCCCCAGGGTTTAGGAGGGTCGTACAGAGGGTATGAAAGGCCACGCTGAAGCAGACTCCAGCAGCTCTCAGCCAGCAGCCGCTTTGGCACCATTCCCAGCCAGTGTAGGTTATTGGAGTCTCTGGAGTATTTCTAGCTGCTGATGGGGGCAGGAGTCTAAGAGGAGAAGAGAGAGAGAGTGAGTAGACTGCAGCATCTGTAACTCCTTCAGTAGAAAGTACAGTCCCAGCCTTGCCTTTGTAGAGACACAGACCTGCACTCACCTTCATCCTTGACCTCACATGGCCAGGAGCAACTGAGCCCTGGGTGAAGAACACTGCCAGAAAACACAGCTATGATAAGCTAGAGAACCAGGTTCCCAAAGACTGTCGAGTCCCCAGACTCAATAGAAGATTACTGATTTGTGCTTACATGGGGGGCTATAAAGTAAAACAAAGCGGAGTGACCAGCTGAGTTGGGATGCCCCTGGAATAGTCCTCTTAGAGTTCAGGAGGATTTCAGAGACTTGATCTTTGCTGCCAGCACAGGGCAGTGGTGTATCTGTAGACATCAAAAGTTAACAGATGACCAGACGTCAGTGTTGCTGATGCAGCTGTACAGAGTGGCAAAACAGTGAAAAAACACCATGTGTCTCAACACTATGTTTTCCATCATCTCATAATAAATTAGACACAGACTAATTCTCCTTTTCCCTGGCTCTCCTCTAGCCTTTTCATTTCCATCAACATGATCGCAAGCACCAGTCCTTTTGACGTGTGCTGAAGGAGAGAGAAAATCAAATACATCATCACTTAAATTCATGACTTTAAAGTTATTTACCTCTGTTATCTCTATCTGACCAGCATGCTGTAGGGGCTTTCTGTCCTAGCAATATTTGTCACGGCTCTGTCTTCAGCGTTTTGGTTTTTGTTGGTACTTTAAAAGGATTTGTTTTCCTTCTAAACAGGTGATTATTTTAAGTCAGTGTTTAGCCTCATTACTCATCTAAGTATTCATTATTTCTCAGTTCACTGATATTTATTCATCCACATTTGATCAAACTGACTTCTTCATCTGCTCTTCACAGCTTCCACGCTTTGACTCTGGTCCCTGGTGTACCCAGCTGCTTTCCTGCCTATAAAATTTCTCCATAGGCATTTTATTTTTTCCTTCATGCATAGTTAGGAGCAGGAGATGAATCCTCCCTTTGAGTGATTGCTTTAATATTCATCTATTTTTTTGCCTTTTTGTGTGCATTACTTGCTTTTTGTACACATGGGGTTTGTGTCAGGAGGTGCTAATTTCTTCCTCTGAAGTGGGTGTTCTAAGTGACAGGCATTAATAAGGGTTGATCTGTGACTTTTACTTCATACAACATAAGGATTTTTCTTCCCACTTTAGCTGTCTCTTTAACACCTTTGATAGATGACGTACAACTGCATATCAAGGCATATTATAGAGGTCTCATTGATATTTATATGTTTAGGTTGTACTCCACTCACTCTCACTGTGAACTAATCCTTTGACTGAAGAGCTTTTAATTTTATGCTCCTACTTTCACATATCTACCTTGACTTCCAAGGAAAATGCATCCAGTCTTTCCCAAGTGAGCCTTGCAAAACAGCAGGAAAAATTAGAGTCGCAAAGAAAGCAGTATGACAAAGAAATATCCACCTGTGTGTTTAACTCTTGCTGTTCTCCCAGAGGTCAGGTTTGATTTTTTGCTGTGACTGAGGATTTTCAGTAGTTACTAACAAGGATAGTCTTTCCAAAAAACCTTTCCTCAGGTTGAGACTTAGCCCTGGAAGCAATAACAACTGCTACAGATTCCTAACTGGAAATAAGCCAACCATTAACCTGGTTTGGAGTCTTTCCAGAAAACAATGTGCAGAAAGGGACTTTGCACTTGCCTTTGGGAGCCCTGCAGATTCCAGCCTTTCCTGCATTTGATGTATTATCCGTATACCACTCCATAGGAGCTACTGTGAGATTTCAGCTGCAAGAATGGTGCATTTTTCTGCATCAAGTTCTTGCAGTGAAAAATTATGTTTCCTTTGGAAGGGGCAGAATGGTCTTCTTGAGTAGGTGCAAGTAATGTTAACCTACATCCTCTTCCCATCTCCATAAGCTGTTTGCTCTTCTAGCTTACTTGTTATATTAAATGGTGTTTTGGTTAGTATCAGGGCTGCAGTGCGGATGTCTGCAACCAAACTGTTTAGCCTCTCTTTGTAGTCAATGGAGAGAAATTAGAATTTCCACAAGGCAGTTCATTGCATCTGGGAATAGGTGCCAAGCTGGAAAGTAAACCTGTCAAAACACAAGGGCTAACCCAGACGTTGACCTCTGTGTGGTGTAAGATAAGTGCCACATTCAAATTCAGATGACATGAACCCCAACCTTGCCTTCTTTTCAATGACCTTTTGCAATGGTTTTTGCTTTCACATGATATTTCCTTGTACAGAAGAGCACAAGGATCTTCTCAGTCTCATAGCTCTCTGCAGACATGCTACTTTGGGCTCATTTTATTAGCTTACTACTGGACACTGGCCTAAATTTAAGCATACTGGCAAAGCTTTGAAAAAAATCTTGTTAAATCTCCATCCTATCAACACCCTCAAATCCTGTTGGTTTCTCTGCTGAAGTTCCTAAATAGAAATTGAGTTCTTCAGTGTTCATCCTATTTGAGCAGAAAAGGTCTGTTTCTTCATCTTGGGATGCCCCTGAAAACTTCAGAGAGAATGAGAAACTTGCCCACCATGAAAGTCCACCAGAAAAGTCCACCGGCTTTCTCAATGGACAAACCACATCTCTGCAGCTTTCAGCATCTGAGGTGGACTGGACAGTCGCTGTTTGTCAGTACCAATATAAATTTCCTCACAATATTCTCCTCACTGAGCAACAGGTCATTAAGGTAATAACAGTAATTTAAAACTATAATTATCCCACCAGCAGGGAGAGCTGCTATGGAAGAGCCATCCATTATTTCTTGCTCAGTGGGGTGTCCTAAGACTACAGAATACGCCACCCCAAAGAGTCCCATTTCCAGTGAATAGGTACCCACATCACAAGTCACATTAACAGCCATAGCAGAGAGGTCAATGAATGTACATTGATCCAGGGTACCAGCTGGAAATGGTAGGAGGTCTTTCCACAGCACCATGTCCTGCTGTGCCATTGCCTATCTTCCATATGCTGTGGGAATAAATAGAAAATAAATAGAAAACGTTGGCCTCCAACTGCCCTACAGCCAACAAATGTCACACAGGATTATTTTTTTTTTTTTAATAAAGATTTACATTTAATTTGCAGCTGTTGAAAAAGGAGAAAGGAAGAAGGGAATTCATCTGTATTTACGTCTCTCATGATTTCTCCATGATTTTGTCAGACCTGCCCTGAATCAGTCACTTGTTTTGCTGTCAATGTGAACACTTCTCTCCTCAGATTTTCTTTGGGTTAAATACACATTTTGATTGACTGCTGGAAATTCTTCACTGTAGCTGTGCACTTAGGGAAGAAAAAATCTGCAGTCAAAGAGAATAAAACTCTTGAGGACTCAGTTCTCAGCCATCTTGTGCTAAATGTGGCCATCTACAGCTGTGCTAAGCAGATGTAAAACTCACAACAACAGGAGTAAGCACCCACTTTGCAGTCACATAAGTGACCTTACAGGGTGTCAAGCATCAAGGAGTCAAGCCTTTGTAGTGAAGAGTCTATATACTATGGAAAAAAAATGACTTTCTGCATGTATGTTTTTAAGTAGCTCTATGTGTATATGTGTGCATGAACAGATGGAAAATAAACTTTTCAGACTAGCCATGCCATACCCCTTTGAAGCTATTCCATCTGAGTCATCAAGAAACTTCTTAAGAGCTCTATGGCACAAATGTTAACACAACTGTGAAGAGATGTTGTTTTCTACTTCCAACATTTAGAAGAGGATTCATCTGTAATGGTCAGACAGGAGGTAATCAACAGAATCAGCATTGCCTGGGGTGTTTTCTCATCTCATCCCAAAGCAGACGTCCCAAGTAGCTGAGATGAATCATGCCTGATCATTAGTTATGTAAAGACATTAGATAAATAAAATAAGGAACGAATCTCACCATCGAGGTTTATATCTGAGTTAAAAATCTTCATGGTCTCTGAAGAAAACAAGAAAATACCTTCAGGGATTTGCTATTTCTGTCCTACCAAAAACAAACATCATTTGGTTTGGTTCTTACTGATAGAGCAGAAAACAGAATAACTTTAGAGACCAGAAATCCCAAACTCAGCCATAGGGACTCCTGTGGACATTGGTGGGTTTTGAATCAAGCCTACAAGAAGAATACGAACCAGATTTTTAATCAAATACCTACCTGAGGTAGAAGCAATGTCACATTTTTTATCTTTGGCCTTCTCCCCACAAACTTACTGATTGCCTCCGGGCAGGAGGCACCCATAAGTCTGCTTTGCTCCTTTTTACACCTGCATTTGTTCCCAACCTGTTGCTGGAGTTTCTCAGATGTGTGGGCTGTGTGTGTCTGTGAAGCTGTGGTGGACTAAGCCGACTTAAACGGAGACATAATGGACTTTTTTCCAAAAACAGTTAATATACCTTAGTACAGTTCATCACAAGGGGGTGTGCAGAATGTGTCAAGGGTTATGTGGAAGTGAGAGCAAAAAGGGACAGATATACTTTGGGCAGGCAGTGCTGCTGATGCTCCATCTTGGGTAACCAGAGCCTGAGGGTTTTGATCACGTGGTGGGAATCTCACATGCTTAATGGTTTGATTGTCACTGCTCAGAGTGCTTCGGTACCACAAAAGAGAGACTCACAGCAAAAACTCCCGCTTGATATAGCTGCCTTTTTTTCTGAGTATCATATAATGGAAAATACTATGGTGTTCCATGGTAATATGAACCACTTGATTCAATATTTAGCAACTTAAACAGGTGCCAAGCAGTAGAGTTATTTGGGTATTTTCCAGAAACACAGTTTATCATTGGAAAATGCCAGTTTGTTGAAATGGAGACTTTTGTTGGGAATATGCCAGTTTTGATGAAATTTTCATAAGAAAGGTTTCCATGTTAGGATAGGATTTCTGGTCAAAATGCCAGAGAGACACTTCTCCCTCCTCTAGGAAAGCCAGCATGCTATTGCTAAGGCACCTGCTGAGGTCAGGACATCCAGCCCCAAATCCATATCCCGACCACAACTTTGGACCTGGCTGCCCTGGATGACTAGCTTAGCAGCCCATTTGCTGCTCTCAGTTGACTGTGTCTCAGCATCTCCTATAAAAGCTATTCTGCATTATCTGAATAGCTGTTGGTGTAGGAATTTAAACCTTAGTCCAAACAACAAGGCTTGAGACTCAGCCAAGCTCTTTCTCCTTTCCCGGCCAAATATTATTTATTCATTAGAAATTTAGTCATTGGAATGAGTAGCTGTTCCTCGCTTAGCCTTAGTGTCTGCCTCCAAGTCTCATTAGTTGTGTCTATCAACACTAAAGCATGGTGCCCATGTTTATATCCATGTCTAGTTTGCCTTTCACCCACACAGTGTAGACAGCCTGCAGCTTGATGTCGATGAAAA
This sequence comes from Columba livia, assembly GCF_036013475.1. Lineage (NCBI taxonomy): Eukaryota > Metazoa > Chordata > Aves > Columbiformes > Columbidae > Columba > Columba livia. Next base: position 152,799,571 of record NC_088603.1, on the reverse strand, counting down.
AGTGCTGAGCAGAAACATGGGAGACAAAAAGTTGCCTGCATGGTCCCACATGCTTTGGTGGGCACATCCCAGCTACACCTAAATCCAAGAGAGGACCTTAGTGAAGGTCTCGTTGGTGAGTTCAGTCTGGGTTGCAGACTAAGGACCATCTCAATAGAGACAGTGAATATAGATGTTGTCCTCAGCTGGAGTTAAGGACATGGAACACAGTGAAAGGCACCTGTCAAGTTTGTTTGGATCCACATATTTAAAAGTATTAGTTGAAATTAGAAGCCTTATTTATTTGAATTCAGTGAGAGGTGCTGGATATCAGCTTTTGGTTTTGGCTTGTCTCTGATATCTCCAGCTGAGTGAACTTCTGACTCTTTTTGCTGGTAAATTTCCATAGTTTTACATCCTTAATGCCATATGAGCAGACAAAAGAAGCAGATTTTTTTTTTTTTAACCAAGAACCATTTCATTTTACCCAGAGCCAGTGAAGTAACCTCATTGTGGATAATAATCTGTGAGAATTTTTTAAAGTTTTCTCCATGGAGTAGACATTATTTGCAGATACATGATTCATCAGAGCTCTCTGAGGTACAGTAGTGAAGAGCTGCATAAACAGGAATTTTTTTACCATGATCCCAGCTAGCTCTTTTCTCATCTACAAACTCAGTGCTATGGATTATGTAGGAAAGGATACATAGGAAGCATAAAGTACCCAAAACTTCTTTATTCTTTATACCACTGCCCCTTTGTTTTGAATCAAGGCAGAAAAAGTGTATTTACATACTCAGCTATGGGGAGGGGAAAGTTCTCACTATTGCTGAGTCAGAGTAGGTTTAGCAAGGGAGGAAAGGGAAGTGTAAGAACTGCACCAATTGTTTCCCCAGTCTGAATTCCAGTTACACCACTTGACATCCCCGCAGTCATGAGACGACAGTGTGAGAAAGAACCTGCACAGCAGCTGTGCAGCAGCAACAGGAACCGGTTTCCAGAAAGCTGAGATGTGGGCAGAGCTTTGGGGTTTTCTTAGTCAAAGTGGAAGTCATGGGAGCAAAAGGCACAGATAAGGGTGAAGGAAAGAACAGAATAAAAAGTGAAGGGAAAGTCTTTGTGGGAAAACATCTGCGAAAGCTGCCAAAGACATCCACCATGGCCTTGGAAGTGAAGACAAACTAGGACACTGGTTGCTCAGTATCACAGTGCCACCAGTATATTGGTCTTTCCTTAAAGCATGAATTATAGGTTGCACAGGTGGTGCAGGTGACACTCAGATGGCACGTGGCAGTTTTGAAATCTTGAATGTACACACTACTCAGCCCCTTATGTACCCAAGAGAACATGAATTTCCTTCTAATGTAACAAAGGGGTCATCAGGAGAGTAATAGATTATTGATTTTTTTTCCACTGTTAAATTTAATAGAGGACAGACAGATGGAGATTTGAAAATGAGTAGAGTAACATTGTCAAAACACACAGACAGTAAAGATTTATCTAGCAAACGGCTCTCTTTAAGGCATCAGTTTGGGGCAATCTATGGACTGTAAAATGAACATGTATCCTCAACATGCCATTGCTTTCTAGACAGTCTGTACAGAAATAAAAATTGAATGCAATTCCACCACCATGATAAATGTCTTTGAAAGCATAAGCATTTAAAATATCTATTTTTTCTGTCATTATGGTATAGTCCCACACTTTATTACATTTACATAGACTTACAAAAAACTAATAAATAAAAAGAAAGATTGAAATCACGGTCCTAGAGAAATGAGAAATCTGGACATTTGTCACTTCCTTTAGTCATTTGGGAGGGAGCATGACAAGAGTCTCAAAGGACAGGGCCTCTGTTGCCTATCTTATAGACAACCTCTTATCAACAACAACCAAAACATCTTGGGGACAAGCTTTGCAAAGCATGCCATGAAAGCCAGTCTTGATTAACAAAGCACCTAAGCACATGCTTAGGTTGCACTTCTAACAGCAAAGAGTTAAATGTGTCCTCAAGTCTCTCACTGGCCCAGGAGCTGAGGTAGGTAAGTGGCTGCAAGACACTGTTACTGGTCACACGCCTGACCCAGATGTCACTCTGACATTTGACTGGCACCAAAAATGCACACACACAAAAGCATTTTCATCTCTTCCCAACAGACTGCGGCCACACATGGAGTCCCAGGATCTCATCTGGGAGCATTACAGCTCAGTAGAAGGACAACAGACGCAGGTTATTTTCACAGGAGGTACAAACTCCACGCACTGCTTTTCTTCAGAAAACTGACTCTTTCTCTGAGAAGTCATAACACAAAAGAAAAATTGTTTGTTTAGATAAGGGTATTGAGGTGAGCTGAGTGTTTGGGATGAAGGAAATATAGCATTTAAATTGTGGTTAATCACTTTGCACATTAGAGTAGAGCTGGAAATTCTTTGCAGACATTTCAGAGGTGGTCATAGCACAGACTCTGACTTAGGTCTAAATCAATTGCTTCCTTCAAATCATATGTATAGATGAGAGGCCACCAGTACATTTTTATTTATTCATGAGACTCTCTCTACTAATTGCTGCACTTGGAATTATAACAGAAAATGCACCACAGTCCTTCCTCCCCTGAATTCCTTCTTGATTATCACAAGATCTGATGAAATAATTAATTGCTGTAAAGATATTGTACAATTAAATGACAGGCTATTATTTCACAGGTATGAAAATAAATCAGGATTAATTTCATTGTATTCAAACATGGCTATAAAATTCACATTTGTGGCATCAATACCAGGCCTTATATACAGTACATTCAATTTCTGAGTTAGTAAGCTTTAAGGAAATTAAGCTTCAAAGCACTTTATCTGGAAGGATGTAGATTCCATCAGAGATCCCAGCAGCAATTGCACATTCCACAAGTACTGAGCTATGAAATAGTTTGTAAATACTACTTAGTTTTTAAGAAGCTCTCAGTGGTCCGAGTATTTGTTGCAGATTGCATCAAAATGAATCAATCAGCCCCCTGGGTAAATAGTTAAAGATTTTGGACAGGAATTGAGTAAATTATATATAGAAAGTGCGTGTATCTCTCTATTTATTTATTTAAATTTAAAATATTTATATACTTATTTTGTGTTTATATATAATATTTTGTATATATATAGTATTTAGGTTAGCTTACACTTGTTCTGAGACCAGACTTTTAATTCCTTCCTTTTTCCTCTCCCTCTTCCAAAATCCAAAAAGAGAATGAAAAACCTCAAAAATGCCTACTCTGGTTGAGCTAAAATTTCCTGGAGAACAAACATGTTTCTCACAGGAGACCAAACACCAGAGACCAGAAACGGAGGGGTTCCAGGAAACATTTCTAAATCAAGCCGGTAGTGCAGAGTGAGCTTTAGCCAAAGATGACTGAGGAGTTCTGTTGGGTCATTTCACAAAAACATTCACTTAACAAGGAAGCCTTATTTTTTCTGGAAAGGCCTTTACATGGGCAAAACTGGAACAAAAGCAATTACGGTAATGTTCCGAGGCTCTATATCTGGGTCAACGGTACAGAATAAATGTGAAAAATAGTAGGTTCAGTCTTTTGTTACTTGTGACTACAAAACCAAGCTTTGGCTGCCCACTATTTGCCTGACTTGCATATTTTGGTGGTAAACTTTCTAAAAGTAAAAAAAAACTGTATCTCTGTATATGCAGCAAAACAAGAGCCAGGTTTGGATTAGGAGTTCTGACCTGTGTTGTTTTATAAGCAGCCATGCCCTTGTGCACTTATTTTTAATATAGCAGTGTAGGGGAAAGGGGCCTGGGGGTTCTGGTGGACAGCAGGATGACCATGAGCCAGCACTGTGCCCTTGTCACCAGGAAGGCCAATGGCATCCTGGGGTGGATTAGAAGGCGGATGGTTAGTAGGTCAGAGAGGTTCTTCCCCTCTACTCTGCCCTGGTGAGACCACATCTGGAATATTGTGTCCAGTTCTGGCCCCTCAGTTCCAGAAGGACACGGAACTGCTGGAGAGAGTCCAGCGCAGAGCAACGAAGATGATGAAGGGAGTGGAGCATCTCCTGTGTGAGGAAAGGCTGAGGCAGCTGGGGCTCTTTAGCTTGGAGAAGAGGAGACTGAGGCATGACCTTATTAATGTTTATAAATATGCAAAGGGTGAGTGTCACAAGGATGGAGCCAGGCTCTTCTCGGTGGCAAACAATGGTAGGACAAAGGGTAATGCGTTCAAACTGGAACACAGGAAGTTCCACTTAAATTTGAGAAGAAACTTCTTCTCAGTGAGGATAGCAGAACAGTGGAACAGGCTGCCCCGGGGGGTTGTGGAGTCTCCTTCTCTGCAGACATTCAAAACCCACCTGGACACATTCCTGTTTAGCCTTATCTAAGTGTTCCTGCTCCAGCAGGGGATTGGACTGGATTATCTTTTGAGGTCCCTTCTGATTCCTAACATTCTGTGATTCTGTGAACTATGGCCAACTAACTATGAAGACACTGACCATGTTGAGCACAATGTGTTCAACAGAGAGATTCTGAGTGTCTCTGCTGCTGTTGGAGCCACATGGGTAACTGATGGAGACAACACTGGAAACATCCCACAACCAAAACAGACCACAGGTGCCATTTCATCACAAGGACTCACTGCAAGGAAAGACTAAGTATGCAACTTCTCTGTTTCAAGTACAGAGATGAGGATTGGAGTTGACCTTCATGAATCTGCTCGTCTTAAGTCACTCTGAGCCTGTAATATTAAGCTGGGTGCTGGCTAGGCTAGGATTACCATGGTAGTTCCTAGGAATTTAAAACAAACCTCAGCCTGTTCCTGATTTTCTCCCTCTAGACGCAGACTCTAGGATCTTTTATCTTTGCAGTAAAATCTCATTTATTGGTCTCCAAACAGAGCCCACATCAGGCCAAAAGGCTTTCATTGAGAAGACTTTGGCAGAGAACTGGTAACTTTGGCCTCACATGCAGCAGGCACATGTTGGTGAGGGTGGATCTGAGGATGGGCGCTGTAATCCTTGGATTCACAGCTCATTTCTGCTGCATCTTTTAAAACCTGTCTTGTTTCTGCTCTGCAGTCCACAGACTTCAGCTTCTTCAGGCAGTGTAATGTCAACTCAAAGTCACACAGTGTTTTCAGATCCCAGATCCAAATTTAAGCCAGTGTCTATAAACTAACTTCAGCAAGCCTGGGAGTTTTGATTCAACATGATATTGCAGAATCTGATACAGAGAGCGAAGAAGGATTTAGGTTTGTTTTCTCTCTTAAAAATAAGCTGTAATCCGTTCAAAGAATTACCAAGGTATTTTGGAATCAAGCTAGCTCATTTCTGAAGTTCATACTGAGGTAATGTGTTATTAACCTCACTTGTTCTGTTTTAATCTTCTCTGTTCATGTGAACCAAGTTTGGCTTTGGCTTAATTAAGAAAATATTCATCTACCATCCTGACAAAAGTCAGAAGTGAAGGGAGCTGTGTGAAGGAGAGGACAGCAAAGGGCACATCAGTGCTATATTCTGCTGAGGCAAGAAAAAAAAAAAAAAAAGAGAAGGACAGACACCATTTTCCAGACCATTTAATACCATAGGCTTATATATCACAGGCTTACCCAGGTGTGCAGAGGTTGCACCTCTCACCAACGCTGTCTGACCACCCTCAGTACCATGGTAGTTAACCCACCCTGGGATGCTCTCAGTTTGGGAAGCAGGGACCCCGGAGGGAGAGGCGGCTGCTGGACTCTGCAGTCTTTCAGAGATGAATCTACAGAGGAGACTTGAGTCCTTCACAGATGTCAATCACTAATCCCCTGCTTTATTTGTGGGAGCATTACAAACTAATTGTGACTGTGGCTGAAGTTCTCCAGAAGCCACCAGCTGGCACTTTGCAGTGGTAGCAATAATCCGGGCTTACTGGCCAATACCTTCTGAGCTGATTTTTTGCGATGTGTAATGCCTTTTGTGCTGTAGGCAGAAGTAAACAGGAGCCAGAAAGCCTTGGAGAGAAGCTAATGGGAAATGCCAGTTACCACCGAGAGATGTGCAGTAATTAGTGCAGAAATAGTGGTGTTTCGTGGCCTGGAATATGCCCCAGGTCAGGCTAGAAAATCTTAGAGACCTTCACATGTAGGAAATACAGATGATTATTTTGCTATTTCTTAAAATAAAATATATATGTGTATATCGAGAGAGATATATTTATTGTTTACTTGTCTTAAAAATATCAGAGCAAGTGTCATGATTTGTAAATACCTTCACCAGTTCTCTAGCCCTCCCAGCAGTAAGGAAAGGGTGATTAGGGCAGATGCCAATAGGAAAACATCTGGCACAACACCTGGCAGGCCTAGAAGGTGGGGATGTGGGTGACTACATCTTCCTGAAGAGGGCCTCAGGTCTCAAAAGACTGGGAAACATTTCTCAGGATGGTACAAGAGTAGTTCAACGGTAACAGTATAAAATAGTCTATGTAGAGTCTCCAAATAGCTGCTCACGTCTCTTCTCTCCATCCTCTTGGCAAGGAGATCCAGATGCTGATTTCACCCAAGTCAGCAGATTTCACACTCTTTTCTCTCTTTCCTATGAAATGCAGTTTCTGTCTTTGTCTTTCTTTCTTCTTAATTAATTCTGCATTATCCAACTGCCCTTTTTGGCATTCCTGATTTTTCAACGTTCTTAAATTTATATGGTTTTCAATGATAATCCTTTAAAACTAAAGTGTATAGCTATCTATTTAATCCATCTTTCTGTCTCCCTTCCTTTCATCTGTGTAATATGATTCTCTCTTTTTTTTTTTTTTTCCTGCAGGCTGCCAATGCCAAAACAAAGCTAGGCTTATTATTCTGGTCATACATTTTTAATGAATTTTTGTTTCATGCTTGCTATTCCATTTTTGTGAACAGATTTATATCTTTCTTTCAAGTATTATTATTTATAAAGCTTTCTCACAGGTCTCCCTGCTGAGACTCTTTGACAGTATGTCTAGAAGTAGAAAGACGTACATTAGCCAGAGACAAGCTGGTTTCAGTGCAGAAATTGACTTGTTTCACCAGGATTGTTGCATGCCCAAATGCTCAATGTTGTATCTTCACTCAGGCTCAGCACAGCATCAAACAGAGCCCCACATTTTCTTCCTGGAGGCAGCTCAGGTGCAGCCAGCTCAATGTGTCACACAACTACACCCCAAGACATTAGTCTCAGAAGTTGCCTCCTATTGGTCCTAATCATAGAATGGTCTGGGTTGGAAGGGACCTTCAAAGCTCATCCAGTCCACCCGCCCTGCAATGAGCAGGGACATCTTCAACCAGATCAGGTTGCTCAGAGGCCCGTTCAGCCTGGCCTGGGATGTCTCCAGAGATGGGGCATCTATCACTTCTCTGGGCAACCTGGGCCAGTGTTTCACCACCCTCACTGTAAAAAATCTCATCATCATGTCTAACCTGAATCTAGTTTAAAACCATTATCCCTTGTCCTGTCATAACACACCCTCCCAAAAAGTCTGTCTACATCTTTGTTATAGGCTCATTTTAAGTACTGAAAGGTCTCCTGAGTGCCTAATCCTGAGGCTCTCTTGAGTCAGCAAGGATGGAAACCCCCACTGTCCTCTCAGCCTCCACAGCCGTGTGCCATCTGGAGCTGCTTTCAGGACTAGATGTTTTTTTGCAAGCATCATTGCACAGACTATCACTCAGCTGTTCTGCCTCTGTCAGGTGTGGTTACTCCAAGAATGTTTTTTTGAATGCTGCCTCTGTGCCTTCTGTCCAAGTCTAGTTTATGTTCACTTAGTGTTTTGGTTTTGAACCTCTGGCTCTTCAGTGTGCTCTTTCTCAAGAAGCCTGCAAGGGCATTTTTCTTCAAAGTTCTCAGAAGGAGTAATTTTCCCATTATGATTCTGCATATTTTCATTTCTATAGTTGAGCACAATCAAGAAGGTGCAAAGGCTTTGTATTCTGGCTATTCTTGCATTTCAAACAAAATAAGTAGCAGTAATTTCTGATGTACAGAAGGCTTCAGCTTTCCCCACCAGAGAAGAACCTGATAAAAAAGCAGGTATTTTTTCTTCTGCTCCCTCCACTTTTGTGTTCAAACTTTCCATTGCATTGCACACAGACCGAATAAATTGATCAGAAAACTTCAGATGTATCACCTTCATCAGACCTTCCTTTAGCAGCTGGAGCCAAAACCACTGGTTTGTCAGACCTTTTCATAACTCCAAAATAGTAAAAAAATCATATTGGCTTCATGTTTCATCTCTATTGGACATGTGGTTCAAAATATCACCACTGTGACAAAAACAAACAAACAAACAAACAAACAACCTTGCTTTGCCTCAGAAACCATTTGAAATAACTAGGCTTAGATGTTACATAACAAGAAAAGAAAGAGAAGTTAAAAGGTTTAAGAGGGTTCTGAAATAGTATACAAGAAAACCAAGATTCTTCAAATATACAAATGTGGATTTTTCCATGTACCTTATTTCACACAAAATATTTAACCCATAATTTCTTTACTCCCACTTTAAGCTATCTAGGCTGTCATCTTAAAGAACAATCTTGCAAAATCATATATCAATAAATACATTTTATGTGGGCAACCTGTTTCCTGGAAGCCAGGCAGAAATTTTATAGGAAGATAATATTCTCACAGCCTATTTAGTTTTTTAAAAAGAAAACTAGAGTTTCTGGAAAATTCTACAAGTAAATCTATCTGGCTGTTCTGTTGGCTTCCTCTTCCAAATTCCACAGTGATACAGAGGACTTTGTACACAATAGTGGCTGACATTTGAATAGCCTGCAAGAGGTTTTGCTGTTAACATCCCAGCCTCAGACAGCCGGCAGTATTTCCATTCCCCAGAAAAAATGTTTAGAAGGAAAATAATTCAGAATTGAGTTGTCTGGAATTATTTTTGGCCTGAACTTGAATCACCTTTGGCATTAAACATGCCTTTCATTTTGGCACTTGAACTTTGCTCAAGGAGATGGGGAAGAGCACAGGCACAGTGCCATGTTTCAGAACAAAATACCCATTTCACGTTACATTCCCACTGCCTGTATCTAATTGCATGTGAATATCTCACAGGAAATGGAACAGGATACTCAGCGTTCAGTGTTTTTAGGAACCAGATAATCGGTAATTTGCTCTTTGTTATAGTTAAAGGAACAATTGTTTTACTGGACTGAACAAAACCAAATTGCAGGAGGGATCCCAAATAAGACTGACAATCTGTACGCTACTGGGTGAAAATAGGATAATTCTTTCAATTTTTTCAGTTTTTGCTGCATTTTTTTTCCCAGTTTGATGCTTTCTCCTTGTACATGTATGATGGGTAAGGTAAAAAAAGTTTAACTTCAAATCACGTTAAGATAATTAGCTGCCATATACAGTTTTTGCTTGTTCTTCAGCAAGGATAATGTCTTCTATAACAAATTATCAGGGTTTGCCCTACATTACAGAAATGAGCTGTGTTCCTGATGATCATTTTCCAGCCTTTGAGACAGAAAGAGGCTTTGTGCTTTCTGAGCATCTTGACACAGTGATTTATTTGAATAATGATAACTGAGTGGTGCAAAGACATCAAATATTTTTTCTTTCTTTTTTTTTCCTTTCTTTTTTTTTTTTTCTTCTGAAAAAAAAAAAAAAAAAGCTTTCCAAGGAGATACAACACCCTTAACCTCCTGTCTTCATTTCAGCTGGGATAGTATCAATTGCCTTCCTAGTAGCTGGTATAGTGCTGTGTTTTGGATTTAGTAAGAGAATAATGTTGATAATACTTTGAGGTTTGAGTTGTTGCTAAGCAGTCAAGGACTTTTCTCCTTCTCATACCTGCCTGCCAACAAGAAAGTGGGAAGTGCAAAAGACTTTTCTCCTTCTCATACCTGCCTGCCAACAAGAAAGTGGGAAGTGCACAAAAGGTTGGGATGGGACACACTTGAGGCAGCTGACCCCAGCTGACCAAAGGGATATTGCATAGTGTATGATGTCATTCTCAGCAATAAAAGCTGTGGGGAAGAAGAAGGAAGGAGGGGATGTTTGGAGTGTTTGTCTTCCCAAGTAACCATCACATATGATGGAGCCTGGCTGCCCTGGAGGTGGCTGAGCACTTGCTTGCCTATGGGAAGTAGTGAATGAATCTCTCATTTTGCTTTACTTGTATGTGTGTCTTTTGCTTCATTTAATAAACTGTCTTTATCTCAACCCACAAGTTTTCTCACTTTTACTCTTCCGATTTTCTTTTCCATCCCATCCTGAGTGAATGAGTTAGCAGCTTTGTGGTGCTTAGTTAACAGCTGAAGTTAAACCGTGACACCTGCACCTAATGGTGACTGTTCATGATCTTCCCATGAAATTTTCCCCTAGGCAAGTTTCTTCTAGGCCATGACAAGCGCTCAGTGAATTTATATTCACTTAGAGTCACATTTAAAAGAGCAATACTCAAGGGCACACTCCTGTCCTTTGAGTCTGTAGAACTGGTCTGCAGATTGCTTTAGTCAAGCTGTCCTGCATGCCCTTCCTCCTCAGGGGGGAAAGAATGGGGGTATGTCTGAAGATGGGTGTTCCCTAGCCCCCATCATCCTGCTCTCTGACACTTTTTAAGCCCCATATCCCAGACTCTGGAGAAAGATCAAGTCAATTGCAAAACAGAGCAGATGCTTTGGATAATGCTTACTCATTTCCAACTAAGAAATTCTAATTCTGTTGTGGTTGGTGACTCCACATTTGAATATGGGCCTTCTTATGCGGGCATGTTCAACCATCGCTCATCATGATGGAATCTAAGAGGCTGTCGTTGGGTCCTCCATAATTTACCTACTTGATCTTTCCTGTCTCATTCCACTAGATATCACATTCCTACCTAGTTCAAGAAATTAGAGAAACAAATGAAGTGATTTTTTTTGCTATTGTCTTTGCAGGGGATAAGCAAAAAGAAGCGCATCAGCTGGATAGCAACTTTTCTTGTTTTCTTTACACAATATGATCTGCAAGTGACACAGATGTCATTTGGGAAGATGTGGTTTGTGTACCCATCATGGTCCCAGACTAGGAAATGTAGCACTGTTGTCTTGGAGTCATCAGTGCTTGTCACTGTGCCCAGTGTGGTTTTGTTTGTGTTTACTGCATTAAAATGTAATACAGCTATTAAAGAGCAAAATTCTAATTGAATAATACAGCTAGGTAGGAAAAAATCAGAGATGAGCCCACGGGACAAACGGAGTAGCTTTTGCAATTCTAAATCATTTCCTTTATAATGAGAAAAGGAAACTCCAAGGAAAAGACTATGAATATCTAACAAATATATTTTATGTGAGTTTAAATAGGGAATGCGGACAGCAATGTTATACTTTGTACATTCCTGCATGAGAGACATAAAATATTTATTTTAGAAAGCAGAGGTGCAATTTAGATTAAACCATTTGAAGACTGATGTGCCAGATGACAATGAATTTAATGATACTTTACAGTCCTCGATATCTCTAACAGTAGGATAGTGAAGCACTTCATTAAACTTTACAATGCCCCTGTCACATATCAGTGTTAGATACCACTGAAAGGAAGGTAATTTGCCCAAGGTAGCACTACATTGGCAATAAACCTCAGAAGTCTGAGGTTTATTCCCTAACTATAAAACCTGAACTGTGTCAGACTGGTCCCTCATCCTGGGGTCTGGCAGCATTGTTGGACCTGCACATCATGCTGTATATGGTGTCTGACTCCAAAATACCATCTCAGCTAATTTTTGTGGATTTTATATGGAGAACACTGAGCTCGGTGGTCCCCATTTGATGTACAGCAGCTAAGAGACTGTTGTTGTACAGAGTGAGAACATTGGTTTTTCTGGAAGGAGTAGCAAACACGAGCAGCTCTGAAAATGATACAGATGTCCAACTGCTTTTCAAAGATACATTAATCTTTCAAAAAAGTGTTTCTGAAGTTGCATTTGGACTTGTCTTTCGTTAACATCCCATATCGCTAATTGATTTTTCTGACCTTCCCAGCCCATATGAAAACAGGGTGGCTGGGACTGCTGAGGGAAAACACTGTCTGCTACCACCAGAGCTGCATGGCTGGCAGCCAGCAGCACAATTACACCACATCCCTGGAATTATAATTGAGATATTGCTCCCTTCTTTACTTTTAACCTTGATATTAGCACTAATGCAGCCTTCACTTTACAGAGGAACAGATAAGATGGGCCACAGATTTATTATGAAGGCACTGTACAGAAGGCCCTCAGAAGGCACCATAGTGAGAGTCCACTTGGGTTCACCTGATAACGGACTGCCTCTGGGGGAAAGAAGATAAATTGTTGTTATTTTTATTGCTATTAATTATTACTGTTGCTGCTACTCTTGCTAGTGCTGTTACTGCTATTACTGTTATTACTTAATACATCCAAGAAGGATCTGGGAGGTGCTAAGGTGATAGTTTCTACTAAGGGAGAAGGATGGAGAACATCTTGTCCCAGGAGCAGGATCTACCATTTTTCATTCCTCCCATCCCCATTGCACAGCTTTTCCAGCCTCTCCCACAGCTCTGTTTCAGTTTTTTGTCTTCTTTCATCCCCATTTGCCTGTAGTCCGACCTCCACCCCTCATCAGTGGGGTCACCAGACTCCTGGGAAGCCTAAGGACAGTTCCAGAAGTTGGATGTGCAGCAAGGAATGAAGTCCTGAGCTGAAAACTGAAATCAGAAGCGGGCCACCAGCAAGGAATTTGGCAGCATCTTTCCCTGGGAACTAGATCCTTTGGAGATCTGTGGTGCTCAAGTCTGTAGAGCACATAATGAGAGACAGTCCCTCTCCTCACAAAAAAATTTACAGTCTAAGCTTCAGAGGGGAGGCCAAAGAATGGGAAATACATGCTGGGCAATAACAATCAAGGACACAAAATGACATTCATCACGAGAGAAAAAACTTTGCTTTAAAATCAAATATGAGGCAGAGATGGATAAACAGTGTTAAGACTGCAAAGCATTTCATATAGATTTAGACTGAACTAGAACTTTCAGATTTTAGTATTCCTAATTTTCAGGGCACTTTTTTTTGGTGTGGTTTGGTGTGGTTTGGCTTGTTTTGGTTTGGTTTGTTGGGAGTTTTTGTTTTCCTATTTTTTTTTCCAGGTGTAGAACCCCCAAATCTGTTAATTTTTAACTTCTATTTTTCTTCAGGTAGGTTATTTTACCTCTTAGGTAATGAGATTTTTTTTTCCAGCAAAACTCCAAGGTTTTATCTATGTCGAGGTTTAACTTGTGTAAAAACTAATTCTACATTAGTGGATACTTCTATCAATACTTTACACCTTTTATACACATCTCATGGGTACCAGGCTGGTAATTTTTAAGCCTGAATTTATCTTAAGAAGTCAGTCCAAATTTAATAATAAAATAACTTAATAACCATACACACAGCACAAGCTGGAAAAAAAAAAAGCCTCTGAGGCAACATGAGTCATAACGATCCATTACTTGCTGTTCTTTGCTTTTTTGCTCTTCTGCTTTCCACAATTAAATCCTAATGGTCACAAAGAGATTCTCTGGGGCTTTTTCACAATGCAATTTTTCTCAAAAGCATCTACAATTGCTCGTGTGCTACTGTTCAAAACATACAAACAAGCTGCTCCATTCCACATTTTAAAAGTAGGATTTCACTGCCAGTTGGAGCAGGTTTAAAGTGCTCTTTAGCAATTAGTGTTTGATAGAGGCCAGGGAAAAGATGTTTACAGAGATGCACTGTGCTGTAGGGGTGGATGCAGCCACAAATTTCATGGAGGCTGTGCAGCATCGCTGCCTCTCCCATCCAATTGAGCCCTGCACTGAGCACTGATAGAAAGATTAAATCTCGCCAAGCCACTACCTTTTCTTCCTTTTATTCTCCTTCCCCTAGAAAAATTGTCCTGCAGCAAGCTCGGGATCAAGGTGTGCAGATCACATCTTGGGACAACCCTGGTTTTGCACTGGGGCAGTTACTATGAAGACGTGATCTCCCGACTCCATCCCGGGTCCTTGTCTTGCTGTCTCCTCCCTGCTCAGCTTCAGAAGCTGTAAATTTCCACTCACAAGAGACACAGGAGCTGAGTGAGGATAGCTAATTTGGCCACTCCTATTGGAAAAAAAAGAAAGGGGGAAGGAATATTAAAAACACATCCAATAAATATGATGCCAATGTCAGTGAATTAGAGAGAGGGAATAGTTTTGATTTATCCACATATAGCAGCACTGGTTTAGTGACATTTTTTTCTTCTTTAAATAATCAAAACCACAGTGTTGAGATTTCTGGATGGGATGTAGAGGAAAATTCAGGGGTTTAAATACACAGAAAAAGAGGAAATTCAACATTCTTATAGACCTACTCTGGCTTAACATATGTAGCTCAGTTCAGTATAAGCACTAGAGTTCAAGTTCAGACCGACAATCTATGCTTTGCTCATCATTGCTGCTCTCACAGAGCCATAGTCTACCATCTCTTCTGCAATACTGCCAACCTCAATGCTTTTTATTACATCTCACATTATTTCATTTTTTTCTTAAAGACCCTGCTCCTGGAAACATGCATTACACAAGAATCTCAGCTTTCTCCTGAAGAAAATTAAGTTTCCAGACCTCATAGTTGCAGGACAAGGCTTGGAAAACATGAATCTCAGTCAACCTTAAAAACCTCAGAAACCAGAAGGAAACTCGGAAAAATCCAACTCCTCTTCTCTTCTCTTCTCTTCTCTTCTCTTCTCTTCTCTTCTCTTCTCTTCTCTTCTCTTCTCTTCTCTTCTCTTCTCTTCTCTTCTCTTCTCTTCTCTTCTCTTCTCTTCTCTTCTCTTCTCTTCTCTTCTCTTCTCTCTCTTCTCTTCTCTCTTCCCTTCCCTTCCCTTCCCTTCCCTTCCCTTCCCTTCCCTTCCCTTCCCTTCCCTTCCCTTCCCTTCCCTTCCCTTCCCTTCCCTTCCCTTCCCTTCCCTTCCCTTCCCTTCCCTTCCCTTATGATTTTTGAGTGCCCTAGGATGGCAGTCTTGCCTCCCCAAATTGAGATATTTACCAGTGAGGAATCTAACAGTTCTGAGAGAGAGGCAAAAGGAACACAACATCATCCCTGACCTATGCAAAACTTCAGTCCACAGGGACAACTCTTCATATGCTTTGAAAACAAATGTCAGGTTGTGTCTGCTCATGGCTTCCCTCCAGGCTGCCTCTCCCTTCGGTGTCCCATTGCCTGAGCTGGGCAGGAAGGCTCTGTAAATATTTAGCAAATGCACCTGAGTCAGGAGCCTCAGCCATGTAATCATTAAAGAGGGAGGCAGAGGTCTTTCCAGGACTTAAATCAAATGACTTTCTGGAGATGCTTCCATTGTCTATAGATAAAGCCTTCTGATGATCATGATCCTAATCTAGGCATATTAATTGAGTGTTTAAATTCAAGTTGAATGAATCCAGGCTGCATCCTCATGTCATCAACTGCTGACTCTTGGAAAAACGAGGATTGCAGAGATCTTCACTGCAATCACGGAGTGATCCTGTAACTAAGGGGCAGCTCTTAACAAGTGAATACCTGAGACTGCATCACAGGAGAGTGCAGATAATCCATTACCCAACATATAGATCGTATTTTTCAAAGTACCTTTGAAGGTACATTAACAAATGGGAAAAATTTGCATACAGGTGTTCTTACAGAAGTGCATTTTTAAAAAGTCCTTTTAATTGGATATTTCAAACTACAAACTATGGTGGTGATTTGAAGGGTACACAGCATCCCTCACAGCAAGAAACAGCGACTTTGGCTCAGGGGTGACTAAGATAACAAGAATATGCTTTCTGCTACTCTCCATGAAAATATCTAAAATATCTCCTTCTGCACACACCCCTTCAGACCTGCTGAGTCAGCTGAATTCACCAGCAGTTGCTTCCACACAGGCTGCTCTGGGCAGCAGATGCAGGGGTTGACCAAACTATTCTCTCCAGTTCCACCCGAAATATTTGTGGTACCAAATACTGGAAACAAGAACCGTGTGTGTCTCCATGCCCAAGTGTTGGGGAGGAGAAGGTGACGGTAGCTCCATGGGATGTGGGTAGGTGGCAGTTAAAAGGAGGGGAGAAGGGGTTGCAGGAGCCACAGGGATGTTTAGGAGGAGAGGGAGAGTGTTGTGATCACAGGCAGGGGGAAATAGGTGCAAACAAACAAAACCCAAGAAGCTGAACAGAAGCAAAAGACTTTCCAAAGCCTGAAGATTGGAAATACCAGAATTAAAGTTGTCAGGGCAACCATAATTGGCCCCGCCGTGTATAAGCTTTAATTAGATGACCATACACTATTTTTGCCATGGGCCTAAAGATAATTTTGGGTGCAGGGACTGGGTGTGGTGCTGGGTGCAAAGGCTCATGTCCCCAGCGGTCCCACTCACACAGCAGGGTACAGCTGCAGGGACAACAGGGCAGAGCTGCGTACGCAGCAGCAAAGATGCTCCCGTGGTTGAGGAAAGGAAAGCTTCAGATCTAGCAAGGTAGGGCTCTTCCCCTGATCTCTGACACCACTTGAGGAAACCAGCGAATCCTGTATTTTCAAAGCCAGTCACTAACTAATGGTTTTTGTTGGACCCTCCCAGGTCTATAGGAGCACGTAGGCACTTGAAGCCAGCAGGTGCTTTGCTATGGGGCAACCTGACCCCAGCATGAGGGTGATCCCCCTTAAGCAGCCCTCTCTGTTACAGCAGGCTTAGAACAGTTGTATTCTTAGCATAAACCCTCATAGAAGCACCAGAGAAAAGTAGTATTTTCAAGTCATTCAGGGGCTGGATGGTGTGCCTTCGGTATCAGAGTCACAAACTGCCCAGAGCAGACAAACTAGCTGCTGGGGCTTGCACAGGACCCTCATCCACACACACAGCTGTTCAAGAAGAGGCTCCACAGCCACCTTTAACATCAGCATTACCTCTCCTGTTGTCAGCAACACCCAGCAATGGCCACGTTGCTTTAATCCTGCAGGTGTAGAAATAAAGTAGCACAAAACGTAGCAGCACTGAGGCCCTGGCTACCTTACGGCGCTCCCCTCACTGCTGGGCTCAAATGTGCAAACAGTTATTGGGTGACATTATGGACGTCACCACCTGAACCCCGGCTTTTCCTCTCCTCCTCTCTCCTCTCCTCTCCTCTCCTCTCCTCTCCTCTCCTCTCCTCTCCTCTCCTCTCCTCTCCTCTCCTCTCCTCTCCTCTCCTCTCCTCTCCTCTCCTCTCCTCTCCTCTCCTCTCCTCTCCTCTCCTCTCCTCTCCTCTCCTCTCCTCTCCTCTCAGCTGGTAGCTTTAAAATCAGGATTTAACCTTGCTGCCTTTTCACACAATGAGACATTATTTTAATCTCGGGTTTTAAACCCCCTCATAATCCAAGGAAAACCATCTAAACCACACCCTGGTCTTTACTGTGTCACCACTGTTACAATGGTATCAGTACTGTCATTTCAATCTTTCTGTTCAGCCCTAGCACTACAGGAGCACTCTGGATGCACACACAAGCATTTGTGAAGGCTTTTTTTGCTGACCCAAAGAGGACCACGTTTATTTTGGACCTTCCGTTTAAACCTTAACACAAAGAAAAATGAAGGAGAACCAGAAAGAGAACAAGTGGCTCACACAGCAAAATCGCTTTCGAGCAGAAATGACTCAGCCATTTTCTGCTTAAACACAAACACATACACAAAAATATCCCTGCCACATTATGCAGAAATCACCCTTATTTCAGCTGGAAAAATAAAGAGCCACCGAAGCATTATGAAAGCGGGCAGAGCCAGCCAGCTCCTGTGCCGAATCCACCACCCGCCCTCCCCCTCCGCTCCACTCTTCTGCGGCTTAGATCTGACCGAAAGAAAAGGGTTTTGAAAATCGGGAGGGAAGGGGGATCATTCCTGGCCTGATATCAGACTTTTGCTGCCAAGTTTCAGCCAGAAGCAATTTCTTACAGCTGAGTTATAAAACTCTGTGAAGAAAAAGAGGATAGGAGAGAGAGAAGGGAGGCGGACAGAGGGATTTATAATGGAAAGGCAGGCATGACCTTTGCTTCAGCAATGCTACTGGGTGATGCTGGAGGCTTCCAGGGGCAGAAAGGTCTTGGTTAAACCAAAAAGATGAGATACCTTCTGACAGCAACAAGAAAATTTCCTGAGATCTTTCTTTCTTTCTTTCCTTTTTTTTTTTTTTTAAAAAAAAAAGAGTCTGCTCTCTGTCATTTGTTTGAGTCGTTTTAAAGTATCTGTCAGTTGAACCGCTGAGTCCTATAATCAGATACTGCCATTTTAGTGGTGACAATGGTTCTTGAACTGTGTTTTTGGCCCATGATTTACCTTTGGCAATTATTGAAGACTCCCACAAAAAAGTTCAGGAAGCCCAAGGACAGTAGATATCAATTACAGTTCATCTGCATAATAATTACTTCTTAAAATCATTTCACATTTTACTAAGGTTCTCTATTAAAATTTAAAAGCTGGACCTCTCTGACTTCAGACCAGTGCCTCAAATATCAGTCACTAATCTTTTTGTGACTATTTAAATATAAGGCTGTGCTTGTAATTCAGGATTCCTCTGATGCCCAAAGTATGTGTATAAACACTGAAGAAGAAAAATGCGCCATAGACAGAAGGGAGTTTTGAAGCGACTTGGCTAATACCACATGTAGGCTTTCGGCAGATGGAGGATCTGTATCTCATTGCAGAACTGTGCACTGTTTATCACTGCTCTGACCTCAGGACAGTGTTTCCCACCCTTGATAATTAAAGGATGTACTGTTCATTTGGAAACAAAATATGAAATATAAGATATACAAAGAAAAATATTCAAAGAAAGTTTGCTTCAGTGTTGTAGTAACAGTTTTCATTTCCAACTGAATAAAAGATTAAATGTTAAACATTCATTTGTTAGTTTTATTTCATCCCTGTTTTGCTCACTTGCTTGTTTGGGGGTTACTGTGTAGGAGGATTTTGGATGGTTGGGAATAGGGTTTACAACACTTGTGGAAATGCTTCCTGATACCCCTCACTGGTCAGCCTTGTACAAGCGTTTATCTCTTGCATAAACTGCTTCTTAGTGAGCGTGCGGTTGACCTATGCTGTCCATGCTGATACACCCTCGCTCTGACCTACAGAAAACACCACAGTGCAGGAAAATAGCAATTCTGTCTTCAAGCCTTTAATCTTGTGGTTTATACCACTAAACACGACAGCATCTGTGATTTAGGTGGAGGTTTACCAGAGATCGGCTACCAGAGGTCACTAGACAGTCATCAATGATATCACCTATAAGGCAGGAGT
Organism: Columba livia; assembly: GCF_036013475.1. NCBI lineage: Eukaryota > Metazoa > Chordata > Aves > Columbiformes > Columbidae > Columba > Columba livia. The sequence goes on along the minus strand of NC_088603.1, from coordinate 152,780,336 downwards.
GATTTATTCTAGTAGAGAATGGAGATTTCTAGTCATTGCTGATCTTGAGATGTTTATTAGTTGCATTGTGTGCACATAGGGCAGAACCTTTTACTTTGCATCTTACACAGAGCTGCATTTGGGCTTGAGGCACCAGGAGCACAAATATTAAAGATAAATGATGTTTGGGTTGATTGAAGAGTTCATTTCTTTTCTGTTTTGACAGTGCTCTGAGGGTCTTCAAGTGTCCTTGGGCCAGTTTGAGGAACTGATTGCAAAAGCGAACTACTCATTGATGGACTTTAAGGAAGCGGTGTTATGCCATAGCCTGCAGAGACAGGGCAGCTCAGCTGATGCTCAGGAATCATCCTGCTCATCTGCTGGTGGTTATTCATGTGCACAGTCGTGTGGGAGTTACTTCTCTGTGGCCTCAGTAAGAAATGTGAAGGAAATGCTCACCTTGCAGTAACTGGTATTCAAGTAATGGAAACATGTCTCCTTTCTCCAGACTTGGCATATATTTATTTTTTAAGATCCTTCAGTGCACTCCACTGTGCAGCAGCCATTTGTATGGCTAATTTCTTTTTATTCTCTGAAAACAGATTGCAATTTTATATCAAGCACCTCCTGCTCTGTCAGAATTAGGAGTGAGGCCAGACCATATCCAATTACCCAAGTTACCATTAAAGCTGGAAAGTCTGAGAAAAAATAAAATCCAAAGTTGTTCTTGGATTTCATTTTATGACAAAGTTTTGCCAAACTACATATACATGCTACTCAATTTGAAAAAGAAAGAGGTTAAAAAAATTTGAAGATCTTTCAGAGCTGAAGTCTCATTTTCATATATCACTTCAACCAGATCTTCAAAAACAGGTAAGTATCTAACTCCCACTGAAGTCATTTGAAGGCGGTTGAGTTCTAGGTGTCTTAGACATTTAAAACCTCTGGACTTCAAAGGTGCTGGATCTTACACCTTATTCAAAGTAAAAAAATAAATGAGCTTGCAAATAGCTCATCCTGACTGAAACAATTTAACTAACATCATCCTGATGTCAACAGGTCTTATGGTTGGAGCTAAAATTATATCTCTTATACTTTTTCCATTGGGAAATTGAAAATAAAACCCTTTTGATTTTGATTATTCATAGTGAAGACGCTTAGCCTATCTTTTATGCAGTTTCATGTTCTTATATCTCAGCTGGTATAAATTTGCCTCAGCCCTGGACAGACCTTCAAGGCTGGTCCTCTTAGGAAGTTCCAGGGACTTGTATTATCACTGTTTGCCACTCAGATTCCCTGTGTTTGCTTCTTTTTGAAGTTTGGTGCCAATATCACATGTGAAATGTCCAATCTGGGGTGCTGTTTTGACTCTGCATTTCTGTCAGCTCTGCAGTAAGTCAGCAATTACATGCTAAACCAAACCCAAAATGTAGTTTAAAGTGAAATGCAATGCAGAAAGCTAACGGAAATGCTTCTCTCTGCTCCAAGATTATTCAGTCAAAAATAATCTTTAGATATCTGGCCACTTCCCAGTCTTTCCTAAACGGAAAACTCAGTCAGCTCTAACTCCACTACTTTTAGATGTTTGTCACCAAGTTGAAATCAACTGGAAAGATGCAGGACAAGAGGCTGTCTGCCAGGAGGCAGGGTTCTCATCCACTCCTACGCATAAAGCTATAAATCATTTTCTGCCATCAGATCATTATTTTTCTTCTGTTTCTTATAAACAGAGCAGAAGCATCAAATGAAATATGAGCTTTCCAAGGCTGTTGGATTTCCTTGTACATACTGTAGAAGGCAACATTTTCAGACATATGGCATGCAGGCTACTCTTAGAGAAGCATTTTGAAAACTGAACTTGGACATTTTTCAGCCCAATAATGTGTAGGTGGTCTGGGTTACTAACCCTAAATCACTTCACTGGTAACTATTTTTCCTAGTCCTACACATCAGCCTATATGACACTAGGTTTGAGGGCTTTTTATTAAATAGAAACTTCAGATATAATCTCCTGAAATGATCTGTAAAATATTATCTTCTGTGACTTTTTTTTATTATTATTATTATTGCACATTCAATTACAACACCCAGGAGTTTGTGGGTCAGTCCCACACTACTTGCAGTGCTCTGATGAGTAGTCTTCAGGAAAGCTGGATCTGGTCCCCGTTCCTCCACCCATTTGTCTTTCTTCCTCTGCCTGTTTCCTCTTCTTTTGTCACAGAAGCATTGTTGGGGTAATAAAATAAATTTTGTCAGGATTTCAGTTGTTATGGGAGAGGAGAGACATGGAAGCACCTCAGATATTTTGGTAGCTTTGCTGTTTTGGCTTACATTTACCTCCCTGTCTGTATATGTGGAGATATATATAAGTGGAGGTACATACACATGTATTCATATTCACAGATAAATATGTAGACCATATATTTTAAAATCAATTGTTTTTACATGATTGACTAGTAAGTTACACACTTCTATATGGGAATTGGGCTGCATAGGCCTTTTTGGAAAGGATGCAGTTTTGATAGGCCATAGAAAAGAGCAAAGGAAGAACAGAGATAGGCTTTTTTGGCACAAGGAGCTATGTGGGAAGAAGCCTGGAGACTATAAAGGTTGATGGAGAGAGCAGATTGTTGTGACAGGTGAGTAAGTGTGAAAAGCTCTACAAAAAGACAATGAGGCAGGAACCAACCACAAGGGACCTTGGGCGTGATGGTGGCAACATCGTCCTGACAGCAAGCACATCCAAAATCCTCTGATAAACTCTCATAAGCTTCGCCTCTTGCATACTCTGCCTCTGGATGCTCCAAGCCTGCTGTGAGCAGAGCAAGGGCTGGATCCAAGCCCAGAGACCCCTGATCATGGGAGTGGGGATGGGGCACCCTAAACCACAGCTGTATCAGCACATCACATGTCCAGGGTCATTTCTCAGAAGCTTTTGGAGAACAACCCATGTGTGTCCTGTGGAGTAGGGTGTCTGCATTCAAACCATCCGTGAAGACGAAACCCTGTCCCTTACTGTCCCCTTAGACCATGCCCGGGGAGGTTTAAGAAACAGCCAGTTTGAGCCAAGGCATAACAGTGTTGGGGCTTGGGCTGGCAGTTTCACAGCACAATCAAATTCCATTTCCTAGAAATGTTCCCTGACACCATTTAATTTGCTGGTATGAATACAGCCCTGCACCTTGCTCTGACTGCAGCCAGGTGCTCAGCCAGTGCCAGCATTCCTGTCTGCAATTCTCTGCCATAACGTATGGCAGGTGTGGCCCATCTACAGTGAGACTGGTCCCAGGCCATTTTTTGTGCTGAGCATGCAGCTGGTTTAATCACACTGTGCAACCTTTAACATGATTGCATTCATATTTATTGCTGCACTGACACAGCTACATTGCTGATGGATGCCCTAGAAAACCTCATACATTAGCTCAGTTAGAAAATCTGATTTCCTGTCTCTAAGTTAACAGATAGATGCTTTAGATGCTGATACAAATGCCTTATAATCCAGCTGTAGCATACCATTAAGGAAATTGTCTTGAGACCAGATACTGCCAGATTGATAGTCCCTGTTTCATTTGCCAATAGTGCAGGTGCAGATGCTATTAACAAATGCATCAAGGCCTTTTTAAAAGACTACTATGCAATTTGCTCCAAGGCTATCCTGCAGCAAGGAGTTCCTTGAGTTAATGATTCACTGTGTCAGTGCAGACAAAATCCCAAAATTAGAATCAATAAAACACTAGAAAGTTAACCCTGAAGGGAATATGCCTCAGAGAAGGATCCTACGTTGACAAGGAAATTGAGTAGATGATCTAATAAGAAAAAGTTAGTTTGTTTTCTAATTTCTGTGTTAAGACTTTACCATATGCTCTGAAATCCCAAGTACATTACATGCTTTGGAGAACTTATCCAGCCCTGAGTGCCTCTTGAACTAATCTTTTTTCTATATATAGTAATACTCACTGTTTTTTCTTTGGCCTTATTACTGCTGACAAGCCTGATCTGTGCATTCACACTCAATTCAATTCAATTAACACTTGCAGTTTGTGCTCAAGTGTTCATAGGGAAATAGCTTTAAAGAACACTTTGGATAAAGCATGGAATCTTGTCAGTTGTTTGCATTTCTTTGTTCTCAGCCCACCTCAGCTTTCAGTTGTGTCTGTGTACTTGTAAGCATTTAATACTAATGAAGTAAAGAGCACAGGCAGAACCGAACGATGGAACAGGTCTTCTTCACAGCTGAACTCTGAGATTTTAAACGGTGTTTAAAATTCAGCCAGAGCTGTGACCACATTTTTTGTATTCACTCAATCCTTGATCTTGAATTTGAAGCATTCATTATTTATCCACATCTGCCATTCATAAATCTGTTTATTATGAAAGGGATTAGACACTTCCCCCATACAAATCCCATTATTCCATAGGATTTATAGCTGTACCAACCTTCTCCTTTGAAAATGCTGCTCTCTGTCTTTTGGCAATGTTGAGCAGTTGCTGCTATTTACATAAACACAGGATAAATTCCACATTGCAATGGCCATTCTCAAAACAGCTGCACACATCAGCCACTTGCACTGAGTAAAGCAGTAGTAAGACCATACACAGTGCAGAAGAAACACCTGGGGTTCCTCCCTTCCTCCCCAACACGGGGTGAGGGAAAATCAGACCCTCAGATCAGGAGTATGGAGTTACCCTGGACAACAGATCTACCACTTTATCACAACTGGTGTCACCCTTGACACACACTGGGGCAAGTGGCACAAGAACAAGGTCCACAGACTGCATGGGAATTAAGTACTGGTAGGAGAGTGATGTTTGTAGTAGGAGTGAAGAGATGACAAAGCAACAGCATTGGGGGATAAAAACCACAGCAGACTTAGAAGTCGTCCTTCAAAATTGAGCTGACAGTTCTTGCAAACAGCAAAAGCAAGCAGACAACCTGTGCCAGGTTTTTTCACCTGATAAGAGATCTAAGGTACATACCATTCCAAAGTCAGATCTTTGAAAGGTAAGCATTAGAGCAAATATCCTTCTGAAATGTAAATTATCTGTGCAAATCTCCCCAACCAGCAGCATAGATCTGAAATTATTTGTTTTTATTGTCACGTTACTCCTGCACTGAATGAAATGGCAGCACATTGAGTAACAGGGCAAGATCACTTAGTGGTAGTATCAGGACTATTCCGACAAAAAGCTTCTTTTCCTCTGTTCCATTGCCCCAGGAAACTGCAGAAAGCTACTGATACATAGCCTGGATTCAACTACTTCTAGGCTCTACTAGAGGCACTCAAAAGCAGATCTGGTGGTGCTACTTTCTGCTTCTCCTGACCAGCCAGCTCAGTGCAGCCAGCACCGCCTTCCCCAGCAAGGATGCAGATGGGTCCTGGGACCAGAGTCATACCTGGCACAAGTCACTGGGTTTCACTGGGGCAGGGCTGCAGCTACACACATCCCAGGGGCCCAGACCTTGACTGCTCATCTGCATTGCCATATGCTCTGCTATAATTGAAAGCTGCAAAGTAAAAAAAAAAAAAAAAAAAACAGATATACAGCTTAAAGAAGCCTGCTCTGTGTGGTGTTATTTCACTTAAGGATTATAAGGATTAGGTGAATCAGAAGAAAGAAATCTCTTGCCATATGCCCACCCAGACCCACGGCTGCCCCGTGGATGTGCTTGCTGTAAGCTATGCACCAGCTCTGTGTCTCTCTGTTGTTAATGTCTGGCCTTAACAAATGGTATTTAGAGAAACAAATCCATCTTTAAACAGGACCTCATTGGGTCAGGACCAGAAATCCAGCAAGGACTATCCTGAGCTCCCAGAGAAGGAGCCCTGCACCTTAAAAACACCAACATCAAAATTCCCACTGTCATCAGCAGACCCAGAGCATCGCCTTCAGAATCCGCTATTTCAATGCACAAATTAAAAGCTATGAAATTTTAAAAATAGAGTAACCTCAGCTCCTCTTAATGTTTGCATCTCTGAGGCAGCATTTAGTTACATAAAGCTCCACTTTCATGCAGAGGAGACGCAATTAGCACAATGAGTACCACACACAGAGTCAGGCACATATATATATATCACTGAGCATCAAGCTGTGACAACCAAAGTAATGAGGCTCCTGAAGACAACTAGGCAAGGACTGTATTTGCTCCTGAGACAGGGACATAGGAAAAAAAAATACAACTCAAAGTGAAAAAACCAACAAGTATCAATGAGGAACAGCAGAAAATACCAAGAAAAGATTAAAAATAACAGTCAGCTGTTAAAATTGTAGTACATCTTGAGGAAGAAAAGTTTAACCAGTCTATCTGACATGAAGACAAGTGATATTGAGAGTTTCATAGTCAGAAGCTATATCCTTTATCAAACCAGTCAGAATAATGGGTAAAAAGGAAGCAAACTGGTGGGCACACAGCCTTTCTTCAGGTCTGTGAACTCATGTCAGATTTTCAGATACGTGCTGATTCCTGCGCATTTCCCTTCAAGCCGACGGAGGGTATGGCCTGACTTTGACCTGCGCAAAGCTTCAAATCATTGTCTGAAATACAACTCTGTCATTTCACCACTTTTATAGCTATACAAAGTGAAGTCTTGATGGGAAACTAGTCAGATATTCCCTCCTTGAGGCAAAAGTAAGGGCAGAATCCTGCTTGCCTCTCCCTGAAGTGCTGTTCTGCAAGGCTGGCAGAAATAAAACACTATTTATGTCACTTGTAGTGGCATATTTTATTCTGGATCCTTGCAGGAAACAGACCTCTAGAGTAATGAAGGGACAATAACTACAATAGTTACTTCAGAGGAGAGAGATGGTTTAAAATTACAAAAAAAAATACTGGGCATGTTGCTCTTATAGGAACCATTTATCTTGCATCTGCTCCCTCAGCCTTCTCTCGAGCTCCAGTTGTGTGCAAATACACTCGTGTGCTCAGAGGGTACATATCCACATAAGTCAAAAGGCCCGAGAATTAAGATTAATGTTTTTCTTCCCCTTGATTTCATGTTTCACCTCTTAATGCAGCCCTACGTACCCTATGGGCCTGACTTCCGAAATTCAGGCTGATAAAGTGGCTGAAAATCTTTCTGCAACTAGCATAATAATTCTTATTGGCTCAAAATATATCCCAAACACATCCAAAAGCTTTCAGACAAAGAAGAGTGGCCTTAGTATTAAAGGAATTTAGTTTATTAGTTTATTTAGTTTATTACTATCTAGAAAACAGACACTTCTTTGCCATCAGATTCTGTTTAGTTACCTGCAAGATACTTACTGAATTATTTCACGGAACAGCATCAGAAAATCACAGTAGGTATGAAAACAACAAACAGATGGCACCAATTCTCTTCTCATTTATTTTAATTTCTTACTAATTCAGCTTCACTTAACCAGTTTTTCAGTTAATATAAATGAGTAAGTTTCTCTCGCAACTATAATAGTAACGTGAGAGTGATTTCATCCATTGATGTTTAGGTCAAGTGAGGTCAGTGAAGCTAGTGCTATTTATACTAAATTAAATAAGTAAATAATCAGGTTCCATATTTTACTTTTAATTATAATTTTGTTTATGAAAATTACTACTAAGTATATAAGAAGGAAAGTAACAGAGAGGTAGAACTGGACAAATGTAGGACATTCATAGGATTTCCTAAGCAAGAAGATAAATACATTTTGTCAGGTACAATAACTAACACTAAAAACATTCTCAGCACTTCCATGGGAATTCTCACACGGCAGCTATCTTTTTGGGCTTGCTTTTTCCAGCACCCCAGACAGTTTAGATCTTAGTTTGCTGTGTAAAGACGAAAAAATTAATTTAGATGAAACGTGTCGACAGAGAATAGTTCCACCACTGAAGTGCAGTTGTCTCATCTTAGCCTGTACAAGATTTCCAGTAGAGACTTGCCCATTTACTCGCTTCCCTGCTTGCTCTGTAGAGCTCTGTAGGGTAGAGATAATTTTCTCATACCTCGCTATGGCTTTGATTCTGAAAGGGAGAGGAATGGATTAAGGAAACACCCCAGCTGAGCAGCTGTTATATGTGAATCTATCCCTCAGGCTAATCATGTGGCTCAAGACCTAATAAAGTGATGAAACAGGAGCCTCAGTGCTGGCAGGGCACTTTTGGCATGAATTGCAACTCATCTCAAACAAGAAGGTAAAACAGTAAAAAAACTAAGAGGGTTTCATCTGAAGCAGTAAGACATTGCTCTTAATAAACCAGATTGTGAACCTCTTACCCCCACTTTGATCAAGAAATAGAGGCAGGACAAACCCCTGTAGCCTGGAATTTCAGGTACTTTGGTGTACAGCCAGGAGAGATATTTTTCTGCTAGGGTTTGAAGTAAATCCAAGTCATTTCTAAAACAGCAGCAATATCCTAAAAAGCATGTCTTCAGAAACAGTCCTTATTTGAAAGATCTGCACCTCATGTTCACAAACCAAATAACTTTGATGTGGAATTTCTGTATCTACCAGTAAAGGGGAAAAAAAGCACCTTTTAATTTGTAAATGGACTACATATGATCTTATATCATCAGAGGACAATCAGAAGGCAACTCCAAAATTGCTAACATCATATTTCTAAACAGTGCTTTTTATCTGCACATTAGACAGCTGCAAATTTATCTTACCTTCTCATGACATTTTCCCACTAATTATAAGATAGGAGCCATGTAAATTAAGAAATTTTCGAGTTTGGGAAAAAAACCTGGCAAGGCTCAATGAACAAATGTGAAGCATTTACAGATTTTCTTGATTAAAGGAAAAAATAGAGCAATGCATTTCTAGCTGGGCCTCTTTCATAGTGAAAGAAAAAAGCAAACCAAACCAAACTAAAAACAAAAACACCCACAAAAAATATTAAAGAAACAAAGAAACAAAAAACCACACCACAATGCTGTGTTTTAAAAATACTCAATGGCTGCAGAGTCCAGCCAGAAAGCAGAAGATTGGGGTTCAGTTCTCACTTTTCACACAGAGATGTGAACCTAGAGAAGGAAATTACAGCTATTGCACGGGGGAATATTCTGCTGGGAAACACATTCTGGTTTTTTTCCCCTGTTGATGTTGTTCCACTGTATATAAAATACTGAAATATTCATTTAGCCAGAGAGAACAATTCTATATCATGGTGTTTAGGCTCTGCAGCAGAGAGGCAGGACATCACTCTCATGAATATTTCAAGATTGTAAACAAAGTAGAACATACTCTATCTGAGACACTGAAAAAAGCCCTTTTTTCTCTCTCCCTCCCACACTGGGAGATACTGAACGGTCTGGTGATTAGAGGCCATGTCTGGGAAATTAAGGTGGGCTCAGGTCTCCTGAGGCAGATGAGGAAACTAAAGCCTTATTTTCTGCATTTTGAATGAGTCCCTTGCCAAAGGAACTATTGAAATAAAGGAGACAGGTGGCTTTTAAATAAAGTAATCTACCATTATGTATTTCTTTCTTTTTTTTCCCTGTCACCCTCAAAAGTGACAAATTCATCCTGACTTTTGGAACAGTTCTAAGCCCACTGAAATGCCACTTTTGGGCTTAACACTTAACAACCAAAGCTTACTCAAAACTGAGCATATTTTATGTTATTTATATATTTTTCACAGCTTTAGGTTCAACTTGAGAATTACAGAAATCATGTTTCAGCTTCTTTCTACACCTCTTCAATACATAGAGAACTTCTTACCCAATATATGGGTGCGCACTCCAGACTGGGTTAGCAAACTGATGGAAAAAATGGTCCAGAAGAGGATGGTGGTGGGTAATTACTTCCATTTAGAGGTGGAAATCTCTTATTTGGTGGAGAAGTAGAGGGATGGGTTGGAGAGAAGGAAAGTGGTGCATAGGAATTCAAATACGACTTACTGTAAGTAAAAGGAGATCTATTAGAACTCACACTTCGCAAAAATATTCATCTGGTATCTATGTTACAGGATTACAGCCTTAAAGTTGAAAGGGACCACTTACTGCCAGAGACTGGAATCAGTCCATGATGTATTAAAGCCACAGGACTGGTAGCTGAAGACGTGAAATTCTGCTGAAGTGCCCCAAAAAAGTCCAACCAGTATTGCATTTTGGTCTCAAAAAATGGAAGATAAAAAATCAGCATGCTTTGGTGAGCAAGGCTTCCTGAATTATATTAAGGCAGAGCATGGTATTTCTTCACAAGCTGGATGGAACACAGTGCTCCATTCCTACCTAGCAGTATCTATGCTGGGAGATCAGAATTTAGGCCAACCATTTAATTTGATTGTGAACTTTGCTTTTATGCCTGTACAGCATAACGTGGGGGCATGAATAAAGCCAGATAAGAACTGGAACAGCTGAGGGCTTAACAGAGCCTTTGGATGTTCAAAGCTTTAGCTTCACTAAGTCTGAACAGTACATGTACTTAGATCAGGACAAAGTTTCTTCTGTTGTCTTCAGAGCTGAGAATGTCTCTTTAGCTGGCTAAGAATAATAGTGTTTGGGAAATCACTGTGTGATATAAAATTATTTATAGTATTTATTTTGCCTGAATTTGTTCTGTAGCAAACATTCTGGAAGTAATGCAAGTTAAATAACTCTGCAAGGAATTATATAAATGCAGTGAACTGTCATTGCATTTAGCTCCAAGAAACACTTTCCAGATATATCCACCTAGTTTTCTTCAGTGCAGTTGTCACAGGAGAGTTTACTAAGAATCCTAGATGATAGAAATTTCACACATATCTTCCTGCTGCAATTTATTCACCAAAGAATCCCCAGGCTCCTAAGTACCACAGGGATCATTGATGTTCTGGGAGACAGGCTGTCGCATAGAGGCAACGAGCTTTCATGTGTGTATATGCTCCTTATAGACACACACGTATTCAGGCTATGTCTGCATTCACAAGTGAAGTGGTGAAACAGGAGCACCAGGTTATTGAATTGCAGATCACAGTAGCAGCAAAACCATTTGTGCTAAGGATCTAACTGTTATGCTGCACATCGCATGGGGTTTTACTTTGGGACAGCTCTAATCTGGTCCTCAGGGCAGAACTACTGTTAATTGCTGGAGCACATTAGGTGCCTCGCTGCCTGGAGCACATCACTTGGCTTACTTTCGTCTGAAGGGATCTGGCTCATGCATTCTGGAATGAAGAATACAAACCAAAATATGGAGAGTGGGAACAATCAGGAGAGTCAAAAGCATAGAACTTGAAGCTAAAAGCTTGCTTATTCCTGACTTCGAACCCATCATTTCTATGTTGTTAACTCAGAAAACCGTGTTCTTCACAGAAACCTCGGTGGATAAAACCACAGACTATTCTGAGCCACCAAAGCCAGGACCACAGAGTGTGTTGCAGCCACAGGTACAGCTCCCATGGTAGCTGTGAGCCATCCGGATGCCTTGGTGATGGCAGCTGGAGGGTTACGGGCTCCAGGCTGGCAGGAATAGCCATGGGGTGTCTGCCTCCCTGGGAGGGAACAGGTGAAGTCCTTCATGCAAAGCTCTCTACCAAAATGGAACTAACTGAAGTCACTCCATCACACTGAAGAAGCACTTTAGATATTCTGCTAGGATTATACAGCTATGGGGATTCAGAGGTTCAACAATTCCAAATGGCCAGGGACTAACTTTCCTGATTGGTTAACATCAGTAGTAGTAGAAGTAATACCATGATCTTTACTCATTTGGTGGTTGTGCTGAGGGACTCCATTCATACACAGGCAAACAGCTCATGCCCTGTAACACCTAAACTGAGGGAGATGAAGCATTCACGGGATTAGGACAATGCCCAGGGAGCCCCATTTTATGTGGTTATCCAGGCCTTTGAAAAACTCACATGGCTTTGGCAAACCAAAACATCTCACTGGCTTCACTGAAGGTTCACATCAGTCCACTGTAATACCCAAATACCAAAATAAAACTCCATGATGCTCAACTTTTCTGTATCGAAACAAGAACACATGCACTTTTCCTTTTACAACTCTATCCCAGCCATGGGAAATGCCCTCTTCCACGACTCAGTAACATCCTGAAAAGGTGTTACCAGAAAAAGATCCCGTAATTTTCTGATTCAACATATAAACCCAGCTTTTAATGCTCCTTCAAAAAAATTCAAACGAAGATCTTTATTTGAATCCCCCATGGTTATAAAAGTAAATTGTCCTAAAAATGCACCTAAGCCTTTTGGAACTGGGGCCCACCTCTTGGCAGGCACAATGCAGTTACAGCACCATATAATGATTCCTCAACATAAATAAAAATACTCTAAATCATTCATGGTGTCTGCACATCTCACACAGTAGGGATCAGACCTGACTGGCCTCTTGATGACAGTGTCATATAAATTTTAAATATTACTAGTACTTTTACTGTTAATTTGGCAAAACGTGATACTGTGTAAACGGAAGTTTGTCTCTTTTGGCTGTGTTGCAACTAGGAAAACACATGTTCTCAACATTTCTAGATGGATGACTTTCTTTTGCAAATGCTTGCTTTCCTTAAATTAACATATATGAGTGAATTGGGGGGTCAGAGGGAGGCTGTTGCCTTTACTTGAAGTCTTTCAGCCTCCTTTTTGTGAGTCACATTTACAATACCGGAGATTTGTGTGTGGGTGACACTTGTCTCTAATTCAGTGACAGTCTCTTATTCATCAGATTAAAAACTGGAAACAACTATCTAAAACCATTCCTATCTTTTACCTTTGTATGTTTTAATGCAGTTCTTGACATAAATGTAGGTCAGACACTGAAGCTAGTGGCTGCAGCAATTAAGTGGCCCATTTCACACTATTGAAAAGCCAAATAAAATACTTGAGTGTTCAATCATTACATATACACATTTATTCTTGTCTTTTCTGTGTGTTGTAATTAGGCAATATTTATTTGCATGCAAACTGGAGCCACAATATCAACAGTGATAAATAATCCTCATGATTATGGCTATCAGGATATTTGCCAGCATTCTCTCTTCTTTAGCACAACCAAAATGTTTCTGCCCCTTCAAAAATGTACTTGAATCTTGGAAGATGAAGTACAAACCAGAAGAAGAAAATGTCTGGAGGAGGTATCCCTAATCCTCTTAAGTATATATGGTAGAAGATAACTTTTTAATAGCTCTGCTACTAAGAGCTTGCAAACAACTCTTAGCAGCAAAGCTACAGAGCCCTGAATGTTATTACTTGCAACACAGCACAAAAAGGTGAGGTTTTGCTGGCTATTTTGTTTTGAAAGGGGAGAAAATGAGAAATAAACAGGAAAATACAGGAGCAGCTACGACCTCTAAAAGAAAATACAAAAGCACAACGAAGATGCACAAACATGAAAAGAGTGAAAGCTGGTAATGACTCTGTGTTCCAAGCTGGCTGTTGATTACTGGTGAGAAAATAATGGAAAACTCCTTCATTACCTCACTGGGGAGAAGGGTAGAAACAACACACCACAGAAACGAGTAACATTTTGTGGAGATATGTTGCAGATCAGTCAGCTGAGATAATTCTCTGGCACTTTGTAAACATGATGAGATAAATGCAGCTGCCCAAACTGGGTGCCCTGTGAGATGCCCAGGCACAGAAAGTGGAGGTCAAGCATGTCAACCAAGGGCATTTCAAGTAGCCTCAGAAACTTCCCTGACAGTGAGATAGCCAAACTTAGGTGTTTACATGTGTGGTAGGTGTCTCAAGTCCTGACTATGCAGGCTGAAGTGTCTCATGTGATTTTAGGTTCTGCGCAATATCTGCTCTGGTCTCCATCTGCTGCTCTCTGTCATATTGGCCAATCCACTGCAGACATTTCATGTATCCTAGGGGATCTCAAACGGCACTAGACTTGTTTTAAATAATCAAGTTCCCTCCCTCCTTTGTTGCTACAGGCAATGGAGATGGCAGTGGGGAGATATTTAGCAATTCTGCCTCAATGTAGTCACAGAAAGTTGGCCAGCTGAGTTCTTCTTTCAGCTCTCTGGACTGTCATCGACTGCAGTGTAAGCTTAGACACTTCATGCATGTGTAATGTACATTTAGGTGTTTTACTCTTGAGACGAACTCACCCTAAGGAAACAGAAGCTTGGAGAATTAAATTTAAATCTGGGGCAGTTCTTGGAAAATTGTGAGGGCTACTGTTCTACTGAATGGAGAGGATTAGACAGTAGCAGTCATGAGGTCAGCAAAAATAGGTTAAAGTCAAAGGTAGTTAGGAAACACAATACAGACCTGGGTCAATTCAATCGCCTGATGTGGCCTGATGTGCCTGGAAAAGAAGGCTGACAGCCATGCAACCAGCACACCCACCGTGCAATGAGTACACCAACCACAAGGCTGCAGGATCAACAGCTGATACATTTCCATGCAAACACTAGAGTCAGCTACACTGCTCATCCCAGCAGCAATAAACATCAATATAAGGTTGCAAAAATATGCCTACATGTTTGTAATATACAGCAAGCCACGTTAAAACCATCAATAAATGCAAACTGTCATTAAGAATAGTCAGAACATTTAATAACAGTTTAATAGTCAGAACAGTTGTGCTCCAGATACCCAGCCCCCTGAGCTAGAAGATAGGGATGGGGAGCAGAATTAAGCTCCAATAATCCAAGAGGAAATGGCAACCTGCTACACCACTTGGACACCCACAAGTCTATGTGGCCAGATGGGATACATCCAAGGGTGCTGAGGGAGCCGGTGGAGGTGGTCACTAGGCCACTTTCCATTACCTATCAGCAATCTTGGCTAACTGCGGAGGTTGCAGCTGATTGAAGTTGAATAATGTGATGCCCATTTACAAGAAGGGCCAGAAGGAGGATCCAGGGAACTACAGACCTGTCAGTCTGACCTCGGTGCCAGGGAAGGTCATGGAACAGATGATCATGAGTAACATCACACAGCACATACAAGAACACCATGTGATCAGGCCCAGTCAACATGAGTTTATGAAAGTCGGGTCCTGTTTGACCAACCTGATTTCTTTCTACAACAAGGTGACCCTTCTAGTAGATGAGGGAAAGGCTGTGGGTGTTGTGTGCTTAGAGTTCAGTAAAGCCTTTCACACTGTATCCCACAGCATCCTCCTGGAGAAGCTGCAGCTCATGGCCTGGATGGGTGGTCTCTGCAATGGATAAAAACTGGCTGGAGGGCCAGGCCTGACAAATTGAGGTGAATGGAGTCCAGTTGCTGGCCAGTCACGAGTGGTGTTCCCCAGGGCTCAGTATTGGGGCCAATTCTGCTTAATCTCTTTATCAATGATCTGGATGAGGGGTTTGAATGCACCCTGAGTAAGTTTGCAGACGGCACCAAATTTGGTGGGCGTGTTGATCTGCTGGAGAGTAGGAAGGCCATACAGAGGTATCTGGACTGGCTGGATCATTGGGCTGAGGCCAATTGTATGAAGTTTAACAAGGCCAAGTGCCAGGTCCTGCACCTGGGTCACAACAACCTCAGGCAGCACTACAGGCTCCGGAAAGAGTGGCTGGAAAGTGCCTGGCAGAGAGGGATCTGGGGGTGTTGACTAACAGCAGCTGGAAGGACCATTCAGCCAGCCAGCCACAGTCCAGGAGGTTCCTCCAGTGCATTGATGCAGATGGTGGAGGAGCCGACTAGGAGAGGTGCACTGCTGGATCTCGTCCTCACTAACAAGGAGGGTCTGGTCGAAGCAGTAAAGGTTGGGGGCTGCCTGGGTTGCAGTGACCACAAGATGGTGGAGTTCAGCATCTTGGGTGGCAGGAACAGAATAGCAAGTAGAATTGCAACCCTGGACTTTAGCAAGGCTAACTTTGGTCTTTTCAAGCAATTGCTGGGGGAAATCCCATGGGCAAGACTGCTTGAAGGAAAAGGGGGCCAAGATAGCTGGATTGCATTCAGAGATTGCTTCTTCCACACTCAGGATCAGAGCATCCCCACACGTAGGAAGTCAAGGAAGGGAGCCAGGAGGCCTGCATGGTTGAATAGGAATCTGTTGGGTATGCTCAAGCAGAAGAGGAGAGTTTACAGGTCATGGAAGCAGGGGCTGGCCACTTGGGAAGAATATAAGGCTGCTGTTAGAGGATGTAGGAAGGCAGCTAGGATAGCCAAGGCCTCCTTAGAATTACAGCTGGCGAGAGGGGTCAAGGAAAGCAAGAAGAACTTTTTCAAATACATAGCAGATAAAACTAATACCAGAGGCAATGTAGGCCCACTGATGAGTGGGGTGGGTGCGCTGGTGGCAGAAGATACAGAGAAGGCAGAATTACTGAATGCCTTCTTTGTCTCTGTCTACTCTGCCGGAGGCTGTCCTGGGGAGCCCTGTACCCCTGAGACCCCAGATGAAGCCAGGTCAATGGAGGAGTTTGCTTTAGTCGATGAGGACTGGGTTAGGGAGCAATTAAATAGTCTGGACATCCATAAACCCATGGGTCCAGATGGGATGCATCCACGGGTGCTGAGGGAGCTGGCTGAAGTCATTGCTGGACCGCTCTCCATCATCTTTGCCAAGTCTTGGGAAACGGGAGAGGTGCCTGAGGATTGGAGGAAAGCAAATGTCACTCCAGTCTTCAAAAAGGGCAAGAAGGAGGACCCGGGTAATTATAGACCGGTCAGCCTCACCTCTGTCCCTGGGAAAGTAATGGAACAGCTTATCCTTGGTGCCATCTCAAGGCATATCAAGGATAAGAGGGTTATTAGGGGCAGTCAGCATGGCTTTACCAAGGGTAAGTCATGCTTGTCCAACCTCATAGCCTTTTATGAGAATGTAACAAGGTGGATGGATGATGGCAGAGTGGTGGATGTGGTCTACCTTGACTTCAGTAAAGCCTTTGACACAGTCTCCCACAGCATCCTCACAGCTAAGTTGAGGAGGTGTGGTCTGGACAATAGAGTAGTGAGGTGGGTTGCAAACTGGCTTAAGGAGAGAAGCCAGAGAGTGGTAGTCAACGGTGCAGAGTCTAGTTGGAGGCCAGTATCTAGTGGAGTGCCCCAGGGGTCAGTACTGGGGCCAATGTTATTCAATATATTCATTAACGATTTAGACGAGGGAATTGAGTGTACTGTCAGCAAGTTTGCTGATGACTCTAAGCTGGGAGGAGTGGCTGACACGCCAGAAGGCTGTGCTGCCATCCAGCGGGACCTGGACAGGCTGGAGAGTTGGGCAGGGAATAACCTAATGAAATTTAACAAGGGAAAATGTAGAGTCCTGCATCTGGGCAGGAACAACCCCAGGTTCCAGTATAGGTTGGGAAATTACATATTAGAGAGCAGTGTAGGGGAAAGGGACCTGGGGGTCCTGGTGGAAAACAGGATGACCATGAGCCAGAACTGTGCCCTTGTGGCCAGGAAGGCCAATGGCATCCTGGGGTGTATTACAAGGGGGGTGGTTAGTAGATCGAGAGAGGTCCTCCTTCCCTTCTACTCCGCCCTGGTGAGACCACATCTGGAATATTGTGTCCAGCTCTGGGCCCCTCAGTTCAGGAAGGACAGGGAACTGCTGGAGAGGGTCCAGTGTAGGGCAACGAAGATGATTAAGGGAGTGGAGCACCTCCCTTATGAAGAAAGGCTGAGGGAGCTGAGTCTCTTTAGTTTGGAGGAGACTGAGGGGTGACCTTATTAATGTTTATAAATATATAAAGGGTGAGTGCCATGAGGATGGAGCCAGGCTCTTCTCAGTGGCAAACAATGATAGGACAAGGGGTAATGGGATCAAGCTGGAACACAAGAGGTTCCACTTAAATTTGATAAAAAACTTCTCAGTGAGGGTGACAGACACTGGAACAGGCTGCCCAGGGGGGTTGTGGAGTCTCCTTCTCTGGAGACATTCAAAACCCGCCTGGACATGTTCCTGTGCGACCTCACCTAGGCATTCCTGCTCCAGCAGGGGGATTGGACTGGATGATCTTTTGAGGTCCCTTCCAATCCCTGACATTCTGTGATTCTGTGAACATGAGCCAGCAGTGTGCCCAGGTGGCCAAAAAGGCCAACATCATCCTGGCTTGTATAGTGTGGCCAGCAGAACTAGAGAAGTTATTGTGCCACTGTACTCGGTGCTGGTGATGCCCCACATTGAATCCTGTGTTCAGTTTTGGGCCCCTCACAACAAGAAAAACACTGAGGTGCTGAAGAGAGTGTAGAGGAGCACGACGAAGCTGGTGAGGGGTCTGGAGCACAAGTCCGATGAGGAGCAGCTGATGGACCTGGGGCTGTTCAGCCTGGAGAAAAGGAGGCTGAGGGGAGACCTTATCACTGTCTACAACTACCTGAAGGGAGATTGTAGCATGGAGGGAGTTGGTCTCTTCTCCCAAGTAAAAAGTGATAGTACAAGAGGAAAATTACCTCAAGTCACACCAGGGGAGATTTAGATTGAACACTAGGAAAAAATTCTTTACAGGAGGAGTTACCAGGCCTTGGAACAGGTTGCCCAGAGAAGCGGTGGACTCAGAATCCCTGGAGGTGTTGAAAAGGCCTTTAGACAAGGTTCTTAGGGACATGGGTTAGAGCTATAGTTATGGTTGGACTCAATGATCCTTAGGGTATCTTCCAAGCAAAATGATTCTATGATTCTAAGAAACATTTACAAAATGCACTTTCTGGGTTTTTAGGACCCAGCAGGAGGCAGAACAATGTCAACCCTGATCTGGTAAACTGGAGCCAGAAAATGTCCTCAGGGTAAGACAGCAGCCACTGTAGGTCAAGCACAGTAATGGACAAGGGCATAAGACAAGGAAGTGAAGCTATAAATAAGCTTGTATGCAGCCAATGAGATATGAGAAATGCTCAGAGTAGTCACTAAGGAAGGAAGTGACAAGGCTGCAAAGAAAATGGATCATTACCTCTTTGGAAACTAGCACAGGCTGACTCACTAGTCTAATAGCACTGAAAGCCTTGCAGACACTTGGGCATCTACAATGAACCCAAAACACTGAACAGCATCAACAAAAAGAGTGTCACTGCTGATTACCAGTGAGTGAAGCCAGAGCACTTGGTCTGTTCAAGGCTAAACTGTCTGCTGACTGCTGTATCAATAAGAGTATTTCAGGGAAGTGCTGTGGATAATGAATTTCTCTGGGCTCAGGCTCAGCAAGACACAGGGAGGGTCTGGTCAACACTGAATCACTAATGGAACCAGCAACATTTACCCGTGTCTTTCAGAGTGTGACCAAGATTTTGCTGGATTAGTGGAACTTCTCTGAGCACACAGTAGCATGGGTATAATCGAAGGGGCAATAATACAGTTTGCGCTTTGGAATTACTTGGCTGGTCAAATCATGAGGAGTAAAAGATCCTGAATGCCCAACAACATATAGAAAGAGCAATGCATGCAAAAAGTATCTTAGGTATCAAATCCCAGCCAGGTTCTTGGAAAAGATCAAAACAAACTTTTAAGAGGGGAATTACATCATGAGAGAGAACTTTCCCAGCTCTGAGTAGGTGGGTAATTTGGAAGCCATTCCAGCACAACTCCAATGGGGAAAACAGAAAACACATTTTGCAAGATATGACATAACCAGGTTCCGTACTCAGACAATCGAGCACATGACACATTAGCAGAGTTCAAGTGACTCAGCACTCCAGGAGAATTTTAATACAAGACCTCTTCCCCTGGGTACACACAAAGCAACAGCAAAACCAGATCAGCACTAAATAGCCTGAGTTAAACATCCATCTGGACAAAAGAACAATTGTACAGGCAAATCTGGCAGGCTTATATGAAACAACAAGCTTGGGACAGCAGATGAAATGAAACCAGTAGCAATAGGAGAGTAATGCCAGAGAGCTGGAGCCCCCTTGTAGAACCAAGGCCAAGGCCAGGAAAGTGCTCAAGACACTCAGCAATCAGCTGAGTCAGAGAAAAGAAGTACAAGAGGAGCAGAACCCACAGGGGACAAAACTGAGTTGCCTGGGGCAGCAGGGAGGCAAATCCTGCATTCACAACAAGCATGTGCTGGAAACAGCAGCTTCCTTCAGACATGCATGTGAGAATCATAGAATTATTTGGGTTGGAAGAGACCCTCGGAATCATTGAGTCCAACTGTTAACCTAATGCTATCACTAAACCATGTCACTGAGAACCTCATCTACATGTCTTTTAAACACTCCCAAGGATGGTGACTCCATCACTTCCCTGAACAGCCTGTTCCAATGCCTGACAACTCTTTTAGTGCAGAAATTTTTCCTAATATCCAATCTGAACCTCCCCTGGTGCAATTGAGGCCATTTCCTCTCGCCCTGGAATCACTATGCAACTTAGCAGGCCACAGCAAAACAATTGTGAAAGGAATAACCATATATCTGGAGCTTCAAGTCAGCAAATGCTTAAAAAAAAATAAAAATAAAAAAGACTAGTTAGTGCAACAAGAACCATAAAGCTGAAAGGGAGAAGTACAGGTTGCAAAAGCACGCATTTTGAAGGAGTCACTGGAGGAGGCAGTCTGGGTTTCTGAGTGCATGTGATTGAGGTGCTGAGCCAGAGAGAGGAAGACAAAACCCTTCTGGGACTTCTGAGTAAGCCAAAAAAGAAACATAAACCTTAAGTTCAGATCCTTGTCTTTATTTTTTTTCCTTTCCATATTCCCTCCTAGGTCTTGTAATATGTGCTGCCCCTCTCTGTGCACCCACAAACTCTGTGGGTCAGTACACCAAGGAGACAGACCATATTGAGCTGGAAATGCTGCAGTCTCTCTTCTGCTGCTAAAAGCCTCAGCAATACATTCATTTTTGCAGTTCTTCTGCTTCAAACTGTGCAGAGACACATCAGCACAGTTCCTCCTAATCCTTTCGTCCTCAAACATCCCCTCTTGCTCAAGCACATTTAACTGCTTAATAGGCCACCGCTACCTTAAGGTCAATCATGATTATGCCATTCCAAATTTCCAAGCGTTTCTTTCCTGTTGACTAACCACATCATACAACAGACTAATTAACCCACCAGGTTCTCATTAAGCAGCGTTCCTTCACTCTTCTCCAGGACCGCCAGCTGTGCTGCAGATTTCCTCTGAGTGTAGGAAAATAACAAGATTCATTATCAGAAATGGATTTTCTTTTCCTTCGGCGTGCACAAGGCCCACGACCAGGTTTAAAATAGCAGCCCCAAGACCCTGTGGTTCAGAGCAGGATTTCGACAAGCTCCTGCAGGACACCAGGACAATGTTTCAGCAATGCTGTGGGGAATCAGGGGAGGATCCCATCACGAGGAGACCTAGGATTCCTCCCCGTGTGCCCAGGATAGAAGAGAAAGCATGTTTTAATCTTTCACAGACCATGATGCAGTAAACACCACTGCTTAAAGTAAAAGTCTTACTTTGGACGCCACAGCAAGTCTCCAGCCAACCTGGTCTCCTGCTCTAGGACAACTGTTCTGGTGCTCTGGAGCTGATCCTCGCCAAGTACCTTGTTTTCCAGAGGAAAAACTGCAATATAGATACCTAAGTCCAGAAACACAAAAGGGTTCTGAGCCCAACCCAGCCTCAATTTACCCACCCTTTAGGTGCAGAACATCTTCAGACACCACCCAGGATTTAGCGATTCCTCCATCTGGTTTAGGTACCCATCCCTTGGCACGCCAGCTGACCTGGATGCTGATGAAGGAGCATCTCTCACCTCCACATGAACCCTGTTCAGCCTCTGAATTCACACCCAAACTTCAGTCTTTGCAGAACAAATCATCAGGATATCAATGTCCTCTGGTCAGGCAAGCCAAAATATTTATCCTCATCATATTCACACCGGTGGTGAACAAATTAGACACAAGTGTGTGAACAGGTGCCTTGGGTGTAAAACAGCATTAAGAACAGGAAAAAGCCTTAAAATCTAATTAATTCAAAACATAATGGGCCCTTATGTCATGTCTCAATAACTTCCAGGTCAACATGGACAATGTTTCTGATGTTGCTTGCATCCAGTTTAAGAGAGAAGGTTTCTCATTTTTTCAGTCTTTGCCCCAATGCTGTGGTTTCAGGGATGTTAAGATGGTAAAGGAATGGCTATTCACCATTTAAAAGATCACTGATATGTTTCTGTAATGAAAATGTATGTTAATTTGCATTAAGTGTAATAAAATGTCTATTGAAAGTAAAAATTTCTATTGGCCTGTTGTATGTAGAAGAATGAATTTTCAAACTAATTTGGGCTAATTTCATGTGAAGCAGGAGCAAGAAAATTGCAAGAAAAAAGCAAAACTTAAAAAATTTTCAGTAAAATAAAGGAAAAAATGTTTAGATCGGATGTGTTGCCTGATTTCAGTCACTTTGAAGTATTTCATTTAAAAATTTATATTTCTCATCTGTTTCTGAAAATGCCTTATTTAAAAATAAGTTGTTTTGACTAAAATCAGCATGTTTCCTTCAGATTTTTTTTGAGTGTGGTTTTTTTTTGAATGTGACAGTTGCAAATGAATTATTTCCTTTTTTTTTTTTTTACTAAAACAGGTTGGGGTTTTGTTTGCTTGCTCATTTTTGCAGTGGGTCTGTCAGGAAATAAAGGTATACTGGAAGAGTACAACCCCACTTTTATCTCCAATAAACTTTCTTCTTTCTTTCAGTAGAAAATTTTAATTTTTAAAGTCTCTAATTTATTAATTAAACTGTGCAAGAAAGAAATACAGGGGATAAAGCATTCATAAGAAAGAAAATCCATATACAGCTAAAAGGCTGTATATTATAGGAACTACATTACAGTATATAGATTTTATGAAGTTAGTTATCTTTCAACTGCTAATTATAGATTTATTACAGGCTTACAAATCTTAATAAAGTGATTGAGTCAATGTATTAGAAGGAAGAAGCTCTTTCAAGTACATGGTTTGTAAGACCAGACTGTGGGTTTCCAGCATCACACCCAGGCAGGTCTGCCATGAGAACAGGAGGTCTTCAGGCTGTGGAAAATCTTTGCATGAAGCCAGGAGGAGCCTGATGGGGCTTCTCCCATCTTATTCTTCATGGGATGGAGTGTCCCTTTTCCAGCCCTCTCTGCAGAGTTGGAGCCGGGACTATTTGAAGAAGGGCCAAGCTGCAGAGCCATGCAGCATCTCACCAGGAAGCTGAAGACTTCAAGTAACCTGTGTAAGAGGAAGCAGCATCCTGAAAACTGAACTAATGATTAAAAATCTTTTTTAGCAGACACAGTTGCCTGGGAATATTTCCTGTTTTTCCAAAATCCCTAGACAATCAAATCTCAGTCTTCTGCAAGACATCTATCTTGTGCAGTGTAAACTTATTTTTGAGAGAGGCAAATAGACACGTCCTAAGAGCACATCCTTATTCAAACACTGGTTTTAATTTGGCTTTCCCAAAAAATCACAGCAACATTCACTATTTGCTGCTAAACCATCAAAATGAGATCATTTGATCCTGCAAAAACAACCCTGAAAGCCATGGAAGTGCTGAGGATATAGGACAAGACAAGCAGGTACAAGTAGTGCTAGCTGAGAACCTTCTTCTACAGATGACTGCGAACTGGGATCCCCACACACAGGTAATCCAAGAAAATGTGGATTACACAAAAATACAGTCCTGCAAGAGTAAGGACTGCTTCAGTGAAGCATATGATGTTCCACTTGGATCCCAGCACAGCCATTCAGGGAAAGCTTAAAGCAGGAGTCTCCTTATTTGTAAATGACAGTAGCTCACTTGTGCATCCTAAAAGCCACATTTAACCCAACAGATGAACTCTGCCCAGCTCTGATTTACAGCATGTTCTGTTTTACAAAACGTACTTAGTCGACATATGGGAACAAGGATGGAGGAGGAGCCGGGAACATCTGCTTTCCTTGTCTTGGGCTTGCACTGTTGCTGCATACAGCTTTTTGCTCTGGAAGACTGTCAAGCCTGTAATAGTCACCAACTACTTGGATGCAAGAGTGTGCTCTGATGTTGTTGCTGTTTGCCTTCCTACTGTGACTAACGCAGGATTTTTCTGGATTTGACAGAGTGCTGATGTGTGCAGCGGTTGTCTTGCAGTCCTCGCTGGCAGGGCCGGTGGCCAGGGTCTCCACACCACACATCCACCAGCCCCCTCCTGCTCATGCTAAGAGTCATCGGTGCTACCATTGAAACAGCTGCTTCTTATTAAAGATTTCCAATAAGGTGATTCAAAAAACAACTCAGTTTGTCACAATCTATACCACTGCTGTCATTTTCTATGTGCATTTCTGGAACAAGACAATTATTTTCAAGAAAGACCAGCATTCTCATTTCAGAGGCAGCAGAGGGGGAGAGGAGGCAGCCAGATGTGGCATTTGGCTTTGGAGCACGACAGGACTTGGGTCCAGCAGACAGAGCAGAGGTATGGCTCTAGTATGGTTGTGCTGTGCCAACTGGTTGGCTCTCATCAAAAATAAGATGTTGCCTCAAGAAGAAATTGGCACAAATCTTATGAAAGGCTGTCCCTCAAACCTCTTCTGCCCTGGGATGAAAAGGCTTGAAATGCTCTTCCTAGTCCTCACAGTTACATCTGTGAGCTCTTATCCTCAACACTGTAATTTGTTTGGAGTGCAGCAGGAACTTGACCCTGACAAAACTCTTGCCCCAGCACATGCAAGTGGAGAAATTTCTGCTTTGTCTGAAACGCCTGACTGCTCTTGGTCAGAGTAACGTGTGATCAGCAATTGTACGATAGAAATCCCCTGGCTCTGTACTTCAGGCAGAGGGTTTTCCTCAGCTTCTCTGCAATGCCGCAACTCTCACACAAATATTCTTGCTCCCTGCTCCACTCCCAGAAGTGGATAAAGCCTTGGAGTGGGGCATTTGGGGGCTACCCTGTTTACCTTTATTACTATGATGATCAACTATGAAATCAGTGTCTCCCAAGGCACAATGGTAAGCACTCCGTGATGTGTTAAATCACTGTAACGATGGCCGTGAGAGATGAGTTTGAAGATGCCAAGAGCACAGCTGACTTAAGGGAAAGAAAACAGAGCAGCTTCCCACAGGGCGAGATCCTGCCACTCTCACGTCTGGCCCTTTGAAATCACTGCAGCATTAAAGAGTTGGCAGCTGACTTGGCTGGTTGGTAGGTGGTGAAGCAAGTTGGGGCCAAGGAGTAACCTTGAGCAGGGGCGGAAATGCAGCCTATGGCCATAGGTTCACTTATATGCCCTTTGCAGACTGCATGACCAGGATGCTCAGAGTGACACCCAGCAAGAAGTACCAGCCTGTGAACTGGAACAGATTGGTTAGATGCCTGTTGTCCCATGCAAACAAATCCCTTTCCAGCCCCATGTCCTCCAGGCAGCAGACCTGCTCTTTAAAGTGCCTCTAAGCACCGGGGAGAAACAGGAAAATCATGAACTAGAAAATGGATCTGAGAACAGCTGTGTGTGCTTCCCAGAACAACCTCCTCTCCCAGCCATGTAAGCACAGGCTTGTCTGCAGCTCAGAACATTAAAAGTCATCACTAATGAGTATCTTCAAGAACACTGCTATTTTTTGTCTCCATTCCGTTTCTCTCTCTCTTTATTTTCCATCTTTCTGGGTCACACAAAGCCAAAGGATGTTATTTTGATTGACTTGCACGTTTTCTCTTAGTGCAGCAGATGAAAGGTTGCCTCAGAAACTCCATTGGCCATGGCTTTATCATTTTTCTGACAGGTTGGTTATTCTCCACCTTTCAAGGTCATCCTGTACTCTTGAAACCACTGAGCTGAAGGAGTACTTGGTCACCACTTTTCCAGTAAGTAGTTGTCACAGAGGTACCCCGAGGTTAGTTTAAGGGACAACAGGGTCCAAAACAACTTTTATTAAACCGGTGAGAAACAGGGTTTTAGCACTCCAAAAGTGACTTAAATACAGGTTCAGATATCAGTTGAGGAAAATTATTGAGGGGCAGCAACTAATACAACAGGCGGTCCACAGTGTGCATGCACATGGCTTCACTCAAAACAATGATGGAGCCGGCCTTGAGTCCGAGACGAATACACACTTGCCTGAACACAGTGCGGGATTATTTTTAAAGAGATACACGTACTCATAGTGAGTACAGGAAGTGTACACTCACGATTCTGCGAGGGTAAATTTATAATACACTCGCAATCCTGCGAGGGTTAATTTACTTACACATGCAAATGTGCATGGAATATTACACGTGCTTATGTGGAAGCACGGGAGGAAAATACACTTGCGATTGTGCGAGGAAATAATTTATACACGTGCTCGTATTGAGCATGGAAATTTACACGTGCAAATGTGCACGGAAAGTACACGTGCTTGTATTAAGCACGGAAAGTAAGCGTGCAAATGTGCACGGAAGGAAAATACACCCACGATTATGTGAGGATTAATTTTACACGTGCTCATATGGAGCATGGAAAGTTACACGTGCATATGTGCACGGAAAGTATAAATACACTCGCAATCCTGTGAGAAGTTTTACTCACAGCTGTGACAGCAAGGCAAGCGGAGTCCCCATCCCGGGGAGGGGGGCTCTCAGCAGCAGCATCTTGCTCGTGCTCCGAGAGACCCGGCGACAATGGGCGGAGTCTCGACAAGAATCCCGTTTTTATATTGGCTGATCAGATCTGACTGTAGGCATTCTAGAAGCTTCTCTGCACCCCCACACTGGCTGTGGGTGCCCCTGAAGCCTCCAAACATCCCCCACACTGGCCGCAGGTGCCCAGCGGCTCAGTGGCGCCTCGGCACTCCCTTCTCCTAATGGCCCTGGCCAGGGTGCTTTGGGGCCAAACAAAAGAAGCTGTTAGCCTCAAGTAGCAGAGAGAGAGGGAGATGTGCCTACTCATTCCATACTGAAGGAGGGAGGGAGAGAGAGGGGGGTTTGCATTCTGCCACAGTAGTAACTATGATTGCAGCTGTAGAGAAATGAATATCTCCCAGGCTTCCCCATCTCTCCCCCAAACCCAAACAGAAGTGTTTTTCAGACTGAAAAGCACAGATCACGACACTACTCCAGGTGGTGTCGTTTTTGTGTCATTCAAATTTTTCTTACACCAACAGTGAAGCAAAACACAAGGCACTTTGACACAGGAGCCCTAGCCAGGTTGCATGGCTCTGTCTTAAACCCAAGCCCCAAAACCCTGCCCTCCCTCCTGGTGCATCCTCCTTCTTGATTCCCTGTGTGGGCTATTACACCTCTTTCATGTTGCTGATACGCTACTGGTTTCTTAGATCCCAGTTTGTCAGCTTTCAGGGCCCACTGGACCCGGAGGAGGGAGCACAATGTGCCATGGACCTGATGCTGAGGAAGACCATAGCATTAGTGAGAAAAGGAGCCACAGCCCAAGATCACAACCTCCCTTCTTGACCTGCCCTGCCCTGTTTCTACAGCATCCACAAAATTATTGTAGGCTGTTTCTTTAAGTCAGTTACTATCCAGCCTGCTTGTATCCACATCCTGGACACTAAGACTGAACAGTGCTGTAAACATTAAAATATTCTCAAATATTTGGGCAAAGAACTTGAAAGAAAAAAACATGCAAAGCACTCTGACTCAGTCTGTGCTACCCTGAGTGAGTGACAGAGGAAACTCAGTAGCCTCAAGGATTTGTCAGATAAGGAACAAAACAGCATGAAGATGTGTCCTGAGGAACATTTGCCAGTCTCAAAAATGTGTGCACAGCTCCATCACGGTGGTGTTCTGACACCTTAAATAAGATCTCAGTGTGTTTCCATGGGTACTTCAACTTTGAAACTTTGATTTTCTCTGTTCTGTTGTTGCCTGTGCAGCCAGCAAGGAGACATCACAGTGGGTTTCTGGAGGTACAGTGTGGATCTACAAGTTGGCTTGCACACCCCTCAAGGGAAACACCTTGGTCTGGACCATTGGTTGGGCTTGTACACCAGCGGAGGCCCAACCCTGGTCTTTGATGGCCATCCCTGGTGATTCTCCTTGGAAGAGAGGAGCCCCATAGCCTGATCCAAACTGAGAATGATGTGGTCTCTTTCAGTCTGCCTAGATCCTGACATCATCATAGATGTTAGCACGGTATTATCTGCTGAAATACCATGGTATTTTAGGCCCTCCAGGGAAACACAGAAGACAGCTGGGTTTCTGTTCACCTTCTCCTAGACAGTTTTGCTGTGAAAAAAATCATTGCATCTGGTTTATATATTGCACATAATGTCTAGTAAAAAAAACATTAATCTCTTCATTCTTTAATTCAATACTGTGCCCATTAGGCAGAAATGGGACCAGTGATTGCATCACACAACATAGGCTTTGTTTTATGGTATAAATATCTGAAGCTATTCTTGAAGGAGGAATAAGCTGGAATTTTTTGTGACAGCACTAGTCAAAGGACAGCCCGTAGAAATGCAGAAACCCACGCAACCAAGAGAGACATGGAACAAAACCAAACAAGAGGAAAAGGCAAAATGTTGTGATAAATGTACCAACTGTATTTAAGAAAAATTAGAAGCAATATTTTGCTTGTCTTTTTAAGTGACTTAATGATAGAGAAACATAACAGAGACAGCCTTGCAATTGAAAGCCTTCCATCTCACCCCAGGAAGGATTATCACAGGCATTGATCCTCCTAAGACAGCTTCTGCCAAACAACATACTCATGAACAAATCAGTTTGCCGTTCATTTTCCAAACCAGGTAGAGCCACTACTGTAAGAGCTAACAAGCTGAAACAGATTGTCATTTATTTGGACCAGAGGTTTGATTCAGCTCTCAGATAAAACTAAAACCTCTGTGAATTACACGGAAAAACTACAAATGACACAGAAATAAATGAAAGCAAGGTTGGATCATACAATACATCTGGCTTTAGAACACCTGGAGTCATATAAAGACCACAGCAGCTTTATAATACAAAACACTTATCTGAGAAAAACTTGCTCTGTCATCTCAAATTTGTTCAAAAATTGTGGGCAAGTTGACTTCACCCTGACAGGCTTCAGCCTGGAAAAAGTTATCACTTGCTTCCACTGCTTAACTTGATAATGGACGTCTGTCATCTCAAAGCCAAGCTTAAACCCAGCATGAAAACACAGAGCCAGCCTGAACTTCATGGCAGGTGCTCAGCTGATTCAATGGAAAAGTGGTTCTCATACCTGTTTTTTTCTGCTCAGTCTCAATCAAAATTGATGCTGCTGGGTAGCACGTTAATGCACAGTCCCCGTAATGGGACTGTGGTCTCTGTGTTTTCTTACCTCTATCTGTGGTTTGAAGGAGGTGAATTTCTTTTTTTCAAGGGAATGCTTTAGAAAGTTAATGTGAAACAATGCCAAAATAACAAGCAATTGTTGTCACCACAATGTCAGTTCACTTTGACTAGGGACAGCAGCCTTATGCCATGTTGCTAAATCCCCTCAGCAATTCAGATTCCACCCCAAAAAAAATTCAGGTATGACAAGCGGGACTGTGCCAGCTGGCAGCATGTCACCTCCCTGGTGTTGCATGGAGTGAAATCCCCTTCCCCGGCGTCCTCTTCCCTGTGACCCAGCAGTTGGGTGATGGGAGCAGTGCAGCCAGAAGCTTCATGGATTTAATCACAGAATCACAGAACAGTTTGGGTTGGAAGGGACCTTCAAAGCTCATCTAGTCCAACCCCCTGCCGTGAGCAGGGACATCTTCACCCAGATCAGGTTGCTCAGAGCCCCGTCCAGCCTGGCCTGGGATGTCTCCAGGGATGTGGCATCTACCACCTCTCTGGGCAACCTGGGCCAGTGCTTCATCACCCTCATTGTAAAATATTTCTTCCTCATTTCTAACCTGTATCTCCCCTCTTCTAGTTTAAATCCATTACCCCTTGTCCTATCGCAACAGGCCCTGCTAAAAAGTCTGTCCCAGAGCAGATTCAGAAGATCTCTCTTCACTCAGACAAGCTTTTTAACCATTTTCCTCAACAATTTTCCTCCTTTTTGCCTTCTCGTGTTAACATAACACATTTTGCGAAACAAGATAATCTGGGACTCGTAAAGCAATTACCTGCTTCTCTTCTTAAATCCATGGTTTTATTTGCAACCAACCTCTCTGCCTGCTGCATACAACCAAACCCACGCCTTATGTGTGAGGGAACAGGAGTTCCTCACTGTCCTTAAATATATTTTTCCCTGTCAAGGCCCCTATATGGAGTGTCTTAATGTCCAAGTTTGTTGATTTCTTCTTTTGCTTGTCAGGGAGCAGGGTTATTTCTTAGACAAAACCAATGTACACATGTAGGGACATATGACATTTCAGTGCCACCTGCAGTTAGACAATTTCCCAGGTAAATAAAGAGAATCATCATTTCAAAAAACACAATACCCATTTATTAGAGTTAGGAACTGTCTTTTAATGGTTTCTTGATATCGGAAGCAGCCATCCTGGGAAGATGCGCACATACATTTCTGGTAGGAAATGAAATTGCAGTGAGCTATTGCATTCAATGAGGTTGTAGTGTGATTGAATAGGCTTTGTGAGAAGCGTCTGTGTGCGCACAGCCCCCGTGTATCCACACGAGAATAAAGAAAACAACTATCTTCCACATTTCTCTGGCTATTCCTCTTCACCCATCCTACAGCATTTACTTTTCTTTATTCTTCAGGCATTGCTGGTAACAATAGCACTTTTCAGTTCTTAAGTAGAGCTCTGCATGTGCTGGCAAATTACAAAATACTTGGAAATGGAAAAAGACTGTAGTTATCTCCATGTTACTAATGAAGAAACTACTGCAGGAGGAGGACCTTTGGGGAATAGATCTTATTTGAAGCATATTTCATTGCTCAGTTATCCCATTTGTAATAACTGTTACAACTGATAAAACTTTTCTTTTCCTCAAATATTTTCAGGAACTCAGAAAAATATACTGAACCAAGGTGAAAAGTCAAAATAATGAAATTGCTTTGTGGATCAAAAATCCTAAAAATATTTGAATTCAACCAAAAGCCTTCTTTTAAGTATTTGGATTTTTTTCATGTAATCTTTACCTTATTTTCCCTTATTTTTCTTTTTACCTGTTAGTGCCTCACTCAAAAATAATCCATTAATTCACATATTAACACACCCATGAACTCCAATAGCGAGAATCTCAGAAGCAGCTGCTACATGTAATGTTGTTTATTTAGATTTAAGCTACTTACAGTAGAAATAACAAAGCAAAACACCAATTCAGGGATCCAGGATCAGCAGAACATGCTGCTCCCATCATTGGTTAAACAGTTAGTCTTTTTCTGTTTCTCAACACCATTAATTTCCCCCAAACAATTCAACACACCTGGACACAGTTAAGAAGAAAAACATAAAACACCTCCCAAATATTGCAATTAGGTTTGTTCTGGCAGGTTCTGCATCTGTGTTCTGGTGGCATTTGGCTCCTGGCGCAAAAAGTTGTGCCAAAAGTAATGTTTTCTTTTGCATACAACATATGGAGCTTTTTTCGCTGAATTCCACCGTGCAGCGTGCTTCTGGTAATGCTGTTGTCCAACCTGGAAGCAGGACAGCTCAGCACCACTAAGTACTGCTGAGAGTACCAAGATGTTATACAGTGCTACTAAAAGGAGAGAGGGGCTTGCAAGTTGGTGACAGGATTTCAATGCATCAAAGACTAATCGGCAGCAAAAGGCTTCTAGCAGAGGGGATATCTGATCTACATGTGATGGCTATGAGCAGTCCCGAACCTAGAAGGTGGAGACAGGAAAGGGATTTATTGAAATGTGAAACAAGGAAAATACTCAATTCACAAAATTTTCCAGCCTGAGCCTGTAATTGCAAATGGCAAACCTGTGCATCACGCTGGGTGTAGCTGCATCTCTAGCTACCAAGTATTGTTTTATGTGACGTATCTTTGGCCTCAAACACAAAACAGGTTTTGCATGCAGAGCACCTGCAAAGAACTTGATGATACTATTTGCAAAATATTTGTGTTATTTTGATTTCCTTTAAAATGGTACTAAATCACTTCCGAAGACAGTTTTCAGGCCTCATTCATGATGTAGTCATATTATCAGGCTCCGTAAGAAGCGTTTTCTTAGCAAAACTCTTTAGAAACTGAAAGTAAATTCTTACAAGCCAACCTTAGAGCACTTATTTTTTCCTCAGCTTTCTAAAACTTGAGAGTTGCAAATGACTTTGTCACTGCACAAATTGGTCCTTAGATGGGGAGATGCAACCAGCCCCCTCTGTGCCCACTTGCCCATCTTCCAGCTGGTGAGTTTGGGTTTGGGCCAGAATTGAGGCATTACATAGTGATGAGACCTGATTAAAGGGATCCAAATATTACAAGAGGAGCTTTGTTGTCCTTTCTCCAATGCTCACAAAAACTCTGCTTTCTGGCTAATGTAACAGAAATACACTTGTGGGAGAGAGACTGATGCAGATGAACATGGTCCTGGAATAACACCCTGAAGGTACAGGAGAGGTATTTGCAGAGAGAGTTGTGCCCTGGACCTGGATGGAGCTGGGATGGAGGCTCTGCCTGCTGAGATCTACATGAAAATACCCACAGCCCAAGTTGGGAGAAAGTCCTGAGGAAGAAATTAGGACTCTGGAAATGGTGAAATGTTCAGTCTGGAGAACACACTAGGTAATTCAAACTGCAAATTAAAACAGCCCTTTCATGTTCAGAAGCTGGGCCAGCCAACCCTGATGAGATGCTGTGAGCCAAGGGGAATGCTGCAAGGCAGGTTCGGGGCTTTGAGGGCCTGCAGGTAGTTTAGGGCCACCAGTCGCATGTGTGGGTGAGACATGGATGCAGGAGCATGACAGAAGTACCAGCAGGAAAGCCTGGTCAGTTTGGCTGAAGAGTGAGAAGCATTTGCTTTTCTCCAAAGCATTCGCTACAGCCTCTGCAGAAGGAGAACTGGGGCAGGAGCTGATGTGGGTTGAGGAGATGTTAAGCTACAACGTGACCTTCCTGTGTGTATGAAAGGCCCAGCGGCTGGCTTATGATAAGGAATAAGAGCAGAGATGCGGACTTTCCCAGCTTTTACAATTCATTTCAGTGACTCCCCAACACCGTTACACCCATGGCCTGTGTGTGGCTCTTTTGCACGTGAAGTTTTTCAGTGTGTGCAAAGCACTGAGCATGACAGAAATAAGAAGTTGTATTATGTTTAAGCAAACCAGTCCCTTTCGGACCCACAAAGCTGTTTCTCATTGAGCCCTGGTTCATGCTTCACCATCATCAGGTACATCTTGAGATCTGTGCTGAGCGCACCCCCGTTGTGCCATGAGTCCCCAGACTCACTCCTGGGATCAGCTGAAATACCTTACTTGGCATTTTTAGAAAATGCTGGTTTTGACAGACCCTCAGCAGAAACTGCTGTATTTCAAAAGCAGGGTCTTATAGTGGAAATGTTTGGTAACTTGAGCTACTGCACTGTCAGAGGCAGCTGTACAGTATGGGTGGGAACAGGCTGTAAAACTGTTCCATCTCTGTGAGCCCTCTGAGTGCTTCAAAAACCAAGGAGCGGATTCAGTGTCCCCAAACTACTCTTGGCAAATCTGTGCATTAAAATGACATTTTGTTTACCATCCATAACAGAGACACCAGAACGTTAATGAATCCATCCTCAAAGAGATTACTGAGAAGTGATTGTTAGGCCTTTTTTCTTCTCTCTCTCCTTTTTTTTTTTAACTCCTGAACTTCATGTTTAACTCTTGGGTAGGAAAGATAAGCCAGTAATGTACACTTTAAAAAAACATAAAAGATTGGCAGAGATAGAGGACAGTTTGAGAGTCTTAAAGCAGCACTTGGCCTCAGTTCTCTTTCAGACCCCCTAATCTTTTCATTGACTGAGGCATTCTTAATGGGCTTAAAAAAAAAAAAAAAAAAGAAAAAAAGGATAGGTCAATCAATTTCCTAATGTACTATCTTTAATTCAATCGATTTTCACTTCCAAGTTTCAGTTCATCATGAAACACAGCATTGTGTTCAGGAAGTTGTGGGAGAACTTGTAGGTTTTGACAGCTGGAGCGAGGGGAAACTGTGGTTTTTAGATTAGAGGAAGGTGTGGGAATCAGCTCTTTAGTTAGCGGTGGAGCAGCAGGGCTGGTGCAAGTTGATTGCGTGCATTTTTGTTGTCAGCCTGTAGAAGTTCTCACCCAGCAGAGGTGAGCGGGATGCAGGGGCACTGATGCGCTCATGCTCCAGCCATGGTCCTGGTCCTGCCACCA
Organism: Columba livia; assembly: GCF_036013475.1. NCBI lineage: Eukaryota > Metazoa > Chordata > Aves > Columbiformes > Columbidae > Columba > Columba livia. The sequence goes on along the minus strand of NC_088603.1, from coordinate 152,746,382 downwards.
GCTCACTCCACAGCAGTGGTGGCACTGTGCCGTCCCAACATCCCCAAACTGCTCCCCAGCCCCCCTATAGAGGTGCAGTGTTTCCAGTCACCATCCCATCCTCATGCCCACATTAGCTGCCTGGGAAAAAGAAATGCCATTTCCCAACTGGGTCATCTCCATTTACAAGGCTGCCAAGCTCCTGAGGACTGCAGCTCTCAGGCAAACATATTTCCAGATATTTTCTGTGGCTGCACTATATATTCTGTGGTTCAGTCTCATGAGATGTGCAGGGCTTTCCAAGGCAACCACAGAGATAGATTTTTTCTTAAAGAAACAGCAAGTAACAGAAAATGAGAAGTTTACACAAATAAAATCAAACAGTTTATGGACATCAGGAAGCCCATCAAAACAAATGCCACTCCCAGGAATGCAGCTTTGTCCCCCTAGAGAGCAGGAGTAGGGGAAGAGCATGTGACAGATATTAGTCACAGTCCTGGATGCACTGTGGAAAAAGGCAAACTGAGAGCAAGAGAAACCAAGCAAAAACCCATCCTGTTCGTGCCTCACCTGTCTCTGCATCTCCTCACCTTGTCCAGCTGAGCCTGCCCTAGTTCCCTGGGATCTGCTTTTAAAGTGCATTCACACTAATTCCCACCAAAATAAAAAATAAAGGTTCACCTGTGTTTCACTATGGCTGCCAAACCCATCCAGATTGTCATTCTGACCATGTTCCCAGCTGGTCTCCATCACCCTGCTCCCTCCATGGCCCATGACCTCCATTTCTCTGTATTTTCTTCAGAACTCACTTATTCTATGAAGCTCAATAACCTTCCAGTCACATCAATAGTTGTCATCACAACAGCTGGACCATTTATAATGGTCTGTGTAGCATCCGCATTTTTACTGGCAGGTCCTTTGGGAAGGCATCTTTCCACTTTTGGGTTTGGTGATAAAAGGAATGATCAACCACTCCTGCATTATTCTGCTAGGTATTATATGTGCTACATAGAACTTGAACTGTAATAGAGAAAAGCGATGTTGACAAATTGGGCGGAAATTCAGTAAATTACAGCAACACAAAGGAACTAAAAGGGACTAACTTAGGAGCACTGAAATCTCTAAATATCCTCCTCAAAAAAAAGGGTACAGAAAAGGCTTTGTCCAGTCCACAGAGGTGTAAGGGGTACAAATGGAAGGAAAATATGTGTTCTGTGTGAAGCTTGTAAAGCAGCTAACCTCCAGAGGATGATATTAAGAAACAAAACTCCAAGAGAGACCTCCCTCCTGGTAATCTCTAGTGGCTTGTGGAGTAGCCACTGTAGCTGACAATAGAAATCTCTCCATTAACACTTTTCTTTATTGCCAGCTTAAACATGTGATTTTGAGCTGCCATCTCTCATCACACAGAAGAGAACCTCAACAAGCCATTATAAAGCCTTCTAGGATGACATGACTTGAACCTCTCCTGTTCAAAGCACTTCTGCTGTACAAAGCAATGACATTGTCCCAGATCAATGCCTTTACAATTATGCTACTTGAGGAAAGATCCTACTATTTCTTTTTTCCTTTGCTGTGCTCATAAGCAGTGCTTACCACCACGGGAAGCTCAAGGATGAGTTTCCCTGAAATAGTTGACTTGCGTGAGGTGATTCGTCCTCACCAGTGAGAGATGAAGCTTGATTTTGGCAATTTCTGAGAATGCTCCACCCAAGGACTTGGCTCTCCATACCTGCCCACATGGGCACAAAGACCTAAACCAAGGGCTACAACAGCTACGCTCCCTTGTGAACGCAGATCTAAAAGCATCATAACAGTCACCCATGTCCCACAGATGCTGACGATCTGGACCTACAGCAGTCTGGATTTTACCCCTGGGAGTCCAACCTCAGATCCTTGAGGAAGCACCCTCAGCAGAATGATAACCCAGCATTTCCATAGGAGGCAAAATAATTGCCCTCCCTGCATGTTTTGCCTTCAAAATATCAGTATGGTCATTTGGAGAAGTTTATACAAAAACAGTGAAAATCATTTATTTTATGCTAATCAGAGGATGCAGCCACAGGATGAAGTGACATGAAGGTCACACTATTTGCTCTGAGTTGCATGGAAAGAGACGACAGGACTGGCAGCAGAGCCCTGGCAGCCCAGCTTCCAGATCTGAGCTGTAACCACAAAAGTCTCCTTCTGTCCTTCCACAGCTGCTCTTGTGCAGCTTCACTGGGGAAGGGAAAAAAGCAGCCAGTGCTTGCTAACTGGAAAACAAACTCAGTAGCAGAATCAGTTGTGTTTCCAAACTTTTAAACCATAAAGGGTCAAGTGAGGGAAGGGGGTAAACCTACAAAAACAGATAATCTACAGTGTTTTGCTAACTGCGATATACTATAATCTTTATAAGTGAACTGTTTTCCAGCTACAATATGTATTAATCCCCACAAAATGTCTGGAGTAAGAACCACAATAAATTGTTGCAGCTCTTTTGAAGTCCGCCAAACTTGTGCAAGCTGGGCAGGCTGAGGACCAGCTCTGGAAAACTTTCTCCTCTTTTGAATATTAAGAAGGCTAATAAAACAAAGAGGACATGGTAAGTTCTGCAAGTTTTTCTTTAGTTGCCAAGGAACAATTTGGATGTGAGCATGGTTTTTAATAGCTCTCTTCACTCTAGTCTGTTAGTCGTGCTTACAAGACCCAGTTGCAAAGAGCATCTCCTGCTGCTTCGTAGATTAATTACCCAATGTTTGGACCAAGTGCTGTGTCAGTGCTAAGTGTTATTACTTCCAGCAGCATCACTCCGCAGTGAATGCGAGCAGCCACTTTGGGAGGTCCATCATTGCTTCTGCAAGGCTTCTGTGATTCTCAAAGTCCTGCCTTCTGCTCCAGCAAGTGCCATTTCTCCATAGAGCTGGAGATACTGGCCCAGTCCACCAAGTATGGACATGGGCAGCGAACACCACATGGTGGGATGGTCTTTTGTGCATGTTGACAGGCTGAATAGGAGCCCTCAAGCGACAAATCCTCATCACTAGCATACACTGAATCTTGTCCCCCTACTCTTGTTATCCAGCTTAGCTGCACAAAGTGCTTTTCTTGCACGTTCAGTTTGCTGTAAAATTGAACCCTATATAATGATCCCCATGGAATTTTTATAGCCACAGTGTCTAACAACACTAAAATGCTAAAATGATGGCTGTCCTGTAATCAGTGATGAATGAATGGATTCTGACTCACTGCAGAGTATCTCTAGTGCCTGGTCATAGAAAGCAGGATTTTAGGGTCAATAATACTTGCTTCTCACTCTCCCCAGCAGAGCAATTTATGTATTTTCCCACAGTTCTTGTGACACTGCTGTCTTGCCTGAAGAAGTCCATAAGTGTGCTTTTACAGTAGGAAGTAATAAAAAATGTTTTTCTCTCTTTGCCTGTTTTACTCAAAAGCCGGCCGTCATCACGTCCTGCACTCCAGAGACGTGACCTTTGGTCAGCCTGTATGTTCTTCTTTTTCTGGCTACCTTGAACTTCTCTTTGCACTGACATCCATACAAGACCCTGGGAAGGTGCAGCTCTACTTCTTCTTTTTCAGGGCATTATTTAAAATAATAGCCTTGGCAGTTTTCCCTTCTGCATATGCTATGAACCAGCCCGTGTACATTCATCATAATTTCCAGGACACACGGGAAGAGATTATGGAGCAGATCAGAATCAGTCTTTGTTTTCTCACCACCTTTATAGCAGAAGTCTGGGAGAAAAGAGGAAGCAGTTCTGAGACCTGAGGTTCTTCTTTATGTTTCTATAGGAATTTCCTATAAAATGGGGTGTGCTTTTTCCAAGGAAATGAGTAATTCACTCAACACTTGTGCTGAGAAAGTCCTGAGGGGAAGAGAGATGGGAAGGGAACACTCATAGAAAATATATCCATCCACAGGAAACTTGTATTAATGCAAGGTCACAGCCCATTGCAGAAATACACATGGAAAAAATTTCACATCACTTTTATACTGCTCGCTGAATGTTTATATTCCTAAAAGGAGCATTACCAAGAAGATGGAGCCAGACTTCTCAGAGGTGTGCTGCAAAGGGACAACAAGCAACGTGATCTAACTGTGAAGCTAGACCTACTTTAAGAGACCTGCAGAGGTCTCTGCCAACCCCAGTTACTCTACAGCTCTATGACATATAAAAATGTAATGTATGCTATGTAGAATGTCTATTAAGATGTAGCATGATTTTTAAAGATGCCTGATTTTTTTCAGTACTCTTCATTTTTTTCAGTACTCTTTAAAGTCATTAATATCTCCCCAAAATTCTCCCTGAAATTGTCTCCATTTAGCTCAAAATTTCCCGGGTTTTCTTCAGAAGTCAAAATGAATCAGCTGTCTATGCACAAGAGCATAAGCTCATCAGAAATACCCTGCTGTGTCAGTTCCATCATCCATCTATTCCACCAGGGACAGCAGAAGATGCTATTTAGGGAGAACCCACAAGCCCAGACACTATCTGTGGTTTATTTCCCTCACACTCCCCCAGCAACAACACTCACTGGAAAAGGGATGTCCAAGTTCCTTCTGGTTGCTGTTCATGGCCTGTTTCACAGTCTCCTGCAGCAGCAATGCCAGAAGTTCAGTACACCCTGTGTAAAGCAATTCTTTCTTTTGTGTGTTTTTAAAAGATCCTGTATCGATTTGAGTATCAGGCAGTTCCAGCGCTGTGCGACGTGGTCAGTCGCTGTTCTGCGGTCACACTGCCTACTACCTCCCTGAGGCTGCCAATCCAAACCATATCCCCCCTCAGCTTTCTCTTCAGCCAGGAAAGTCTCATCCTTTCTAGTGCCTCCTCACAAGGCAGATTCTGCATTCTAGATTATTTTGGTTGCTTTCCACACCACTGCCCCTACCTCTTTAATGTCCTTGAGATGCAGAAACCAGGATCACACACAAGACTCAGACCCTGGGAGCAACAAAAAATGTAGCAGCAAAATGACTCTTTGTCATAACTGCAATATACTTCCTGATGAGCTCCAATATTTTATTGACTTCATTTCCACTTAACGTTAAGTCAATGATTTCAGAGAGCTGTCAATGATGGCTCCAAGATCTCTTTCCTGAGCTGTAACAGCATCTTTACTTTTTTTTTTTTGTCACAAAAATTTCATACAGATATGTAAGAGCAAGAAAGCTCTGTGAGTAGGTGGTGTAAAATCAGGAGTACCTAAAAATACTTAACTCATTTTAAAATAATGAGCTAATAAGCTAAATAATTAAAAATAACTGCCTTAGGATTACGATAAAAGTAAAGCTTAGCTGCACATTAGTAACTCTGTCCCATGTCAGTAAATGAGATGGCCTAGTCTTTACCTGTATTATCACATACTACATCTCAAGCAATAAATTTGTTCCATTACTGGAGCTCAGTTTGTGTTTACTTGCAGAGATGTATTTCATTCTATGTATATTTTCCTTGGAATTTTTCTCAGGCTTTGCTTTCTTATACTCTTCAGAAAAAATTATGCACTTGTGCACTTGCTGTAAAGATGTCTAAAATATCAACATTAATGTGTCTTGGTACAGTTACATACATCCATTTATCTGTACAGTAGTGATACTCCTGCCATACTTTGTCCTGCACATAAGCATGATGGACCTATTTCTCCTACAGTGTTCCTATAGATTAAATGTTTATTAAAAGTTATACATGAAGAAGATATAACATACCCTTGAGGTGCACAGGTCCACTCCAGGATTGAACCACTGATCTTCAAGGTGAAAAATTGATGAACAATAATTATAGAATCCAAAACCACTATCAGAAATGTACTATGACTTCACCACTAGCATATTTGTTAGAAAAATATAGGCAAATAATAAGACAATTGACTATTATGACAATGAACATGAAAGAGAAAGAGAATGAAAGAGACAAAAAAGAAAGAAGAGTAGGAAAAACCTTACTGAGCGGTATCTGAAGCTGCTGCCTGTGCAGGAGATGTTAATTCTCAGCATTAGGTAGCTGCTGAGTTCTGAGCTATGGATCACACAGTCTGAAATTTTACTGATTTTATTTTGTTTGGCCTACAATTATGAAACATTTGCTGTAAAGAGCTCTTAGTAGCTTTTCACATTGCTGCCTCTGTCATTGTCATTAAGTGGGAACACACACAACCTAAGGCTAAATACTGCTCAGCACTGGACAATGGATAAGTTACTATGGAGAAATCTGCGTATGCAGCTCATTTCAAAATCTGCCTCCAGGTCCTGAACACACACTAAAATCTTCTTATACTGACTTATCAGCTTGCAGAATAAAAATGAAAGTGGGTGAAGGGCAAATTCACCCTTCCTGGAATTCAAGCACCTCTCAAGGCATCGTTGGTGATGCAAAACTGCAGGCTGGGCTGCCACACCATGATGAAGAGATACAGGAAACAACATGGAAATAAACTCCATGGTCTTCAGCATCAATGAGAACAGCCCAGTCTTCTATAAGCCAAGTTTGTTCCTCCTCTGAAAAAGTCCAGGTCACTTCTGCACTGAGAGTGTTCTGGTGTGGCCACAGCATTTCCCTGGTGCTGCTACTTGGGAGCATTCAAAGCAAAGACCTGAGGGTGGGAGCGACTGAGGGTCTCCTACTCTCACACTCCTACTCTCTCTAAACTTCTTTGAAGTTGTCTTGTTAGTGAATGACTCTGTGATGTGACAGCAATGAAAAGCACACCCCCAAGTTCCCCAAGGGACCAGAATGGATAAGTCACACGTGATTGCTGCTAATTACATCTCCAATGACAAGTCTGAGAAGGATCTCAGATAATACAGCAGCTTTCAAACCCTGGATGAGGAAACACTTGTTTCTGGTAGAGTCTGAACTCTGAGCCTGGGGACTCGTCTGTCCCTCAGCCCTGCTGAATATTGAACTGATGTCTTTGCCCAGATGAAGGAAAATCTCACTCCAAAACTCCATTTTTTAAAGACCTCGTCTTCACTAAATAGGATGCTTCTCTTTTTCATCCATTGAATGGCTTTCACAGACATACACAGAATGCAAAGACTGATCCTAGAAGTGGAGCTGTGCTGGGAAAGGCACAGGGAGCCAGAGGAGTCAGGATGCTGTGGGCTGCAGCGAGGCCACCTGTAAGAAATGAGCTCCTGCCTGAGCTGGGGTGTTCTCTCCTCTGCCTTTAAACCACTGTGGCCAGGCCTGACTGTGCTAACCTAATGGTAACTAGCTTTAAAAAAATACAGATTATGACAACCAGATCAGCATACTGACACCGTAAGCACAGCTGAATGTGAATTAATTGCATCCATTCTCAAGCTGTGAAGTTATTTAGTCCAGACCACTATACTAGCAAGAAGGAATTATTTTTTTTCTTTAATGATGTCAGGATCAAGACTTGGAGTGGCTGTGGCAGGCATTGCTGCTGCCATAAGGGTCAAGTGATTAAAACAAGATGATGTTTATCCACAGCCAGCACTGAAAAAAGCTGTTTAAAAGGCAAGTTTGTTTACAGCACAGTAGTACCTAGACTTGCTCTGAACCTACTCCCTCTTCCAGGACCCATCTGCTTTGAAATGTACAGAAGTGCTTTAAAGCAGCTCAACATGGGAGCTACATTGCTTGGTGAGGACAAGCAGCCTCCTTTACCCTAAAATCTTTCTTTTCCTCTCCATTTAGCAAAATTCTAACATCAATCAGGAAAGAAAATGACCGCAGCTCCCTTTTCAGAGGTGATATGTTATGAGAATATCTGGGTTTTTTCTCTCCTGGCAAATTCCAGATGTCAGAGGTGCCCAATGGATGGAGATGCCAAACAGTATCAGGAATAGTCACACAGAAAGTCACACATCCACTGTTGGTGCTGGGATAGCAATTCTTTGTGGAGATGCAGCCTGAGCTCCAGGATGACTCAGAGATCTCATACCAAAAGTGCCAAGGCAAACCCTGGAGTTTCCTACAGCTCAAGCAGTAAAAGCTTTAGAAATGCCATAGTACTTTAAGACCAAGGCACAGTCCACTATGCTACCACAGTCTACACCTGGTGGACACCTGGTGCTACATCAGTGATGTTGCCCAGCTCTTCTCTTGATTTCAGGAAAGCTCTGATCAGCTCATCTTCACACACCTTTCCTACCCTATGTGGCTTTTTTGCAGTGTACTCTGTACATTGCTCGGTTTGTGGTGTTCCAACTTTGCTAGGACAACAGGACAGCAACCCTCTCCAGATCCACAACTCCATCTTCCACATGCAGTCCCATCAGCTTTGAGGAGTATGACATGATAATAACCATCATAAGGGAGACCATCAGCCCTGATTGTCTTTGCTGGGAGAAACATCTCTTGATCCATGGGCTGGCCACTGCTGTAGTAGAGTTAACAGTGGAGCAAATAGCCTGTACTCCACTTCTTTCAATTTCATTCTGTTCTCATGAGGAAAACCCTTTGTGTCTCCTGTTAAACATCACTCTGTGCCTTGCCATTCATGGGCATGCAAAAACAAGTGATGTTGTTGCACAAGCCCATATCATTCTCAGCTGTGTACACTGTTCTAGTTCATCTGGAAAAACATACACCACATCTGGCCAAGAATGGTATTCCTTTTATTAAAAACAATGGGCTACATTTTGGTCTGACTCCTGTTTTGCTAAAGCTATGCAGCTGTTAAATATAATGCATGTGAGTATTAAATAATGCTTTCGCTGCGCTCATGTGAGCACATGCATGTGGGGAATTGGCAAGTCTTCCTGCCTTAAAAGACAAAAGGGAAGCATTTGACCTTGGGACATCACAAGAAGAACTCGAACAATTGGATGAACTCATGAGGGAGAGGGAAGTTCTCTCTGCCCTGGTATGTGGTGTGGCCAGATGGCCTTGGGCAGGCTTGTCACATACACAGAGAGAAAAACAATCCATCACTCTTTGCCTCAGCCATAATTTTCATCTGGCAAAATAACTTTCACTAAATAAAATAACTGCTAATGCTATTCCATGTAGCCAGACTGCAGAAAGGTAGCCCTTAGAAGCCACATCTAACACCAGGTAGTGCATGAGATAAGCAAAATGCTGGTAGAAGACATAACACATCTGCCTTAGAAACCTTACAGGCCCACTGCAGCTCTTCCTGACAGCAGCACACTCCAAAATGAGCAATGTTGAACATGAGGGAAAATCCACCAAGGTTGAGCAACGCTCTGTGTCGATTGCAGTCACATTCAACATCTGCCAGCATCCTCGCCAGGCTGCTGCAATGCATCTTGCTGTAGGAGAAGCAGAGCTTGGGCTACCTCAACCCCAGGACTGCCTTGCTGGTCAAGTTCTTTTAGACTAGCAGCTGTACTGGTAAAGTTGCATTACATTGGCACAATAATAGTAATAATTACCCTTAAAAGACCAGATTTTTGCAGCAAAGGCATCTATAACATGGACCAGGAGAGTAGCCAAACCCTCTGCACCCATCCCTGATGTGACTAAGCAGGCAGAAGAGCATCATGGAGATGGAGTTCACCTGGGATGTGCTTCAGCTGGTCTAAAACCTCAGGGAAAATGTTAAGGCCATATCTTATCACTCTCAGGCCAGCACAACTGAAAGAATAACCAGATCAGTGCTCTGCTTTCTGAATTCCCACTGAAATTTGAATGCAAATTCCTACCCTCCATGCAAGTAGAGGTGCAGGCTGCCTCTTCTCTCCTGTCTTAGTGGACCACTATTTAATTTCCTTGCTTGAAATAAAGTTCAGGACAACATCAGGAGCAAAATACTTCATAAAGATGGGGCCTGCTGTCTTCATTGCTCCTCGGTTCCCTGGCCTGGGATATCATCAGGTAATACCAAATTGTAAACTTGGACTTCAGAATCTAAGTGTGATGTTTTTATATAAGCCAATATACTAGACCAAGCAGCTAAAAAAAATAAGAAAAAAAAAATTAAAAAATCACATTTCACATGTGAATCTCTTTCAATTAACTGTATCCTGTAATCAGAAGGGATATTTTCTCCTCCTCTAATGTCACTTTAATAAAACCTTAAGTTACATTGGGAACCTTAGTTATGACATCTAACACAAATTTCAATCCTGTTAATTCTTCCTGTGTGGTCCAACTTAACAAAAACTCACAGTAGTTATTATTATCATGGCCATATTTCACAGCACCCAATTGCTTCTCATTGCATTCACACATCCTGAAATCTCTCCCTCCCCCAGAACTCTGTGATGCTGCCATAAGCCTACGGGAAAAAATAGTGCACTCAACAGAAGAGGAAAGCAAAATATTTAGGGCAGCTTAGAATAAATCAAACTGAAATAAGACTTTGTTTGGCAGGCACAAGTTTCTTTTATTTTTTAAATTTAATTCTGGGGAGGGAAAAAAAGAAAAACCCTTAATGTTTAAGATTTTGTTCAGTCTGTGATCTGCCGTTTAGGTAAGCTCAGTAATGCAGGTGTTTTGATGGAGAAACTAGGTCAAGTTTCTCTGAGATGTGAGCAAGGCCTCAGATGTTATTCAGCATCGCAGTAGCCTGTGGTACTTCCAGGCATTGCGGTGAGGAGAGGACACAGAGTCAGAGCTGCTCTCGTGTGGGTACCACAGCCAATAGGGCTAGTGGCTGGGGAAAGGGGCTACGGACCTTTAAACTGCATCTCTGTCCTCCCTGTCCCTGGGAAATCGGCTGCTGAGAGCTGAGATGAGGTGCCCTCCTGAAAGAGCTAATTTGCATCCAGCAGAGAGCAATAGAAAATGAAGGAGGCTTTCACCAGTTCTCTGTTTGGGTTTCAAGTGTCACCTATTTAATCCAAAAAATAAATGCAACATGTAAAGCAACACAGAGCATTCAGCGAGATGAAAACCAGCTTCCTCAAAATGAGTCCAGACACATCAGATGGGGCACAGACCAGACAGGGCTACTTCCTCTGCCAGAGAAATCTGCCGCTCCCCTGACAACTAGCAGACCATCATGAGGCCATCTGGGACCTGAGCTCATCCTGCATGGACACAGGGCAGCACTGAGAACACATCCCTGGCACCTTCAGCCCGACCAGAAACGGTTTCTATTCACCTCGGACGGGAAGCTGAGTCCTGTTGAGAGCAGGAGAGGTCTTGGAAATGTTTCCATCAGGCTGCACACCCTGACCATGGCCAAAAAGAAAGCACATTGAGCCCTGTGGTTGCAGAGCAGTATGGGTTCCTGATCTTTCCTGATCTCCTGCCTTTCCACGTGCCCGCTTCCTTTCAGACTGCAGCAGAGCAGGCAGGCTAAGCACTGACCTCCAGGATTCACCCTGGCATGGAGAGAGAGGGACATCACAAGGCACCAGTGCTGCTCCACAGTTCCAAAACAACCACCCTCTTCTGCTTTTCTCAGCTATACATGACACCAGACTGCTGCCAACCCAGCCATCTGACTAGACCATGCAAGAGTGGCGTGGCATGGCATGGGTGTCAAATGTGTTCACAACACCACTTCCCCGGGGAACATAAGCTAGAGGAGCCCAAGTGCTGGACCATCACAATCAAAAGATGGAGGAGTAAATTGACCGTCGATTCTACCAAAGACCCTTCGTATTAGGTCATTACTACTACCCTATTTTTCTGCTGTTTCCTACCCGTTTCAGGTGGTGAGTGAAGGATCTGCTCTTGCTTTGGTAGCCTCTCCATTCATGACCCACTGATCCAGCTCTGTTGGTAATAAAAAGTTTCCAGACAAAAGCTCCTTGACTCAAACCCCCTGACAGGAAAACAGAATGAGCCTGTGAGCATGACCCTTCCCTGCGTGCATGGCACATGACTCACCTTCTTCACAGATCTCTTTCCCAGAATAAGGAGGAAACAAAAAAAAAAGGGAAGTACAGCAAGAAGCAAACCTCAGAAACACAGCAGGAAAACAAGCAAGCACAGAAGATATACAAGCAACTGCTAGAGACAGCTCTACAAATCTTCATTACAATATCATCACATGAGGTTATCATGGAGAAGCCTTGGACACACAAACAACAGCATGGTGCAGTGTGAGTTAGTGTTTGAGAGAGGACAGTGAATCCCAGCATCCAGGAAACTGCTATCGGTGAGATATCTGTCAGACCACATTCACGCTGCAAACGTCCTAGCGACCTGCGAAAAGCATCCAAGAGAGAGGATAAATGAGCTTCTGAGCTTTGTGTCACTGCAGCTCACGTCCTGCTAGTAGCTAAGTTAAACTGAGCTGAACTCTTCTGCGAGCCCCAGGTGACTGCTGGCAGCCCTCATGTGAGCAGCAGGCATGAAGAGCCACATCTCACCAGTACTATTGCTGGCAGTAAATAGAAAATTGGCCCCTGCTTTAGCCAGGCATTTCTCTTGAAAGGAAGGATGGCATCCATCTGAGAAACAATGGTAACTAAAATATAGAGAAATGCATCTCAGCTTACCACTGAGTGTCCTCTAGCAATGAAATGAGAGGAACTGGCACTTGAAGGCAATAATTCAGCCATCTTAAAGCAGGGAGGGGATCTAGGGGAGCTCAGAGTGCTGATGTCCCCCCATTGGTGATGCACAGAAGACACTGGACAAGTTCAGGTGCAGATGTCAAACACGAGGGGACAATTCACAGAATCACTGAATCACAGAATGGTTGGGATTGGAAGGGACCTCTGGAGATCAACCAGTTCAACCCACCTGCTAAAGCAGGTTCACCAGAGCAGATCACACAGGAATGTGTCCAGGTGGGTTTGAGTATCTCTAGAGAAGGAGACTCAACAGCCTCTCTGGGCAGCCTGCTCCAGGGCTCTGGCACCCTCAAAGTAAAGAAGCTTCTCCTCATATTCAGATGGAACCTCCTGTGTTTCAGTCTATGCCCATTGCCCCTTTTCCTGTAGTTGGGACACCACTGAAAAGAATCTGTTCCCATCCTCTTGACACCCACCCTTGAGATATTTATAAGATCCCCTCCCAGCCTTCTCCAGGCTGAACAGACCCAGCTCTCTCAGACTTCCCTCATATTCACATTCCTACATGCTGGCATCTGCTGGTCCATGAGACCACTGCCCCAAAGGTCCAGGTCTGGTGATTCCCCAATGAAGCCAAACACCAGACTCCTGTTTAAATCAAAGTCATGAAAGAATTGGAGGAATTTAAATATGTTGCCAGACTGATAGATCTGGTCTGTTTTCATAATTTCCTAACTCTTCTGACACCTGAATCTTTTTCATTATTTTACATCTCAAAGCAACGGAGTTGCCTCCCCTTTGTTGGGGCTGGCGTGGGACAGCCATCCGAAGTCTGACACAAAACCAACCTGAATGAAACGAACACCAGTGGAAAGACAAGGAGGGGAAAGAAAAGACTGTTCAGTAAAACAGCAAAATTAAACTGTCTTGGCAGCCCTGAGCTTTTCACACTTGTGTTTGCAAAGATAAATTCTCTGGTCAATTCTGGAGTGCTGAATGCATGGAAAGGGCTCTTTATATTCCTTACCAGAACCAAGTCCAAATAGATGCCAGCTGTCTTTTATAGGAGGCCCCCCATCCTTACTGCCTCCCTGAGGAGTCCATGCGGAGCAAAATTGCCCCAACTGCTCTCCCGCTGCGATCCTTTGGGAAACCCAGCGAGGCAAGGAGAGAAAAACCTCTGGTGCCATTAAAAAGGCAGAACGTGTTGCATTTATGCCCACAAGGAGAACTACTCACTACACACTATCCCTGCTCCCTGAAACAGGCAACAGCTTTTCCTCTAACGCTGCTGCTTTGTGGTTTGCGCTGAAATCCCGAAGCCTCCTCCTCCAGCAGCTGAGCAGACAAACCGCAGGCCAGCCACTTTCTCTGTGCTTCAGTTTTCTTCCTAGCAGAGGGGATAATAAAATTACCAAGCACTTGGGAATGCTGTAGCTTTAATTCATTAATATCTATAAGGAGCTTAGAGATCCTCAGCCATAAGGGGCTCTGGAAATGCCAGCAGAAATGCTTTGTGTCTTGTTGCTGTGCTCAAAATTTCCCTACTGAATCCACCAATTCAGATAATTTGAGCGCTGAATTTTCTGGCTCAGCAAATTCGAATCAGCTTTTCACAATGATGCAAGGAATAGAAACGTGTTCTTTGTCCGGGAGAGGAAGCGGGGAGCAGCACTAGGCTATCTGTATGCTGCCTGAGTCAGCTGCAGCTAATGCACCTGCTGTGACTGACAAGTCTGAACGCACTGAATGCACTTGGAGATGCTGGTTTTGCAAACAGATGGATTTTGTAAATCCCGTTAACGTTTCTGTATGTAAGAGCTTCCCAGCAGAAAAGGAGCGTGTCCACGTGAGTATCGGATCCACTTACCCTTATAGATTTTAGAATAGTTTGCTTCATTTGACTCAGGTCGGAAATATAAATAAATTCATTGTAGAGTGGGGACCATGATTGTGTTTGTGAGAACGGCAACATTCAGGAAATTAAATTTTAGATTAGCTGCTCTAAGCTGTGAGAAGGGAGAGGCGTGTGCCTCTAGGAGGGCTCAACTCAACCACACTCCACCAAAATAACCAGTTTGGAGATAACACAGAGGCTGCATGCACAAGCTGGTTGTTGTGCCCTCTCAATCATGGGGTTTTATTCCAAAAAAGTTACTGGAATATTTTGTTCTCAAAAGGCTTAAGCAGCTTAGGCAGGGAAAATTGCATAACCCATTTGCTACGTAAGCTTCAGTATTCCACATGTACTGAGCTGCTTTTGCTTCATACATATACTGTTGGCTTTTACGCGGGACAGGCCCAGAGAAGTAAACAAGGAATCTGAGCCCGTTAAGAAGGGGAAAAGGGTCCTGGGAGCTGCTATTGTGAACAGAGAAGAAATGGAAGGGATACCGGAAGCACAGTCTGTGGGTCAGCACTTTGCACATAAAATTGCTGAAATCCTTCCTTTCACCCAGGCAGGCAGACTGCCATGGGGCAGGACACATGTGCCACACACGTGGCTGTGCATGCAGCCACACACTGAATGTCCTGGCTGCCCCAAATTGACCCAAAATAATCAGTAGAATGTTTCCAAGGCAAAAATGGAGAGTGGCAAAGGTCACGGGGCTTCATCAATCACAGTCAGTCTGCGTTGGTGGGCTTAATCACGGCCACGGTTTGGGAGGAGAAGGCGAGAAAAACTCACCCTTTTTGTCTGTTTGTGAAGGGATCCTCATAACACTAGGCACTGAGGTGCTCACAGAATCATAGAACAGTTTGGGTTGGAAGGGACCTTCAAAGCTCATCTAAACCAAGCCCCTGCCATGAGCAGGGACATCTTCACCCAGATCAGGTTGCTCAGAGCCCCGTCCAGCCTGGCCTGGGATGTCTCCAGGGATGGGGCATCTACCACCTCTCTGGGCAACCTGGGCCAGTGTTTCACCACCCTCACTGTAAAAAATTTCTTCCTTATGTCCAGCCTGAGTCTCCCCTCTTCTAGTTTAAATCCATTACCCCTTGTCCTATCACAACAGGCCCTGCTAAAAAGTCTGTCCCCATCTTTCTTATTAGCCCCTTTTAAGTACTTAAAGGCACAATAAGGTGTCCCTGGAGCCTTCTCTTCTCCAGGCTGAACAACCTGAGGCAGGGAGGTGACAGCCTGGCCATGACCCCACTGCCCAAGTGCAAAGAAGATCAGCAGAAGTTGCATTAGAAGTTGGTGTCCAACAGGCTGAACCCAGCTCTCAGACTCACCTCTGTTTAGAGAGACGTAACAGCCCTGTACTTCCCTGCAGGGCTGTGATCATCAGTTATTGAGTGCTGCAAACCTGCTATATACTGTAATATCCTAGCTGTTATCAGAATTTATTATGTGGGCAATTAACATAGGCAATCCCATTACTGTTGATGGGATTTATCTGAGTAAATCTCACATGTTATTCTTCTAGAAAAATAAGCAATCAACTTTTTGGCTTTGCCTAAGTTCCCAAAGACAAATGTGCTCCCTCATTTATTACTAACTACACAGTTTGTGGCCATGTGGTGTGAGTATAAACAAGCTGAACAAATGTCTAGTATGGGAAAGAATAAAATGTTAATGCAAAATATTGATTTGGTGACCTCTTTGCCGCCAGTGAGGCGGATATTTCATTGCCAGGACTGACTATGTAAAATAGTAATGACTGGAGTTTTTTTCTTTTCCTTCCCAGTCATCAAAGGCACATTGCTCAGAACATATTGATGATTTCTGAATATATAGGCAAGCAAATCAGAAACCACCACAGTCTACTCAGGCTCTCTTTATTTCTCGGTATTGACATGCAGTAGGCCTTGCCAGATAAAGATGTCTGCAGCAGGGTAGGGCAGAGGACAAAGAACAAGGAGATGGCACAGGATATGAGCTCTTCCTCCTCAGAAATACCAAATCACAAGATTACGTCCATTGAGGAAGATGACTGCAGTAATGCTGCTGTTGAAGTAGGGGGGCAGTGTTATGTGCGGCTGCTGAGCAGATGGAGCAGAACTCCGCTTGCTGTGCACTACACATATTTCACACCCCTGAGTACGAACGTTAACTGTGTGAGACTGCCACAGCAATTCACCACCTGTGCAACACTCAAAACACTTCTCCAATCCATTCTTGGCCACAAGACTTGCTTTGCGAGGTGGTTTCCTGCCTCCCTCCCCCATCGCTTTCTGCAGCATTTCAAAGCTTGCAGAGCAAGGCTGAACCTCATGCAAAGGGCCCACTATCTCTCTGTACACTGCATACTTATGCCTTTTAGCACAGCTGCAGCTATTATTTTGCTTTTGAATACATCTGTAGCATTTCCCAGTCCTGGGAGATCTGACCCTTCACTCATGCTGCTACAAGTGGTGCTTGAAGTTGGGGCTGTTGGGTACCATGGCTGGGATTTTCCAAGATGTGTAAGGGGGTCAGGTCACTGCCTCCTGCAGTTTTTCAGGAAGAGAGGATGGCTAATTCCTTTAGTTATACCCACTTGTAAGAAAAGAGCCTCTCCGCACATAGTGTGCAGCAAGGATTCTCTCAGGTACACTGTGAACTGACCTGTGTGAGCACATGTATGTCCCTGCTCATCACTTGGTCCAGGGCAAGATACACATAGGCTTTGTGTCAAAATCACTGCAGATATTCTTATTCTGCAGGAGGAAAATCCCCAAACAGAACAAGCTATAGATATGGAAAAATATTTATCTGGCATTCAAGAGAAATACATAGATGCATCTTAAGTTGCCTTCCATCTGTTAGTGACGATCCCAAGTGCTGTCACTGGAAGCAGAACCCAACTGGCTAATATGTCCCTATTGCATTACAACCACAATGCTGAAGCAGAAAGCCTGTTTCCTGACCCAGGTCTGTGTTACCAGGCAAACTGGCTGCCTGAGTGATGGACTTTGTTATGAGTAGGAACAGTGCCAGTGCTTTGACTCTTTAGGCAGAAGATGAACACAGCAAGTAGGATGGTGGCAAGGTCAAAGGGAGCAGCTCATTGCTCCTGGTCTGTCTCGTCGCTAAGTGATGTTCCTACTAATGTGCATGGGCAGATGAGCCAGATCCCACGCTCTCAGTTAGAAGCAGTGTTGTCACACAGCCTAGATGTAAAAAATGATGCTGGGGTCAAAGGAAAAACCTGTATTGGTAAAGGATACTTTGCATGTTCTTAAGGGCAAGTGAAGGGATGCAGTTCACCTTCAGTGAGCACCCTCAAAGCAGAACACCTTCATCCTTGCTACCTCTTAGCCCCTGCTGTGCTCTGAGCTGTGCCAAGGCACCTCTGGCACCAGTGGTAGGAACAGGCCAAAACCTTTGAGGGAATGTGTTAATTAATAATTAACACGTCTCCAGCCTGTACCCTGGCCCTGTTTAGCTCACTAGCCTGAGCGTGGCCAAAGGGCCAGACTCGGGAGTCCATAGCTGACTTTTTTCAGCGCTGAGGGTTGTGCTGAGCCTGTGAGTCTAAACTGGGAATTCCCAGTGGGATCTGAATTCCCCCGTAGTTAGTAAAGGAGTCAGGAGACCACAGACTGTCCCACTTACAGCCCATTTCCACTGGACAGGCAGTGAGCCCAGATGGCTGGTTTTGATATAAAACATGTTTTCCCTATTTTTGTCATTCCCTCCCTACTGCTTATGTGTTTGCTTCACCCAGCTGTGACTCCTTCCTTATTGCAGCCTGACTGTGGCTGATGACACAGCAGGACAGCCACAAATAGGGGGCTTAATATCCGAGTTTGATACAACGCGCCACCACAAAGCAGTGCAAACCAACAGCACAAAATTGGGTATACAGTGAAGGAAATGGATAGAAATCTCCCTAAATCCAACTTCAAAACATGGGGAAGATAACCTACTAAAGTCACTTTATTTCTGGTTTTATATTTCCAATCGATACCACTGTAGGTAAGACATGCAAAAAATTGTACATGCCTGCTGAATTAAATTTGGAGGCAACTGATGATGCCATGTTACAGTATAAATAACGTCTATCTGAAGCAGTTGAATGCATTCTTATGATGTTTTCATTTTTTGCTTTTTTTAAATATTAAAACCATGGTTCCAAACCAGATCGACTGATAGAACTCCCACTCACTTTAGTAAATTTTAGATCATGTCCTGCAGAATTAGCCCACATGAGCTTTACAGAGCAAGGACTTGCACACAGATTAATGAGACCAATGCTGTAAGCAAGCATTTGTTGACAGGGGTTAAGTTTGCACTAACAGACTGAAGTCATCATCTTAATATCCTGCACATCCATTCTACTGAAAGTGAAATAAGCACATATGGGCACCTAGAGATGAGAATGATTAATAAAGAGAGACCAAAAAAAATGCAGACAACTGAGTGGGTAAAGTGAAGAAAACAAATGAAGAATATGTGACTGTCATTCAGAGAGTCACGCTCAAACCTGGAGAGTTTGTGGATACGATGAGTGGCACATGTTCTTGCACAATCACATCACGCTGACAAACGAGCCCAGTGTTTGTTTTCCACTTGAGCACTGGTGTCAAAGCTGTACTGCTGACACTGAAGTGCAATTCCTGCTCACTTTGGTAGGAGCTGCCCATACGTGATGGAGAACACAGTGTGAGCACGAGGGTCCAGGTTGAACCACCTAATGTGAGGAAATCGGGAGTTAAGTCTAACAACTGACTGCATGTGCAAAGAGAGGGTTTAAATAAACATGCTTTGGTGTGGGAACAGGAGATATGTTTGGAAATCTTGGGCAAGCTCTTTCTGCCATCTGTGTTTTGTTTCTGAATCCAATGCTATCATAATGAATAAGCTGTTTGCTCTTTCGACTGCACACCACATGACAGCTAGTTTCCATCCAAAAGCTTTGGCCCCTGCATGTAAATTGATCCTGTAAAGTTAACTCCTTTGTTCAAGAGGTTAAGTATGTGATGTATCAATTGGGCTTTTTGTGTAAAAGCCACAGAGCAATATACTTACTGGGCCATATGTCTGTTACAGAATAATTAGCAGTAAAGGTATGTGGAGGAGCAAGGATGGATCATTAAAAAAAAGTAGGCTCCAGTTCAATAAAGTATCTGTTTAGGACAGAGCAGAATTTAAGCATATGCTTAACTCCCACTGAAATATTGTTTCTAATCACATATTTCACGTTAAGTGTGTGTTTAATGCTGACTCCAACAGGGAGGGATTTAGACACGTTTGAAACCTCTCAGCTGGGGCAGGGGTTACAAAAAGGCCTCTGGAGTCTTGGCTGACCAGACCAAGTATCCAAATTTGCACCCGGTCTCTAACAAACGTGCCAGGGAGACCAAAGGAGAAGAAAAAGCCTGAAGAAAACAGCAGGGATCATCTGGAGACACTTCAGAAGGCAAAAAGTGCAAGCTGGGTTTGATTCTGACCATGAGATGTGGCAATTACACCTCCCTGGCACGCAGCGGCACAGGAGTTGGTGACACCTGGGGCTCCATCACTCCCAAGTGGACCCCCTGCGTACAGGCTGGGGGCAGGTGAATGCTGATGTCACCAACCCTGGAGTCACAAGGTCTGTTTATTCTTTTGACTCATGCCTTGGACATGACCTTGGGCTACATCTCCACTGCAACACGAGGGCGCTAGTATCTGTCCCAGCCTCCCATATGACAATGGAGGACCAGGAGATGCTCTCAGACATGGAAGGCCATAGAAGTCCCTTTTGTAGATGGAAAAGTACCTCCAGCCTATATCCTGGTTGCTGTCACCATAAAGACATTCAAGGGAGCAAAAAGGTCTTCTGTAAAAGTAGCCTTGCCACAATGGAGAACTCAGAATAAACTACGAGGGAAAAAGGAATCTTCCTTGCAGGAAACAGGACTGTCTTTGCATTGTCTTCTCCAGTGAAATCAATGTTGCTTCAGTAAAACGACGTCTCCTCTGACATCTTAATCCCTGCCGCCTACCCTGCTGGCAGTGGGATCATATGGAGCTCTGGCAGCAGACAATTGGCATTTTCAAAACACGTTAAATTCTTCCCTTCTGCTGCAGTGCATCTGGGCACAGAATGAACTGGCAGCCTTTCTCAATGTTATCATTTTATTAGAAACTCTTGAAGGAGCATATTTGTCTTATCCCTTCAGCTCTCTGTTATTTTTCTCTGGTAGCAAGAACCAACAGCCAGTGAAGTACTTTCCAAAGAAAACAGAGGCACAGCCTCTGCTCTGCAGAGCCATGAATCCCTTTAAGATCCTTTGCAGTGTTGTGAAATAAGAGAATCAGAAATCTAACCCCATCGTTGTGAAAATGTGAAGGTACTTCTAATATTTCTCTTTTGTGTGTGTCTGCATCTGTGTGTGTGTTTAACCTTAGTGTCTTTAATAAGAAATGTTATTTTTCCGTTGTAAATGGGTAGACTAGGAAAAGAAATGGTCTCCTTGATTTCCGGTTCCTACTCCAAGGTGGAGCAATAGCATCAGCCGTGCTGTTAAACACCTGATGTGCCACCTGGATTAAGCAGTTCCTACGGATGCACGAGCAAAGTCTGGAATGGCACGGGCTCAAAGGGCTTGCAGGGATTTCAGAAGCGCAGTCAGGCTCTCGTCTGATCTAAACCAGCGGAGCTGCGCTGCCTTCTTCAGAGCTCTGCCAGCTCGTGCCAGGTGGGGATCTGGCCCTCGGCCTTTATTAATTATCATACGCACTCAGAGATCAAAACTGCATTTATCACAAAGAAGAGAGAAACCCATCAGCTGTGCAAGCTGCCAAAAGGGAAGGTGTTTGCTCAGCTCGGCTCAAAGGGGCATCACCTCAGTGGGACTGGGCACATATCTGCCAGGAGCAGGTTAGCTGGCTAACTCTCACTGATGCTAACCGGAGGTGACAGGGAGAGACCAGACAGCTCTCTGGAGTCCCTCCCTGCCCTATTTTTATATGATGTCTGTTATTTAACAAGGGATCAAGCCTTCCCTGTTGGTAAAAGTTATACCAGCCAAGGTCAGGCAATGTCTGTGGGAGCAGAGGGCTCAGCAGGCTGTGCAGCTCAGTTCAGATGGGATTTTGAGGACAAAGTTGGGCTTCTGGGGACTGGAGCTATGGAGGAGCTGACTGGAGCTCCCGAGGAAGTAGGACTACACATGGCAAAGGCAGTGGACAAAGTCAGAGCAGTCGAGTTTCCCCAGGCATTTCTCTGCCTGGTTTGGGAGGTTTCACATGGATTAGGGAAGGATTTGTCGGGCTGCAGTGCCAATCCTGTGTTTATCCACAAACCTTTTTTATTTTTTAATCATGTCAGAGATCTCTAGCTGGCGTCTCTCTCTCCAAAGCTAGCCAGTCAGTGGAAACGGAAGATTTATTCCCAGCCTTTGTTTTACGGCTGGGGTTGGGCAAGGGGAGGGTTGAGGTTTCTTTTGTCTGACTTTTAAAGAGATAACCCCTCCTCTTCATCTTCTTCCAGCTCATCGTCCTGGCTGGCAGGCATAGTGGCTTTCCTGCCAGGGCTGGAGAGGGAGGGGGAAACCAACAATGGCTCCCTTGCTATGAGAGCATCGGTAATAACACAAGGCCCGCTCAGATGCACACGTGCCTTTCTGTTGACTGCTGTGGGAGTTGTTTGCATATTTTAGGAGACAATTAGGCTGATGCAGTGCACATTGCCTATTCACTCTTCATCTCCAACCCCAGGGCGCAGGAGGAATGATTTATTAGGGAGACAGACTTAACGTCTTCTGGCTTATGGTCAGCTGTGATGTGAAAACAGGCTCATTGAAGGCACTTAGTAACAAGCCCCAATTAAAACCAAAATCTTTCATTGGTTTGCTAGCAGACAGCTACTGCACTGGAAGCACAGCCTTGCAGGGGGAGGAGGAGGAAAGAAGGAGAGGAGAAGGGGACCAAGCGAGAGAGGGCAGGGACACAGCACAGAGCACCCCAAGGTGACCCATCACCCCTGCTCCCATTCACTGTAAGGGCAAGTGTGGGCTCAGCCCCTCGCAAGGGACTGCCCAGCAAGGGGAAGGTCTCTGTGCTGCTCTGCTGAGCTTGCGCAATGACCTGAAACACTTGAGAGAAACGGTTTGGATCAGCTGGTGCATACCCAGACAGTGCAGGAGAGACTAGCACCGCTCCCCATGACAAATCCTCGCTAATCCTCCAAAAGCAGAAACAAAAACTAAACAAGTGATGCAGCCTGAGTTTGCAAACAGGCTGGGGTGGCATTGCTTGACCTTTGGCTCCTGCCCAAGCAGGGCTGGCTAATCCCCCAGCACTCCCACAAGGTTTACATGAGAAGAAAGCCATAGTTGCCACAATGAGCTGTGCATCCCTTTATGCTGGCTTTCCCTGACAGACCTTACACCGCTGCTGCTGCCCTGAAGCACAGCATGGAGACCCCACATTAGCTCTCTCATTAAAAATGTGCTTGTTCCGCCCTTGCGCCTGCTCCTCTGACAGGTTCATTTTAGTGACACTGATTGAAACCACTTTTGTGCCTTTGCAGTTAAAAGTGCCCTCTTTTGGGTGTCCCACCCTGAATCACGTGGGAGTGACAGGGAAGCCCCTCTGAGGCTGGGTTATGGTGACCAGTCCCCATCATTCCTGTGGTGGGGCTGCTCCCCATGTCCACCTGCAAGCAATGTCCTGCCAGAGCTTCTCACAACACATAGTGTTGCAAGGAAAACAGCAGCCGCACCTCTGCTAGCAAATTCAACATACCCAAAACTCTTCTCTGGCAGTGAAGCAAACCAGTTCAGAATAACCTACATGCATACTCCTAAGCTTTTTTGCTCTCCAAAAGAGTGTAACCTCTTCCAAGTTGCCTACTGGGAGAGGTGGTCGACCCACGCTGATTCCTGAGCTGTGCTGGAGGCTTTTCTAATAATATAACAGTGCAGACAAGTCCCAGTGCTTGGGAAAATCCCCTGGCACTATTTAATTTATCAGCCAAGTTTAGATGTCTTCAGTACATTCAGGGGAATGCAGGACTTCTCTGATTGAAGATGCCTCTCTGAAACGCCAACAATGTAGGAGAATTTTGTAGGGCTGCTGTTCTGGGGAAAGCAATCACTGCTTAAGCCAAAGCCATTACTAATCTGAGCATGAGTCTATTCAGCATGTTCACATCCACCGCATCTGCCACAGCCAGCCGCTGCGGGGTTCGCGGTGCACGCCGGCCCATCTGCTGAACATCTCACTGCGTCGCTCACCATCGCTGTGCTCGCACCTCCTGCCCCAGACCGGCTTCCTACGCACGAGGAAGGGGCCAGAGCCAGGGACCGCAGGTGTTTCCAGCTCAGCTCAGCTGGGATGCTGCCAGCAACGTCAGCGAGGGGATGTGCTGAAGGGGCCGGTGATGCCCGCTCCTTCCACACCATCCATTTGCTCTGCCTTCGCCCTCGCAGCGCGTTAAAGCCATGAAAAGGCTGAACAGGAACACAAAGCAAAACTGGCCCACAAACATTATGCTTTGCTTCTCATCCTGGAAAATAGACTGTTACAGTGCTAAGAAAATTTGGATCTTCTTGGGCTTATTTACAGCTTTGTTAAAATTAACTGTATTTCAGTGAAGTATCCATATGCCTCATCATAGCTTAGTAAATCTGATGGCACGTTGTAGTCAATTAAACCAACAACGTTACAGTAAGCACCGGTGTGCAGTGTGGGGTATGGTATGCAGTCATGTGTACTGCGGTAAGAGAAACTCATTGACGACTCTGTACTAACACAAGCGATCCCACTCGGTTCTGGTTAAGATTTCTGCATAAAGAAGAGGCTTTCTTATCTGAGTTTTCAATAAAACTTGGGTTCCTGTTCCTAAAAGGAACTGATGTATATCATCATCTGTCCAATTTATTCTGAGATGTTTTTCACCTCAGGTCTGCCTCCATCCCTGTGAATCATTTCCCCAGAATTATGGGCGGATATTTAAAATGTATGCTTGGACTATTTAAAAATCTGAGATAACTGCCAGTTTTGGGTTCCTTTAGCATAGTCTACCAAAAATATTTTGAAGATTAACTGTTTTATTAGATAGCGAGGATTAGATCTTCAACTGTATAAACTGGAGCAGTCTCACTGCAAGTTCCCAGATATGATCCTTATCTCACTAATGCATACGTCTTCAGCCTTAGGCTACACTCATTTTTTTCTGCATTTTGGGAGAAACCCAATGGGGGAAATAACGGGTTATGTATTCTAGTTTGTGGGAGATGCTGTCATAGCACCTGCCCTAGAGCCCATGGAAAGCAGCAAAAAGCTGTGCTTTGATTTTAGGATGAGGCCTAAGCCTGGCACAGCAAAACACTGCTTAAACAAGTAATTAACTTTTACCATGTGCCTCATTTTCAGTGACATCAACAAGACTCAGAAATGAGATTTTCCAGAGACTGATATGAGGACGCAGTGAGCATGTTGCTGATTCAGAGCCTGGCTGCAGTTGTTTCATTTGCAGAAGCTGGAACCGGGGTTGCACTGAGTGATGCTGTTAAATACGCGCTGCCTTTCCAGGGCAGATGTTCTCACTGTGACTCGGTCCATCGCAAGCGAGAGCCGCAGCTTTCAGATGCTGCAGTTAACCTGCCACAGCCTCCGCAGAAAAGACTTCCACAGCTTAATAGGAAATCCCAGCCTTGCTCATGCTTATTTGTGGGCTTTTTAGTAATTTTAATTTTAACAGGAAATTGCATATAAAATGCTATAGAATAGACAGGAGGTCTGCTGAATTTCAGAGGGTATTTCTGATGTCTTTTACAGTTCCTCACCCTTGAAGATCCTCATCAGTGTTAAATTCTGCAGGACTTTTCCACAGAGGAAATTTGTCATTTATTTTCTTTATGGTCCTGACTGAGCAAATATAGACAAAATAAAGTTTACCGTGGCACAAGGGAGACTTGAATTTGAAGTTGCTTTTCAATCACTTGACATTACAAATACCTGGGGCTGTGACATATATCTCATGGCCACAGCTGAGTACGTTGCTTGAAAAATCTTGTTACATGAGCGAATGAGAAGTGGAAAATATATTATTCAAAGTTTTTTACTTTTTCAGAGATTGTTTTTTGTTTGTTTAGGTTTGTTTTCATTTTTTTCCTTTATCTGCCTTGACTTTTAAGAGGTTGATTGACAGAAAGTGTGGTTTTCCTAGTCAGGAGTGAACTATCCTCAGAATTATCACATCTGGTCCAAACTGAATCTTGATCCACGCATGTGTTTCCTCCAAGCCCTGGACTATTTCAGACTCAGGGCTGTGATTCAGGTGCAAATTCCTAATGAAGATTAATTACCTGTGGGTTTCCTTGAAGTTTCACAGACCTAAAAGGCTGCAGAGAGACAAGTAGAGACAGATTTTTGAATTAGGGAAGACCCACAGGTTCATGTACATCTTTAAAGGCCCGGTTCATTTATGCAAGAACAGGATAATTGAGTATTTGTATATGCCTTGGTCTAATTGGGAGACTAATTATCCAGGTACATATTTGTGAAAAGAACAGAGAAAGAGGGCTGGAAAGACGTGGAAGAGTGGATTATCAATGCCATTATAGGCAATCTATGGTTCTGCATCCCAAACGTCTATGCCATCTACTTCCCAGTGCCGGGTTCCATCCACTCCTGCTATTCAGGTACATTTTCATGCAGACACAGCTGTTACTTTACACTGTTATTTCATACAAGTCAAAACACCTTCGTGCTATCTGGATGTGTCCAGCTTTGAAATTTAAGCCCTACTATCAAAGCTGACAGGTAATGATGATAACTAAAGCAAAAATCAGATTCAAGAGGAGATTTTATGCCTTGAGTTATCACGGTAGTGCAGGGGCCCATTGGCGGTTTTGGAGTGGCTGCTGCAAAATGCATGTTTTGATTCAGTGCCCTGGGAGTCTCAAGTCTGCAGCTAATATTTCTTTTCCAATTATTGCTGTGAGTGGATAAAATACATTTTAATATCTTTGTGCTAAGAGTCCTATCGAGAGAGAGAGGTATTTCCACTGCACTGCCAGACCATTACATTTATTTGCACAATTCACTTAACTCTGGTCCATGATATCGCCAGAAGCCCTTGATGGAATTATGGTTCCATAATTATAGCTTTAAAAATTACAGGCCTTAATAGCTTTAGGGATGGATTCTCACTTGCAATAAATCATCAGGGCTTCACTGATTTTATTGAAGTATATGGAGGTATGTCAACCTACACCAGCTGAAAACTGGAGTGAGATTTTCACCCTTTGAAGTCATAGGAGCTCTGCCATCGACTTAAAGGCAGCCAGAAATTAACCCTTGGTCCTCATTTTTCATAGTCACTTTGCTACTGTGAGATGCATTGATATAATAAATTGTTGAAGATAATGATATCACAAACCAAGATGATGTTGTTAATTAAAATCTATAATTGCCTCTCATGCTCTAAAAGGTTGGGCACTAAAAGGGTTTAATTCCCTATCGCTCTGCACCTGAGTCTCCCTTTGTGTAGACCGAATGCAGCAACACGCTCTCAACTCCTGCAACACCCTAATTCCTTTTTATGGATGTTCTTAAATACACAGACATAAAGTTTCAGAGTATGTCACTGTGCACTCTCAGCTAATTTATTGTTCATACACGAGCCTCAGTGAAAGGGGCAGATAAATAACTGGAAGACATCCAGCATTGTAAATGGTCAGCAAATGGATGGATGAGTTTGCTCAGACTCCTCTGGCAACCGACACAGCCTTCTGTCAAGAAGCCAGACAGTGGAAGAGGAGGTTAAAATACTGAGCATGGGGAAAATATTGCACTGGATGAAATAAAAATAATATTCATATGTAAGTAGTGAAAATCGCTCACTGCCAGGGGTCAGATTTGAACTAGTATTGATCACTCAGGATGGATGCAACTATCATCCATTTAAAGAATAAGTAGAATACACTATCAAGTCTTTCTCATTAAAAGAACATATATAACACTTACATAGCGTCAGTGTATTTTAAAGACCATAGTACTTTTGTGAGCTTAAATTTGGCTATCAGCATTTTCAGTTATGGAAACAGAGCTACTGAAACTTTCAGTCCAAAATAGCCATTGATTTTTTTTGGCAACTAAAATGTGCGTGTCTGTGCCGTGCCCAAAGTCAGTTTTGGCAGGCACATCAGAGATCAGCAGTTCCTAAGTCCAAGCAGCAAACTCTCGATCACAGCTTATTCCTTCTGAATGTAATTACTTTAAAAATCAAAACAGGTCCTCCAGAGGAGGATTAACAGGGGTCTGGTAAGGATAGCAAAGCACAAGCCCAAATTTACCAACAGATGAGGTGGCTGTGGTGTAGGCGAAGGAAGGTAAAGAATGTTTATTCCTTTAAGCCACAGTGACTGATGAAGCGGAAGCTTGAGAGAGTGCTCTCCTGAGACTGCTCCTGTGATATGCTTCTCTGGTTTTCTTTTCCTACATGCTTATGGTTAAAACTGTATTATTTGTCCCTCAGCTAAGATAAACATAACTTGCCCACATTTGAATCCGTTATGACAAATTTACTGGTTTTACTCAGAAAAAAGCTATCTGTTGCTTCTTGATAACTCCATCACAGAAAGATAAGGGGAGGCTGGCGAAAACATTGAGGCTGGTGAAAATATTGAGCTTCTCATAATAAGGGAATTAACGGCCATGAGACAGGCAAGTGATGAGGGAGCTCCTGCTCCAGGGCAGGTTGTGCTCTCCTCAGGGAGCCTGGGACAGCTGGGGCATCGTTTCAACTCTGTAGCATCAAAGGTGGCATTTGGGAAGAAGGTCATTTCTTCAAATTGTGTCAAGATCATGAGAAACAAAAAGCAGAGACAGAAAGTTAGGAAAAGGGTAGAGTGCCACAGCCAAACCATATGCAAGGACTGGATAAATGAGAAGTTAAAAGCACTTGGCCAGACACTTACAAATGGACATCTCAGCTTAGAGGGTGATGTGCCAATGCCACAAGCTTCCCTGCAAAGTTCGAGCGGCTTCATCACAGTGGGTATCTGGAGTCCTTTCGGGTCCACTGCACACAAAATGTGATTGCATGGAGAAGCCTACTCCAGCAAGCACTCCTGAACCCACATGTTTTCATGTGAAGTAAGCCCTAAAAATAACATGACAGCGATAACAAAAGTGAATTGATAAAGTCAGTCCAGGGGCTTTGTTTCTGTGCTGTTGCTTGAAGGATGCTGTAAGCACAGTTTCATCTCAGTCTTTCAGTACTGACACATGCGTCTGCTCATTCTACTGACAGAGGAGAGTGAAGTTTTCGCAGAGGGAACACGGTTACTCCAAACTACCTGCAAGCCTGTGATAACTATAGCCCCAGGGACTGCATTTTTCTGGGTACAGCGCATTAACAGAGCGTTAACCAGGAGGACGTTAATTACACATTATCACTGCTGCTCACCCAAAAGGAATTCATCCTGGCAAAACACGATCATAAAAAGGAAGGTATTTGGAATGAATCAATGTGTGTGTGACATATATAAACGCCATTTGCATCCTGTCTATGAAGGCTCCACAATCCTCGTGGCTTGCAGCTGGCTGCCAAGGTCTTCAGAGCACCATCAAGCACACCCTCAGATGATGGTGCAGTGACTCTGATCTCCACTTACTGAGTGCTGACAGGGAGATTAGAACAAAAACCAAAATACCCTCTTGTGACATTTCTAGATATAAAACCTCCTTTTCTGGTGAACCTATAGGCTTAAGTTCTCTTTTCTCTTAATAATTCTGGTTTAAGACAAACTTCAACATTTCAGTGACTGTGGGTGAAGACATCTGGGTCTCCGGGGTTAGCAATGTGCTCCCTGAGTCTCTGCCCAATTTAATCCCCAGATCCTCCCAACCTGCTCGAATCCACACTGTCCCCAGGGCCCACAAGCCAGCACAGCACAGCCCAGGCACTCAGCTTGCACCCATCCACCCCTCAGGGAAGGACACCAAGAGGTCCAAACCAGTCTGCTGGAGATGCCACAGCATTGGGAGACAGCCAAGACAGTCCCAAAGGGCCAAACTGGCTCCTCTCAGTTATGGAGAATAACATTTGGTTTCCACTCAGACCAGTTGTTTAATGGACTCCTGATGATCCATCTCCAGGCTCTTTGAAAGCACAACTATCAACTACCAGACGGCCAAATCACTGTTTAGAAGAGCAAAGTGACCTGTACTTTCAAATCTATACAATAGAGGCAGTGAGTTACATTCAACAGCTGGTTATGTTACTGAAACTCTATGTTGTTAATGTATGCACGCACACGGTGCTCAGTCTGGTGTGAGCGTTGTGACTTTGGGCTAAAGCCACCATCATTCTATAAATTGTGCACAATCATCCATAATCTTTGAAAAATACAAAGTACCATTTGCTGCTGCCTGTTCTGCACAGACCTTTCATTACAGAAACATCTGTTAGAAGTGCTTTAGCTAAGGGTTCGTCAGAGTTTCCATTATAAACCCCCATTTTCAAGGGGTTACTGCAACTGAGCCGTAAAATGTTGCTCCAGGCTCAAACTTGGCATAAAAGGTCTCCAGTGAGAGAATTTTTTTCTAAAATCAAAATGTTAAAATACGTGCAGTTAAACAAAAACTGCCTCTCCTGAATCTATGTGTTTGACATATTTACATCTACACACATTGTGCATTGGCCTTTAAAAGCAAACTCTTGATTAATTTATTTATTAAGCTATTTATTAAAATAAAGTCACTAACTTCACAGCCTTATTGATTCATTTTAAATCATATAATCAGAGAATCTTTTAGGTTGGATAAGACCTTAAAGATCATCAAGTCCAACCATTAACCTAACACTGCCAAATCTACCATTAAACTATGTTCTTAAGCACCACATCTACATGTCTTTTAAACACCTCCAGGGATGGTGACTCCACCACTTTCCTGGGCAGCTTGTTCAAATACTTGACAACCATTTCAGTTAATAAATTTTTCCTGATATCCAATCTAAACCTCCCCTGGCACAACTTGAGGCCATTTCCTCTCGTCCTATCACTTGCTACTTGGGAGAAGAGACCAAACCCCTCCATACTACAACCTCCGTTCAGGTAGTTGTAGACAGCGATAAGGTCTCCCCTCAGCCTCCTCTTCTCCAGGCTGAACAGCCCCAGTTCCCTCAGCCGCTCCTCATCAGACTTGTGCTCCAGACCACTCGCCAGCATCGTCGCCCGTCTCCAAACAACCTCCAGCACCTCAATGTCTTTCCTGCAGTGAGGGGCCCAAAACTGAACACAGGATTCGAGGTGGGATCTCACCAGTGCCAAGTACAGGGGAACGATCACTGCCCTGGCCCTGTTGGTCACCCTATTCCTGATACAAGCCAGGATGCTGTTGGCCTTTTTGGCCACCTGGGCACACTGCTGGTTCATGTTCAGCTGCTCTCAATCAACACCCCCAGATCCCTCTCCGACAGGCACTTTCCAGCCACTCTTCCCCAAGCTTGTAGCGCTGCCTGGGATTGCTGTGACCCAAGTGCAGGACCCAGCACTTGGCCTTGTTAAACCTCATACAGTTGGCCTCAGCCCAATGGTCCAGCCAGTTCAGATCCCTCTGAATGGCCTTCCTACCCTTCAGCAGATCAACACTCCCACCCAACTTGGTGTCATCTGCAAACGTACTGAGGGTGCACTCAATCCCCTCATCCAGATCACTGATATAGAAATTAAACATAACTGGCCCCAATACTGAGCCCTGGGGACACCACTCATGACTGGTCGTCAAGTGGATTTGGCTCTGTTCACCCCAACTCTTTGGGCTTGACCATCCAGCCAGTTTTTATTGTAAGTGGACAAGTGATTTCATATATAAAAGCAGCAACTACATAGAAAATAAATTATCCATCCATAGAAAGAGTGGGGACATTTTTTCACCCCCAGCTTTCATTAACTTTCTTCTTGCAGACAATGGATTTACCCCTGGGCCAGCAGTAGGATGCAATAACCAAAATGACCTGAGGCCAAATCAAGACAATATTTCTTGTATAAGGCAGTCTGCTCCAGCAGGATGGAGGAGATTAGCAGAAAGATGTTAAGTAGGATGAAATATGCTTGTTTAGAGAAGATAAGCAGAGGGCAGGGATTCACTGCACTGTACTGATCAAGGCAGTTAAGGTGATCTGTGAGCAGTGGTAGACACAAAAATCCTCCATGCAGCCTGGGGACAATGAAGAAGAGGCAGAAACCTTTGGAGAGTTCAATTTAGGAGAGTCTGGTTTGTAGGTAAGTGAAGATGAAGCAAAGCTAAAATCCAGAACAAATTTGAATTGAGGAAGGGCTCATTTTTCAAGTTTGAGGGTACGAGCAGTGCTGATGTTCAGCAAGGCAGCTCTCTTTTATAGCACGAGCAAAACTCTTGTTACACCATAATTGTACTGCCCCCGGCAGCTGCAGCAACAGACCTCAGTGCTGATCCTGCAGGAATTTAAGCCCACAAGTAATCCCATTTAAATTAATGGGATTATGCCTCAGAAGTGTAGAGTTAAGCGTATGTGTATGCATTTGCTGGAGCAGGCCCCGGGCAACAAGCGCTTGCAGGGCGCCCTGCCCGCGGCTGTGCTCTTTGTGCCGCCGTCCCAGCGGCTCCGGGCTGTCGGGCAGGATGGCTCCAGATCTGTAAGGTCTCTAAGGAAAAACCCCAAACTGTGGGAAATCACACAGTGATTCACTGAGTGGCACCCTTTCCTCTGAGTCAGTCCCGAACAAAAGTCCCAGAACGGCTTTAAGATTGGAAACTACAGCTGGATGTGCCGTCCATTGGAGGAGATGGAAAATAAACATCCTGCCCGTGACCACCACGTAAGGTCTCAGCAGCCCTTTAGGAGAGTTTGGTTTTTCACTCTGGTGTTTCTGGCCAAGATCCAACTGCTGTAATTTCAGCTTTCTGGTTCACCCTCCCAGAATGGGTTCCTGCTCTCTCGTGATCTTGGTTGCATTTCTGAAAAGAAATACGCAGTTGCTGCAGCTCTGATAGGTAAGGGAAGATGTCTCTGTAAACACAACATGACCCAGGCACCCTTGGAGAATGAGCATGATGCAAAGAAACAGTGTTGCCTCCTTCACTTGCACTGAGAAGTGCTTTGGTTTTTATTGAAATCAGATTTTGCTCATCATGCTTGACTCCATCAAAGTGGCTCCCTGGTATTCATTGATGTTGGAATAACTAGAGATTTCACTCCATGCAAATGGTTCCCTTTAATCCCCTCAAAAGCTTCAGCTCCAACATCGAGCTCAGGGAAAGCTGCAAACATGGTATAACATCTTACGTGAGCAATGTACCTATTGTGTTCTCCTGCCTATGGATGTAAGATAGGAAAATTTCTCCACTGCATCGTTATCAGCATGCAGCATGCTTCAGAGGCTTCTGATTCTTGGGCATTGGCCAACCTCCTCCAGTGCTCTGAAGTCAACACTGCCATCACCTGATGCCTTGTGGCACACCCCCTCTTGAGCATCAGGAGCTCCCAGAAAGGAAAAGCTCAGATAAGGAATCAGTCACTTAAGTCACAGGTTATCTGAAGTGAAGGCAACCCATGGTTTCCTTCTTTTTTCTTGTTTTCTGTAACCTTCTTCTAAAGCAGTTGTCACCACATTTCTTAGATCAAGAATGCTCAGATGACCCCTCCTCATATTATTCATTACTATTATTATTATTATTATGAAGTCATTACAGTCCTCTCAGTTAGACAGAATGTCCCAAATGTAAAAGTTTTGACTGGATTGCTCCCAGCAATTCAGTTTTCTGCTCTTTCTTTATGGCAACCATGCTTTGACTGGTTCAATAAGTCTTCTTGAAAACATAAACAAATATTAAAAAACTGACAACAAAAGTTGACATTAAGTAGCTGGAGAGCCGGGATAGACATCAGCTAATAGGAATTTCCTGCTGCTACTACATTTACTTCTACCTTTAATCACTGTCACATTATTTTCTTATCCCAGATTGTCCTACATGGCATGATAGGAGCAGATGTCTGACAGGTCCTAAAGAAGCCTTTTAGAATAGACCAGACTTCAAAGATTTGCTTTTGCCATAGGAAGACAACAATGTTCACAGAAGTTATATACATTCCCGTGTATTAAAATACTTTTCCCAGGCAGTCATAGCTAATGCCAACTCTAGATATCATTCCATTTTGAAATTTCCAACATGCCATCTCTACAGCTTCAAGAAAATAAGACCTTTTCTTTGCACATTCTTTACATGAAAGTGCTGAAAATAATGTATTTAAAATGAATGGAGATTGATGAGAATCCGTTACTTTAACAAGAAACAATTTGGTATTTCCATAAGCAATTAGACTATGTTAATAGTCTACAATCTATCATGTCAAGAAATGACAGAAGCAACTTCTTAACTGTATAAAAGTGTCAGGGGTTTTGTTAATGTTTCTTTTTTAGAGAAAAGATAACTCACTTTTCCATCTGGATCCAGCTCAGCTGTTGTGAAATAGTGGCATCAGCATCCAGAACAGCAGAAATAGCAGAGAGTCAGAGTTCAGGTCCCAGTACCATCCTGTTGTTTCTGCAAGAACAACCAAATGACCCTGGAAAAACAGAGCAGAATGCGTCAGGGAGAGGTGTTATACTTGGCTGTAAAACTCTCTCTTAAGTAATCACTGGGGGTGTTGACTTGCCTGTCTTTTATTTTGCTTATTAAATATGATCTGTGATCCTGTTAGCACTTTGCATGTCACACTGAAGCTTCACACTAGAAAAGGACCGGGATGGAGATTCCGTAGCTCTGGTCCGCAGCACACTGGTGAGCTCACTGTGCCTGCAGCATGCTGGCTTTCGTCCTGGACTTCAGTTGAGAGGGAACAGAGCCAAGGGAAGAAGAAGAGATGAGATAAACAGCAAAAGCAGAAACCATGGTCAACTTTTACAGGAAGGTCAATACCCATATTCCTCTAAAGACCTCTTAAAAAGAGGCACAAATGCTTTTTCAATATGGTTTTCCATGTAATGTAAATTGCCACAGGGATGTTGCACAATGACTCGGAGGATAAGTGCCCATGAGGCAATTTCTTTATTGAGATGTGGAGCTCATCACAGACAAGCTGAAAAACACCTGTAGGCGTGGGAATAAGTTTCTGCTCTTACTGGAATAAAATATACCCTGGTCATTGCGCAGGCTTTTCAAGATCCCACAGCATACAACAACTATTTTTGTCTGTTCTCTGAAGGATCCTTTCTCTTTTTTTTTCACAGACGAGATAATTTACCTGGCTTCTAGGAAAAGAAAAAACATTAAACCACACAGTTAAGGTAGCCCATGATGAAGGGAAGCTGAGTGACATTAGCAAAGTGAGGAAATGAAACGTATGAAATGCAAGATTATGCTAATCCTGAGATGCAGCATTAGAGTTGGCTTTTGATGCAGCGTATATGTTGTATTCCCCATGTATAATAAAAGGCAAAGCACTGAATGATTCAGAAGTCTGACCTGAAGATCACAGAAGCTGAGGGAAAGTTTCCTCTTGACTTCAGTGGCCTTTGGATGACAATCTTTTGCAGGAAGCACTATCGATTACTGAAACAGCCTCAACCATATCGAAACCCTGAGAACATTAGTTCACTAAACTGCATCTACTTGTGCCACAGTTTCTACTTTAGCTGTCTGTCTCAGGCTGATCTATTTTAAATAGTTATTTCTTTCCGGAAGTTTAAAAGCTTGAGTCATTGGAGATGATGAAGTTGTAGGGAAAGCTCCTTTTCCACCTCCTCTCCCCACCTCCACGTTTCAGCACTGTGGAGGACTTGTTCATGAAATTTCACTCCTTCCCTCCATTAGAACCTGCAATGCAACAGTGAAATGGCTTTTCAGAAAGACATGTGCCTTTCAGATCGCTGAAAGCCAGAACACACGCAGACAAATCTAGGTTTCAATGACCAAAACTGCCTGGGACACCCTTGGTACATTGGATATGCCATCCCAAACATGACTAGGACTGATGCTGGCTACAAATGGGCCAGTGCACAAGCATCTG
This sequence comes from Columba livia, assembly GCF_036013475.1. Classification (NCBI taxonomy): domain Eukaryota; kingdom Metazoa; phylum Chordata; class Aves; order Columbiformes; family Columbidae; genus Columba; species Columba livia. Next base: position 152,711,072 of record NC_088603.1, on the reverse strand, counting down.
AAAGCTGCAAAACTCACCCGCGCAGAGAGGAGGGGGAGGATCCCTAACATTCCGTGATTCTGTATGAAAAATCAGGGACAATTCAAGGAGAAACACATATCCACTTATCCAAAAGGGATGTGAAGAAACTTAGTGGCCAAAGATGGAGAAGACGTAGGTTTGCAACAGCTCTGCCCACGCTGCTCTAAGTGACCCATCTACACTCCCGTACAGTATGGCTATGGTGTAGTCTACAGTACACATTGAATTTTCATTTTTCTCTGCAGATTTTTAGAGTCTTTCCTTCCTCCTGTGTCTTTTTCTACCCAAGAAGGGAGAGAGGCGGAAGAAAAAGCTGAAAACCGAAGGGAGTGTGGGTGTGAGGGGGTTTATGTGTGCTTTGGTTTCAAAACTTTGGCCTGAAAAGAGATATTTGCGTTAACAGAGTACAAAAGATGTATGATTTTCTGTACTGAAAAAGTTAGAAACTCCTGCAACGTCAACACAGTTCATTGAAAGTTAAAAGGTGGCGTGTTATTTTTAGGTGCTAAGTAATTCACAGCATTTTGTGTTTAAAATAAAGTATTCATCTGTATCATTATGAATCATCTTTGTTCAGATAGTTTACTAAAATATTCTTATTATGCAATACAATCATCCTACAAACCTGGGATCTCTATTTTATTACAAAATTGGTGTACACGAGAAAGTCTAAAGATATATTTGTGTTCTTAAGGCTTATAGCAAAATGAAACAATATTGCAGGTATAGTCACTATTAACAAGTTGTAAAATGTTGACTTCTCTCACTATATTTTCAAACACTCTACGTCTTTTCTCTTATTATTTTTCTTCTGCAGTTTATGTGGTGTATGTCTACAGTCAGGAACATGTGTTTTCAATTATCTGAGCTTTCCAAACCGGCTTTGAATTCAATAGCTACTTTTTTTTTTAAGGTAGAGCTCCTCCTCCCACAGAAGTTAATATTCCTCTCCTTTTTCACACAGCAAACAGCAGTGGCTCTTGATTTCAGGCCCATTTTAGAAATCATTTAATTTGGAGCTCCCCCAGACAATAATGTAATTTTCTTCTAAATTTCTTGTACATTTTATGAGACAAACCCAAGCTTTCATGTGGAATGTATATAAAGTGTTGCAGCAAGAGTGGGAAAACTGATGTCATCCAGTCTGCCTTGTATGACATTTTTCCGAGCTTCTTATACAGTGAAGAATCCAATCTGACCACTAGAGCCATAATGGTAGAAATGTTAGATAGCATCCCATCCTTACAACTCATGCTTAGGCCTTACGAATCTGATCCCTGAAGCATCTGTGCAACCTGTGACCTGTAGCATATCCCAGTGATGCACTATAAGGTCATAAATTGTGATTATTATTTGTACATGGAGAATTGAGGCAGACGTATATTTGTGTCTCTGTGTTGGCTTATGGCTCAAGCTTACATTAGAATTTTCTGTGTGCAGTTCTGGGCCCCACAATTTCAGAAGGATGTTAAGGTACTTGAATGTGTCCAGTAGAGGGCAACGAAGCTGGTGGTAGAGCTGGAAGACATGTGCCATGAAGAAGAGTTAGAGACTTCAGTTTTATCCAGTTTGGAGAAGAGGAGGCTGAGGGCTGACCTCATTGCTCCCTACAGTTTCCTGAGGAGAGCATGTGGAGATGGAGGTGCTGAGCTCTTCTCCCTGGTATCCAGTGACAGGACACATGGGAATGGTTCAAAGCTGTACCAGGGGACATTTAGACTGGACATTAGGAAGCATTTCTTCACTGAGAGGGTGGTCAAACACTGGAACAGGCTTCCTACAGAGGTGGTTGATGCCCCACATCTGTCATTCTTTAAGAGGCACTTGGGAAAAGCCTTTAATAACATTATTTGGTTATTTTGGTTAGCCCTGAATTGGTCAGGAAGTTGGACTAGATGATTGTCGTAGGTCTCTTCCAAGTGAAATATGCTTTAACTTTTGGTCAGCCCTGAAGACAGCTGGACAAGATTAAGATTGTATGTCCCTTCCAACAGAAACATTCGCTTCTATTGACCATCTGCATCAATGAGACATTGGCCTCTGCTCAGGCATCAGTGTGCAGAAGACAATGGGCTCACCAGTCAGGGAAATTAAGACCTAGAGCTGAAAATCAAGGTGCAGTCCTTATAGACAGTGCAAACATAACCAACATAAAGCACCTAACAAGGAAATGGACCCCACCTTGAGGCATAGTTCATCAAGACAAGAGATGTAGCCAGAGAAACACAGGCTGTGTCTTGCCTAAGCAGAAGGTGTGGGGCAGTGTTTGAGGGGAGTGGGGTTAGTACACGTTCTTGAGTCCTACTCCAAGCTGGGATGAAGCCAAAACACAACTAGACAGCAGTTAGGAAGTGCCCTGGGATCTTTCAGTTTAAACTGAGTCTGGGTGAGTTGACCAAGGCTGGCATAAGAGCTTGAACACAGCATTACCCATTAATCTGCTTAATGAATCTTCATTAACAACTCAATCTATTTCCCAGGACTGGAAAGCAATCATAGGGGGCAAGCTATGCCAAACTTCATGAGCACCACTGGGGCAGAGTGTGCTCTGGGCCCCAGGCAGCAGAAAGGCTGGTCAGAAGGTGTTAGGGTGTTAGGAATAAGTTGTAAACCCCTGGCCTTTAGTCACTGAGTAACTAAATATTGAATAGCAGATCACTCATCTGACCTTCACATGACCAAAAGTCGCAAACCCTCATTTGTATGAGAAGCACCACATGAACACCACTGCATGGTTGTCCTGAGCACCAAGAGATGTGGGTATTTCCTTCAGAAGCACAAAGCTAGTGAGGTAGTGCGTGCTGCAATTAAAAGATAGGACACGCTGTGTAGCCCTAAAACAGATGTGTGGTCAGCATAATACTGCCATGTTTGAAACCTCTGATGATAATGTGGCAGAGCAGAAGTGAGATATCTTGACTGAGCTTCGGCCAGTGAGCACACAAGGGTGGGCGAGCAGCAAGTGAGAGTGCAGTGAAGGTGGCCACCACCTCCCGCAGAAGAGCTGAAGTAGCCTCCACCAAGAAGAAGCCTATAACCAGAGTGTAACCAGCTAGAACAGCGATGTGATGGGGACAAATGTGGAAAGCAGATATCTGCAGAGCCCACTCCTCCTTCAGGGAAGTGCTGCAGTCCTTCTGTGACAATAATGAGTCTCTTCTTGAATCACCATGTTCTTCTCCCCAAGAGCCATCAGACCTCTCTGGTGCTGGTCCCAGGTGCATTGCTAGTGGAGGACAGGAGCTGCAGCCTTTCCGAGCATGAGATACAGAACTTCCTGACTCATTTGATTTAATGGAGGCAAACCCATCACCTACTCCCCACTGTCCTGGCTTCTCCCTGGAAAAGTCTCATCTTTCTGCAGCAGCCCCAGCCTTCTGCTGGTCCATCTCATTCTTATCTACGTACTCCAGGGCTATAACAGACCAGGCTTGTATTTTATCCTTCTGTTTTGTTTCTCAGTCCTGCTTCCTCATCAGCATTTATGGGTTTGGATTTTGACTACGTACACATATGCATACACACAAAAATCTAAAGGCTGAACATGTTACAGTCACGGGGAAAAATCTGGCTTTGAGTTTATCTTCCTCATGTAAACATGTTGCCATGATGATCATCACCTATTTCCAAAAGCTGCAACTCGAATTACAAATAACTTTGTTTTTTTCCTGTGGCACTTCATTTTGCAGACTTCACTAAAGCTCCCTGGGCTAACAGCTCTTGTATACAGTCTATGCTGTATACAAATGTACATTGGTTATAGCATATGAAGTTCGCAGCATTTATAGCAGTGTTGACTCTCACATGTCTATGACAAGTCTCGTGGCACCCATCCATACTTTTAAATGCTCAGCTCCTTGTGATAAGGGATTGACAAGAATTTTAGCACTAATTTTCATGTAGACATCTCGTCTTCATTCCTAAAAAATGCTTAATATTATTGCTTACATGAATTCCAAAGATTCAGGTCCTGAGAAGCTTATATGTCTTTTTTTGAAAAATCCCATAATTGCTAAGCCAATCTGGTGATCACCTGGGGGGTCATCATAATGTTTATTAATGTCTCAAATTCATGTGTTGTATTTGTCATTTAAGTTTTCTGCAACTAACCAATGACAACAAGCAGGCATCTCTTTCACCATTTTTAGACAGGAAGCTGAGGAAGACTGTGGTGGCAAAGGGTGAACAAGCCTGGTGTGATGGATGTTTATAGCATGTCTAAGGTGTTCTCCTAACCCAGCCCTTCTAGCACAGCTGATGGCCTGGAAACCTATAGAGAATGATGCAGACAAATTCAGAAATTCAAATTTCAGCCTCTTCTCCACAGAGCAGCATTTCATTACTACTGGTGTCTGTGGTGCATAATTCAACTCATAGTGGCCTCTGAATGTTATCTGGAGTTTCCACATGTCCCTGGCAAACGATGAAGCCAGTAGTTACACTCACACCATGGGGACACATTTAGGTGACAGCTGTTTTCCTTAGTACCCTTTACTTATTATATTTCTATACAGCACATTTTGAGCAAAACTGGTTAAAAAAAATATTGGAACATGTCTTTGGTTTCCTATTCTCACATGCCACCTCAGAAAAAAAATTAGGGGAGAAAAAGAGGACTATGAAAAAATTCCCCTTTTTGCCATTGCAACAAGGAAGAATGAATGAAAAGGAGAGGCAAAAACTGAAATGTTTTGTTGCTTTTTTACCTATATAAAAACAAAACAAACAACCTGTAAAAACACAAAAACAGTTGCAAATGAAATGTGCACACCCTCCTGCGCACGGGTAGAGCCTGTAGTTAGCACCAAGGGTCAAGTGCTTCTTGTCACGGCAGTTTCTAATGCCTGGACCTTTTCCTAACGTCAAGAGGTGCTATTTGCTTCATAAATGTACAAACATGTCATTAAATCTGTTAGAACACAGCTTCTGCTGTATTTCACTGAATGAACAGTGCGGAAAGTGGCAACGTTTCTTCTGTACTGTAAGAGCACATGGTTTGCTGTTGGATGAAGGGGACTTGGTGCTTTTCCTAATGCAACATTGCCAGCAGGGATGCTGATCTCAAAAGTAAACCTCCTCAACTGCTCCTTTAGGAATGAGAGGACTTGTAATAAAATTGGCAGGGATCTCCAAGAAAACATGTTAAAATCGAAAGCCAGCGTACAAAGAGATATGTTTTGTAGCGCAGCAAGAAGTCTCTAAACCAGCTAATTACTGAAGTTTTGCAAGAAAAATAGTGTTTATAGCTTATGGTAAGTTGTGTCAGTGTTTATGAAATCCTTTTGGTTAGTGTTTTCTACTCATTTTCTCTAATGTTTGCTAAGTTTTAGCATATGTTGTTGTAAATCCAGATAGAGTCACAGTGTGAATGGGGAACTTTGTCTAAGTGCGTCGCAGTATTTCTCTGGCATCCAGTTTCTGGGAGCTACTGAGAGGTCTGGGATTGCTGAGCACACAGGGCTGGCCACACTCTAAAGGGAAGGCAAATTAGTTTCATGTGAATATATTAACTTGGTCTTTTTAAAGGGTGTAAAGCTTCAGGGTGACTGAAGGGTGAAGGGTGACAAAACTGAGACCTGCGATTTCTTTCTCCACATGTTTTAATTATTGTGTTGAAGTCTTCTCCAAATCCAATAAGTAGGGTGGTGAAAATTAAAGAACTGATCTTCATTTCAAATCTATACTTAAAAAAAATCCTAACTATTTTTAAAGATAAGGCTTGTCATTGAAACATGAAAAATAACAGAGCTTGGGGCCCCGTAGGTTAATGATAACTCTTTCTCAAGCATTTTGTTCACAATCTCAATTATAATTCCATGTGCTTTATCTTTCACATACGTAGCTAAATCCTTTTCATCTTTAATGAACTGTTTTGTCTTAATTCAGAAACTATAGAGTTCTGTGTGGAAGAAGCGAGAATTTCATTATCAGCTCTAGGACTACAGAGTTACAGAGTTACTACAGAGTTATATCCTGGGGATATAGAGCGAGTGAGCAGAAAGCTCAGTGGCTGTGGGTACATCAAGGGTGGATGTGATGGAGGGTTTTTTTCCAATTTAAAAGCATCTTCACATCTGTTTTGAGTAAGGCCACCGGCTTTTTTCCTCAGGTGATGGTGGATTTTTTGCAGCTGCTGTGCCCTTTCAGGAATCTCTATCTGCTTTTCAGCTTCGGTAACTCTGCTGGCCCGAGTTTGAAGTTCTTTCTCTACCCTGTTTCTGATGAAATGTGTCTGTATGGTTTATTTTTGTCAGCTTCGTTATTCTACTTACCATGCTGTCCCTGTTCTCCCTTTTACCAAGACTGACAATAACACCTTTCTGTAGAGCTTTTCAACATCTCGTCAAATGAAACTTTTAACACTAACCACAACCTTTTTTTCAACTTTTAACTACAAAAACAGAAAAGTATAATACTTTTCGTAGTTCTGTATGGAAGCTGTTGGAGCTGTTTCATAAACTGATAGTTTTCCATTGAACATAACAACATTCTAGACTAAATACCTGCTTACAGGCTCTTGAAACTAGCTGGAGGACACTGGTCTTTTTAATTATTGCTTTATCCCCTCTCACCTTGACCTAACTGTGCCCTGGCAGGGAATGTTTGCCTACCTCTCACTGATTTACAGCAGATGTTAGTGGTAATAAATTATATCCCACTTCCACCAGCTCCTTTTTTTTAATTTTTCCTTTCCTAGAGCTGCTCGGATATTTTCAAATGAAAAGTCTCTCAATCTTAAAAGCCATTTTTTCCAAAGTGCATATTTTGGGTGTTCACACACATTTTCTCTTTTTCCCATTTAAACTGAGAAGCAAAGTCTGTGTTTTATTCTTTTATTTTTGCTTTCCTTTTGCTACTGGAAATAGTGGCACTAAGGGGAAAACATGAGAAAAAGGAAGGTGAAAAAGAACCAGGACAACAGAAGAACTTCTATGGAAAAAAAAGTGAATAACTGGCACTGGCAAAACACATGGAACAAGACAAAAAAAAAGTCCAACCCTGACATGTTTTAATTTTTCCCTGTTTTTCCACCATTTCCCTCCTGACATCATCAAGCAACCATTTGGTCCTTGTTTCATGCAGCACGTGCTATGCAAGGGGAATAAGTTGGACTCGATGATGCTTGTGGGTCCCTTCCAGCTGAGGACATTCTATGATTCTATAATGGCTTGATGCCTCTAAAGCCTTTGTTCTCCCAGCTCTTTGCACGGATGCTGCGGCCAGCGCTCCAGCCACGCTCGTAGGGACCAGCCTCCATCACCGGCCTCATGCATCCCAAAAAGCAGCAGGAAAATTACTGGGAATGTGAAGACCCAACTTGAAAGATGTTTCCTGACTCAGAACTGGGCTGAAGACCAGAGGAGATTTTTGGGATGCTCCAAAAGCCCCATTTTCCACCCCAGCTCTGTTGCCAGGCTCCCCACGATGTCCCTTGGCCAACACAACTTGGTTTCCAAGCCTGGCCACTTCCAGGGAATGCTGTAACCGATGCTGGTTTGCCAGAGCTTCTGTCTTCAAAATAATGAGCAGAAATGCACCGTAAGTCGTAGAAGGTGCTGAAAGAAGCCTTTTTCTATAGTCATCCTATTTTCTTCCTGGTGTGTAGCTTAATATAATGATATAGGTTAATATTGCATGTGGGACTTACATTAAGGCTATTTCAGACGAGCTAATTGCCAATGCCTTAAGTAAGGGCACCAGGCGGTGGATATTACCTCTGTGTCTAATTACTTCCACTAGCAAATTGCAAAAGTGAAATTCAAGGTACTAATTTTCATCATTTTTTTATCACTATGAAGTCTTAGGAGAAGCAAAAAATCTGAATCGGCTTTTTCTTTCCAACATCCTTTAGGCAGGACTGTTGCAAAAAGTCAATTTGAAGTGAGAGGAAGCATTTTTGGAAGCGGGCCCTCGCCTTAGGAGTCAGTAACCTCTGAAAAGCAGGGAAGCCTGCAATTGTCCTCCTACAGAAAACACAGTGAAGTCCCCATCCTGCAAACACACAGGGGCTTAATTGTGTGTGTGCTTGCAGTCCTATGGATTTAAACTGGAAAACTGTCATGTAAGCTTCACTTTATTAATCACATCTGCGGGAGCAAGTGGTAAGCTTTACAAAATACTATTGCTTCTTGCTTTCATAGCTAGCTAAGAGTTTTACATTATTAGTTTCACCAAGGTAGATCATATAAAAGAAATCAATTAAGAAGCCTCAAAGAAAAAAAAAAAAAACTGATGTTTTTAATGATGGGTAGTGAACCACAAGACACAAAGAGCAAAGTTTATATTCTGGAAACAAGCAACCAAAGAAGCTTCATCTTAATTTTACTAGAGACTGCACAGTTTGATCCTCAGTTCCTTGACAAATGCCATAAAGGGAGTTTCCAGACTCCCCTGTTCCTTTAAGAAGTTTCTCCCTCTAATTTCTAAGGTGCCCCTCTCCCCACCCCACTGCACTAGCCCTGGAATAAATCATCACTGGTACCCTGCAAGTATCCCACAGGCAGCCATATAAATCTTGTGTTACAGCAAAAGAGAGGGGAAAAAAAACAGGTAAAACTAATTCAGGACTACCAGGTAGCCAGGGTTGGTTGCCTTGCTGTTGCAGGGCTCAGGGTGCAATATAATTTCTTTCTCAGAGGAGGAAAATCATCTACTTCTTAACAAAAGTATCACTATGGGGAAATAAAGGGAGGGAAATATCCTCGCCAGGGCAGCGAGGGAAGGCGAGGGCAGGTTCAACGCGAGGCTGCTGCTCAGAAGCCGGAGCCCCCTGGGCAGTCTGTGTTTCCAGGCGCTGGAGATCTGATTTCAGCCTCAGCCACGGGCAGGCGAAGGGTTAACGGGAGACGCAGCACGTTAACTGTATCTGTGGAGATTATGGCATGTTTATCCAGTGTTCAGATTTCCTGTCTGAGTGTTTGGATTTCCTGAAATCCCTGCTATCAGCCCAAGTGCTGTCCACCGAGCAGACCTTTTTCTCTCTCTCTTTCCCCCCCCTTCTTTTCTTTTTTTTACTTTGCTCACATGGTAGCTTTTCCTTCCTGCTCTTTCCAGTTGTAGTGCCTGTGTCTCCTCACCGGTCAGGACATTCATGGATGCAGACCAACACTCTTAAACTCCAGAACTCTGGGGATCGCTGTACATTGGATTTCCTTTTTTGCTATTATTATTTTATTTCACTTTTATCTTTTTGCGTCAAGAAAACCTGAAGAAACATGCTCTTTTTCCAGCTGCCCATGGGAGAATATGTTTTAGCCTGAGATGGAATAATGGCCTTTGGTTTGAGGACCAAATCTGGAATGGGAATTCAGACCGCCCGCGTCCTGGTGAGTTACAGCGTGTTGGGGCCGAGCGTGGCTGGTGACGAGCAGCTCTGAGACAGGGACAAAGGCTGAGCACATCCATTCAATGTGGCTGCTGAGCAAACTGCAAAAAGCAGATGGGTGAAGCTGAAGTCAGGACTTTTTCCAAAAAAAACAACTGAAGCTCATATTTTAATTCCTAAAAATACACGCTGCTCTCCAGCCTAGATAACGCCTGGGTAAACTTCAGGGCAGCAAAATGTGTAAGGCCAAATTCTGCAAGTCCTTTAAGTTTTACTCACGTAAACAACCTCAGTGACTTTTAAAAGAACTCATGTAAGAAAAGACTTGCAGAATGGGGCCCCCATTGAGTAAAGTGCAACGTCTCAATCTCAGCAGAAAAATCATCTTAAAAGAACAATGAGAACTTTCTGAGCGTCTTTGCATGTTGCCTTGGCCTTTTATGTTTTATTGCTGGTGTAGATTTAAGTTTTAAGAAGAATCTATGTGCCAACTATTTCTCCTATTGTCTCTTAAATAAGTTTGCAGTAGGAGTGAAAACGTATTTCATGCAGCAACGTTCCGGGAGGCCAGAAAGGGGCTTTCTGTTGTTGGAGGGAAAATGCTGAGTGCTGTGCTGCTCTGAATGAACTGGAAAGCTGCATTCAGACATGAGGCTTAGCTAAGGTTTTAAGCTTCATTTTTGGATGTGAGATTCCACGACGGTATTAATAGCCTTAGGTGGTTTTAGTTAAACTACGGTCACAAATGCAACGAGTTGACCAGTCTCAAAATCAATGACTCAGCATTTGAAAAGAAAAACTCTTCTTTTCGGAACTCTTTGAAGCAGAGCTCATTGCTGGCACCCATGGAAGTGTTGTTGGAGTAAGACATGGAAGATAAAGTATCATCACTGTTGCAACTTTTGTTCTGTCCCATAGCTGGAGGCTGCGGTTGCGCTGAACATTCCTGAGCTGCTCCTTGGAGCTGCTCCAGGGATTCAATTCTCTAATTTTAGGGGGGAAAAAAAGCCTGATTCAGAAATTGCTTAGATGTTAGGAAACATCTATAGGGAAAAAGCTTTCTATAGTAATTTTACTTTAGCCCTGATTTTCATTAGGCTATTGAAAATGTCCTGAATCCTAGCATATAATACTGCACGTCAATCAAGAGACTTTAACATTTAAATTCCTGGAGTTTAGCAGGAGAGAATACTTTCTTTTTTGATACCAATAAAGGAAAAGAGACATTTTCCAAATTTTTTTGCAGCACTTCCAAATCTGAAGTTTTAAACTAATTGCCTGGTGGGCTGGTTTTTCGCACAACCCTTTGGGTGGGATCCTGCTGCTCTTCTTCAAGGTTTTCTTTGGTATCAGTGGAAGGTTTGTGTGAGACCAGCCAGACCAAACTCGTGTCTTTTCTGCCTGCAAGCCTTCAAGAATTCTGTTTTAATATGGGGCAAAGCAAAACAGATGGCATTTTATGCATTGAAATATCAGTTATTGTTGTGTACATGCATTTGTATTCTCATTGAAGGGGATTGACCCCCAAAAAATGAAAAGGAGGACATGAAACCCTTCACCTGAGTTAGACCAGACTGTGGTGTCCCGCCTTGTGGTTAACATGAGATTCAGTGCGCTGTGGTCACGGGTGAGATTCAACTGGCTACAGCAGAAATGTGCTGTTCTCAAAGCTGGCAGAAGAGTCAAAATGTCACTAATGATCAGTGAACTGCAGAAAACACACAGTACGGATGAGGGCTTGGGAGAAATATGAAGGCTTGTATAGGTCTATCCAATTCTCCTTGCTTTGGAAATTTTGGTGGTTGTCCAATGAGCAGGATGCTTTGGACTGTGTCAGTTGGGTTTTTTCCCCCCTTTTTTGCAGGACTGTCAGAACTTTCTGGTTTCAGGCAGGTTGGAAATGCTGTGGGAATAGTAGTTCTGGTGGTATTGTGGTATTTCCTCTTCTGCTCACACCCAGACCAGGAAGTACAGAAGCACAACCTTCAGCTCATTGTGTACGTGTTTCTTTTTATAAACCTGAATTCTCTTCCCTCCCTTTTTTTTTTTTTCTTTTTTTTTTTTTTTTTGTCCTGAAAGACCTCACATAGGTTTAAGGTTTCGTTTGATTTTGACAGTGGGAAGTTTTTATACTGCTTCATATAACTATACCAAATACTATATATTTCCTTAACAAATGATTATCACGTTAGTTTTGCATTATCTAAGTGCAATATTTTCAACTCAGCTACCTGTGACCAATAATGTTAACGTGCCAATATCCCCCCGTAGCTGTTTCTGCAGGCACTTACTCCTGTGCCTCCAGCAGTGCAAGGACTAACTGGCCACTAAGACCAATTTACTCAGTTGTCCATGGAGAATCACAGAATCGCAGAATGTCAGGGATTGGAAGGGACCTCAAAAGATCATCCAGTCCAATTCCCCTGCTGGAGCAGGAACACCCAGATGAGGTTACACAGGAAGGTGTCCAGGCGGGTTTGAATGTCTGCAGAGTAGGAGACTCCACAACCCCCCTGGGCAGCCTGTTCCAGTGTCTGTCACCCTCACTGAGAAGAAGTTACTTCTCAAATTTAAGTGGAACCTTTTGTGTTCCAGTTTGTACCCATTACCACTTGCCCTACTGTTGGCTGTCACTGACAAGAGCCTGGCTCCATCCTCTTGACACTCACCCTTTATATATTCATAAACATTAATGAGGCCACCCCTCAGTCTCCTCCAAGCTCAAGAGCCCCAGCTCCCTCAGCCTTTCCTCATAAGGGAGATGCTCCACTCCCTTCAGCATCTTCATTGCCCTGTGCTGGACTCTCTCCAGCAGTTCCCTGTCTTTCTTAAACTGAGGGCCCAGAACTAGACACAATATTCCAGGTGTGGTCTCACCAGGGCAGAGTAGAGGGGAAGGAGAACCTCTTTTTGGTAACCAACCATACCATTAAATTCTCTAAGAGTAGACACTTCAGGCTTTAATGTTCTTTCCCTCCCTACTTTTCCCTTTCTGCATCAGTGAGGAGGTTCGACTCGTGCGCCCTCACTCCGTGTGTCCAACTCGTTCACCATCACGGCTGCCAGTCCTCCTGCCTTTCTTGCTCTTGTTGGCAAGTACGGATAAACAGTTTTGACACGCATAGACTCCTGCAGAGCCAACTTCATCTGCAGTGATGTTTCTCTGCTCAGATGACAAATGGACCAGAGGAACTAAACCACTTTCGCTGAAACCGTTCCCCACATCCAAAGCTTTTAACCCCTCCTTCGCACGCTGTTTTCCGCAAAAAAGCAAACAACGCAATTTTGTTTCATACCTGAGCAAAGCGGATCACATTTGGATTGCAGCTGTTGCCTCAAGACTTTTCCAGCCACGTTGTAGAGTCTCTAATCTGCTATTTTATAAATGAAAATAAGATGGATCTTGAAGTTGGCCCATGGCAAAATAATGATCTCTATTTCCACTTGGGTCCACTCTCATGAGCGCTACTTGAACAGCTACGCCAATTGTGTTTGGAAACTGTCCCCGTATAGGATTGGGTTTGTAAGACAATTTATTCTTCAGCAGCTTCATAGTCCTCAAAAACAACATGAAGAAATTGAAGCAAAGGGAAGTTAATTTATTTCACTAAAATCTCTATAACTTAAGAAGATGTAAGTAGAGACAATGGAATTACTGAGAGGTTTTGAGCTCTGTGCTAGTTTTGGGGTATTTGTTTTTTCATTGCTGTTGGCTCTAGGTCTCTGTCTGGGCTTTGGGGATCTGCAGGGCTTCAGAGAGAGGGCATGAGGTGGGGGAGGCAATGGCAGAGTGCTTCGTCATTTCTGACACTGATTAGCAGCAGGGCTCAGCCTGGAACACACATCACTCTCCTCCCACGTGGTACCCACGAGCCAAGCTCCATCCACAGGCCGCGATGTGAAGCTGCTCGCTCGGTCCCCCTGAACCCCAAAGCCAGGTCGGGCCCCACCAAGAGGCAGCGATGCTTTTTGTGTATCCTCCTCTATCTCAGCTGGAGTTAACAAAATCCATCTGCCTCTGTGAGTCAGCAGAAAAGTATTCGGCTTTTATAAGAGTTAAGGGACATGGGATAGGGCAATGTCAAAGCACAGAAGTCTTCCCCAGCTTGGCGTTTGCATGGTGCACACAGAGAGGAGGTCACGTTTTCACTTCCCATTCACCAGAAGAGCTGATTTACACCAGTGGAGGACTTGGCCCATGGTGTACATGGCCATGGCTGTTGAACAAGGCTCCTTTCATCAGCGGTAAATGTGAACAAATGTGCATACGACACCAACCAGTGAGCACTGCGATGTGGTGGCTGCCAGCAGTTTGGAAAAGTCAAAAGAAAACTCTAATTTTTCTCATCAAAAGCAAAATGAGGAAGCCTCCCCCCTCCCCTTCCGCCCCCACTGCTACCACCCTGACTAGAGCAAGCTGATCCGTAGGTATTTGTGTGGGGGTTTGTTCTCAGCGGTTAACCACATAACAATTTGAAGCATGTGGCTAACTCAGAAGAAACTGCCTTTAAACATTTGCAGACTGTAATTGCAATAGGGCGAGCAGAGCCCTGGCCGCGGGCTGCTGGCCGTCCCGGGGACTGCAGCGGAAGCCCTGAACATCCCACAGCAAGGTCCTGCAAAGAGGGACAAAAGTCTTGTTTTATCTCTAGGACATCAGCTTCTTGCTGATGCTCTACAGCCAGATGTTCCCCACCTCCTGTTTCGTGTCTTTACGCTGTGTGTCAGGGCAAAACACCCGGCAGGAAACAAAACGGAGTGAAAAGGGTTGGTGATGAGGGGGAGGGTGTTTCGGCACGCAGCTTTCATAAATAAAGCTGGGGGAAAAATAACAAACAAATTGGAGGAGCTTTACTGCAAAGCCGAGTGCGCCTGAGGCTGTCGGGAGATCCCCAGGGGAAGCGGTGAAGGGCTCATGGCGTAGGGCTGGAGAACCAGGCTTGGGGGGGACGGCAAGAAGCGACACCACTCAGGGTGGTAAAATGCCCCAGTTGAGGCTCAAACCTGAATTTGTTAGGCAGGGAGGAAAGGCTGGAGGGAGGATACATGTGAACAAGACATGAGCAGTTGTGCTTCTGGAAGTAAAGATCTCAATGACCAAAAGGTACCACAGCGCTTGTTACCACATAGATGTGGGGCTATACTGACAGGCAGGTTTAAAGAATTTAAAGAAACCAATAAAACCGAAGATTGCAACATTTCCCAATGGGAGGACATGCCCATGAGACATTCTGCAAGTGGTTTGTGTATCTCATCTCAAAGGCTTTAAATTTCCATCCATTTCCAGTGCATCCTCAGTCTGTGCTTAGAATCATAGAACCATTTCAGTTGGAACAGACCTTCAGGATCATTGAGTCCAACCATAACCTAACCTAACTCTAGCACTAAACCATACCCTTAACAACCATGTCTAAATGCCTTTTAAACACCTCCAGGGATGGTGACTCCACCACTTCCCTGGGCAGCCTGTTGAAATACTTGGCAACCATTTCAGTTAATAAATTTTTCCTGATATCCAATTTAAACCTCCCCTGGCACAACCTGAGGCCATTTCCTCTCGTCCTATCACTTGCTACTTGGGAGAAGGTACCAATCCCCTCCATGCTACAACCTCCTTTCAGGTAGTTGTAGACAGTGATAAGGTCTCCTCTCAGCCTCCTTTTCTCCAGGCTGAACAGCCCCAGTTCCCTCAGCTGCTCCTCATCAGACTTGTGCTCCAGACCTTTCACCAGCTTCATTGCCCTTCTCTGAACTCTCTCCAGCACCTCAATGTCTTTCCTGTAGTGAGGAGCCCAAAACTGAACACAGGATTCAAGGTGCGGCCTCACCATTGCTGAGTACAGTGGCATGATTACTTCTCTAGTCCTGCTGGCCACACTATTCCTGATACAAGCCAGGATGCTGTTGGCCTTTTTGGCCACCTGGGCACACTGCTGGCTCATGTTCAGCTGCTCTCAATCAACACCCCCAGATCCCTCTCTGCCAGGCATTTTCCAGTCACTCTTCCCCAAGCTTGTAGTGCTGCCTGAGGTTGTTGTGACCCAAATGGAGGGCCTGGCACTTGGCCTTGTTAAACCTCATACAACTGGCTTCAGCCCAAAGATCCAGCTAGTCCAGATCCCTCTATATGACCTTCCTACCCTCCAGCAGATCAACACTTCCACCCAATTCAGTGTCATCTGCAAACTTACTGAGAGTGCATTTATTCCCCTTATCCAGATCATTGATAAAGAGATTAAACAGAATTGGCCCCAATACTGAGCCCTGGGGAACACCACTCATGACCGGCCACCAGCTGGATTTGGCTCCATTCACCACAATTCTTCAGGCCTGGCCCTCCAGCCAGTTCTTTATTCATCACAGAGAACACCCATCCAGGCCATGAGCTGCAGCTTCTCCAGGAGGATGCTGTGGGATACGGTGTGAAAGGCTTTACTGAACTCTAAGCACACAACATCCACAGCCTTTCCCTCATCTACTAGAAGGGTCACCTTGTCGTAGAAGGAGATCAGGTTGGTCAAACAGGACCTGACTTTCATAAACTCATGTTGACTGGGCCTGATCACTTGGATTTCTTGTATGTGCCGTGTGATGTTACTCATGATCATCTGCTCCTTGACCTTTCCTGGCACCGAGGTCAGACTGACAGGTCTGTAGTTCCCTGGATCCTCCTTCTGGCCCTTCTTGTAGATGGGCATCACGTTAGCCAACTTCGATCAACTGGAACCTCCCCAGTTAGCCAAGATTGCTGATAGATAATGGAAAGTGGCCTAGTGATCACCTTCACCTGCTCCCTCAAAAGTCTCTCATTCATTGCACAAATAAAATAGTGCAACTAAAATTCAGCAGGTAAAAATACTGTATCTATACAATCACCAGAATGGACCCTGATCTAGGAAAGCAGATGACTTTTGGAGTATGGCCTTAAGTTCAACCTGCTTTGGAGAAACAGTAAATAAGTCTCCTGTCACAGTTTCAGCAGCTGGAGCTGTGGCTTTCTGACATGGGTATATGGACCACAGCTAGAAACCGAGCTGTACCCCCAGGGTCCTGGGAGGTTCTGCAGCCACCTGCATTTCTCCAGATCTGTACTCCAGTCTGTGAAGAAAAGAAATCAGCTTTTAGTCAGTGGCAGAGCAACAGCCCTGGTGTTACCACCTTCTAGAACTGAATTATGACACGGCCACAGGCCAGTCACTGCACAGCACTCCCCAGATCAGCAGCAGCAGAAGCGTGGCTGGCCCTCTCTTTCTCCGGAGTAGCCAGAAGGGAGCATGTAAGTGGAAAACTCAGGGCACATGATTGATGTGCTCCTCAAAGCTACTGGGGCAAGAAGAAGGAGATGGGTCCTGCCAGAGCTGGCACAGCTGTTTGCCCTTTTGGTAGCAGCTAGCCAAATTCACAGAAAGCAATTTTCTTCAGATCAGAATTTCCAGCCAGAGAAGCAGCAGGACGTTTCAGGTACTAGGACAAGTCTTTTGGTATCTAGATTCAGTATAACACCAAGCTCTTAGCATTAGACTGTGGTTCTATATAAGAACATAAAACCGCCTGAGCCAGCACTTCAGAATCCTGCCTCCAGTAGTGGCTGACAGGTGTTGGATTAAGAGTTGAACATGGAGGACATGTAGCTGTATTGTCCCAGATTGTGGTCCCAGATTGCCACGATCTCACCTGGAGGATTTTCTGAGTCAGAGCTCATATTTAGGATGAACTTGTCCTGTAGATATTTGCAATGTGGATTTGTAGGCTTTTCTCTACTTGAACCAATAGACATTTTAAGTATCCAGTTTAAAAAGTTTTTATGGGTACAACAAATCGGTAGACAAACATGGGTAAACAAATTCATGGAAGGAATTTTTTCCTGAATTTACAGCTATTAAATCATTGCTGACAGTGAGGGTCCAATCCTAGTCTCCTGCCTGATTTATATTAGCACTACAAACTTAATTTTCTGGGAATATTTCAGGTTTATTTGTGGATAAATAAGATTTATGCCAACACCATGGAACTCTAACATTTATTTTATCTAATTTAGTGTGGAACTCTATTGCTACTTTCCTTCTGCATTCAAATCCAAGCAGTTCAGTAGTCACCTAAAATAATACACTTACTGATGTAATCATTGACCTAATGGTATATTTGTCATAAAATGTATAAGTCTGCATTCTCTGCTGTTGTAGGATACTGGCTGCATCCATCTGATCAGAGGGAGGTTGTAGTTGCATGTCCTTTAATAATTATTTCAGCAGGTGTTCTTTTATTCCTGTTCATAATTAGTAGCTGAGTACTTCACAAAGCTTGTCAGGATCGGAAATTCCTACAATTCAGTAGCTATCTATATTCATGAACAAAGAGGTAAAATAATTTCTGAAGATATTTTATTAAAACTAATGGGTGCCATAATTTTACATGAAATGTAGATCTTTTAAATTATTATCAACCAGCAGGGTATATTTCTGATCTTATACTTGTCCTAAATTAATGTCACAATCTGACTCCAGATTTAATCAAGGGTAAGATAGGTCCTAGCCAGAACTGCAGATCTCACAGCTCATTTAAGCTTTATCATTCTTATTTTCCGTGTTTATGAAGTTGTGGTTGAGAAGGAGCTATCATGTTCACGTGTTGACCAGGATGGGGTTAAAAATCTGCTTCTGACCCAAGATGATCTACAGCTGGTATTTGTTCTCACTACCTACACAGACAAATGGGATTTGACTCAGAAGAAACCAATTTCCTTACCATTGAGAATATTAGACTTAAAGGGTGTCAGTAAGGGCAGGAGCAAGGATAAAAAGGTGATTGTAAGCCATGTTTTGCTCCTGTATGCCTGAGCCATACGACAGCCTACCTGACACCTGGTCTGAATTAGAGAAACCTCTTGACTGCTGAGATTTATGTTTTTCTTCCCAGAATTCCTAGGAAGCTCAGAACAGTAATTACACAGTCCCCCCCGTAGGGTGGTACATACATGTATGCACATGGTATATTGTAAACTCTTACGCTTTGTCCCCTCCATTGCCCACGAGCAGAGAACAGCCTGGCTGCAAGGTTCCTCTTCAGCCAGAAACCTCCTTCCCCCAAGGACCATTTCTAGCACTAATTCTGTCCATGTTAAGACTGTTTCATTTCCCAAACAGCCAGAAGGCCGTAAGCAGCTTCTTCTCAAGGCTGGGACCTGCAAGAAGCCCATGTCCTGTGATTCATATCAGCAGTTTCCTAAGCCTCACTACAACTTGAGCAAGAGAGTTAGATGCATAACTAATCTCTTACAATAGATTTGCACCATTAGACAGATCAGGCACAAAAGGGAACATGACCCCAAACAGTGAGACCAGCTTTAGCCTGACCCTAAGGAAAATAAGGAGTCTTAGACAACACTTTTTCATGATGATGGATGCTGAAGGACACCTTATCATTTAAGGGAATCTTATTCATGTCATGATTTACATCCTGGGAGAAAAAAAGAACTTACGTCATAGAATCATAGAACCATAGAATAGTTTGGGTTGGAAGGGACCTTCAAAGGTCATCTATTCCAACCCCCTGCAATAAGCCGGGGACACTTCAAGCAGAACAGGTTGCTCAGAGTCTTGGAAATTTAGATCATTTAAATTGAGTTAAAATCATGTGTTACTGAGAATTCCGCAATATTTGTAACCTGGTCTCTATACATGAGGCTGAGGCAATTGCACTTTGTGTGCACACGTACCCCCCCGACTTTGAATCCCCCTCAACCAAGACAGATGGAGGAACAGAGGTCTCAAGTGCTCTTACATATTTTGTAAAAACAGGCAGGTGAGTAGAAAAAAAACCCACCATTTGTTACCTCAGACTACCTCCTCCCCAAGGGAAAAGCCACAACTACTGTGATACTAAAAGACAATTTCCATGTGAGTGCAGTGCTGTGCTCACCACAACCTGGGGGAAAAGCTTCCACAGGGTTCCAGTGCTCCCAAGTCCTCCTGGTGTTCATGAAAACCTGCGCAAGCCAGCACAGCTTTAGGAGCAATAACAGTTAGGGGAAATACACCTGTTGTTATTTACCCCAGTACTTCAATTCTCTCTCCTTGGAAGAAATACCTTCTTGCAATATCACAGGCCATTAAACTACCATGTTAATGCAAAAAGTGTTTCCTGGGGATAATAATCTCCTGACAGCAGTATTGCTCACATACGAGTGCTGGCTGATGGTACAGTGGCAATGTTTCGCTTAGGCAAGCAATACCAGGAGAGGACCCTGTTTGCTAAAGCTGGCCATTGTAGATAAAAGCTTAAATCAGTGATCTTCAAAAGCTGACTGCCTAAAATTCAGAGCCTTAGTTCACACTGAAGTACTGGATAAATTATTTCGATGTCCTTTTAAAAGTGAGGTCAGTTATTTCAGTCCACTTAATTAGGGTTTCGGTAGACAAGAGTTCAGCAATTCCTCTTGAGTTTCCTGGTGCAGGACAATGAATCACAGTTCTGAGCTATGGAACATTTGTTTTTATAATTCAAGGCCCTTACTAAACAGAAACCATCAGCTGGGCCAGACTGTTGAAGACAAGTCAATCTGCACCTGGGAGAAAGACTCTGGGCTCCCTCCAGAATGTGAATTTAAGATGAGAAAGAAACTCAGATCCCCAGGAAGGGCCACTTGGAGCTTTCACTCCTTGGCACCTCCAGCCATCTGCAACACGTGTTAGTTTACCAGCTTTAGCAGGAGATGAATGGTGGCCACGAACATCAGAACGAAGCATTCTCATCCAGTTCCTACTCCAAAAGCAAAGTGCAGGGGGTTTTGTGCTGTTTCCTGCAGATACAACACAATCGAGGAGGAAGGACTGCAGTGGCCAGGCAGCATCTGCATGAACACTGGCAACACCCTCTGGTTTCGACAGTAGTTATCATGAGAAAATATGTTTCTGCTTTGTCCTTTCCTGTGCATGACAAAAACAAACAAGATATTTGTTTCCCAAAAAAGGAAATAGGTTCATTCTGGTATGCATCGGGCAGATCAGGTTCTTCTGAGTACTGAAGGATGCATATGTGGGATTTCAACATTTTTAAGTCCTCCCAGGATATTTGTGCAATATTAATTGTGTCAGTTACTGTACTGGTTTTGCAGCAAACAGTAGACCTGATGTAAGGAAACCTGGCCTCATTT
This sequence comes from Columba livia, assembly GCF_036013475.1. NCBI lineage: Eukaryota > Metazoa > Chordata > Aves > Columbiformes > Columbidae > Columba > Columba livia. The sequence goes on along the minus strand of NC_088603.1, from coordinate 152,690,574 downwards.
GTGCTGTTAATGTAGCCTTTCTTAGAAGCTATTTGCAAAATCATAATTTCCCTCACAGACACTATTTTTAATTGGGGAAGAGTTCTCTCAGAGGAATAATAGTCTTACTTCTGTTGACATCTGTGCAGTATTTTCCTGATCAGGAGATCAAGAGAAAGAGGATCTGAGCAACTGTTTCTCTAAGTAATAATGAAAAGAGAGCTGTGCAGTAAATCATAACGTGCAATAAAATTAAAAAAAAAAAAAAATTTGGCTCGAGATTAATGACTGGAATGGGACTTACTGAATTAAATTGGATCAGATGTTCCCTGGAAAATATCTAAGATTCACAGTGCTCTATGGTTTTGGTTTTGTTTTTCACAAAGGAAGATTTAGCTTGATTGTTCTGTAACTCCTAACAATTTCTAGGCTTTGCAGAGCGGTCCCAGGGGCCTGCAGGAGAGGACGCGTGCTGGCTGGAGATCCTGGTCCCGCTCAGGGAGAGGAGGGAGCTGAACTTGGAGCCTCCTCAACACACAATCTCACCAACAGCTCAAGTGTTACAGGGGCCATCACATTTTTACAAGATACAAAGGGCTGACTTTAGTTCCCACCTCAAGGGGCAGATTAATTATTACAAGTCTGTTACAGACACCCAAGAATTCTTGTGTTCCTCATTCGGTGTTTTAGGTGCCTTCTTCTTACTGTGTCTTCTTCTGTGAACCCACTTTTAAGTGTCCAGCCTTCCAGATGTTCTCTGAAGAGATATATGGGCAGCTGACTCAGGCTTTTGAATTTTCCCAGGGACTGAGGCACCCAAAACCTGCACTTGGCTTGGTGATTCAGTGCCAGATTTGCTTGTGACTCCAACTTCAAACAACTAAAAGTTTGTGCTTCTAGAATTATTCGCTGCAGAAACCAACTTAAAACTATAAAGCAGTGGTGGGGGCTGACATTTCCCATTGGTGTTGGTGGCGTTTTTTTAATCAGAGATGTCTCTGCTTTTATCAGGATCCAGACTCAGTTCATGAGTGTATCACAGGAAGGAAATCAAAGCTGCATAAATTACCACTGATGGTGCTAGAGGTATCAAAACTTTGTCCCCCTTTAATTAATACTATTTGCTGAGCTGAAAGTGAAACAGATCCCTAACATGACAAATAAAAAGGCCCATCTCGGTATGTGCAATGCTGAAGGTAACACATACACCTGCCTTGTCGCCTGTGCTCAGGCACCTGGCAGCTCTGCAGCAGTGAGTTTAGTGACTTTGCCTCATTAACTCAGTTTCCTTAGGCTTTTGTAAAAATGGACTTAACAACAGTTGCCTAGAGCCAGAAGAAGAGCAAGGCTACGTTATTAAAGCCCAGAACGCAATACTGTTTTAAAATTCATCAAAGTACTCAAAAGTGTTCTCCAGAGATTGAGGGCTTAGTCATCCCAGGTTTCTCCAGCTCATTTAGATAATTGCCCCTTGAAATAGTCGTCTTTCTGTTTCTTTTTTCTTCTTCTCTTTTTTTAACACTGGCAGTTGGGAAGTATTCACTGAGCAGGCAGCCCAGCTCCACAGCTGCAGAAAGGCAGAAGAAACCTCAAGATTCTCACCATGCACATCTCTGCTTTCTATAACATGAGCCAACAATACATGACTGCATCCAAAACAGTCATCTCACTGTCACTTGCTGAGTTATTGGGAACTCATTAGCCAGTTTAACTAATTAATACATCGGTAAAATTCTTTTCTTTGTGGAGTGCTTTACTTAATAATAGGAGATGTTTATAGAGTGTAACGTGTGAGTTATTAATTATTTTTAACTGCCATCAGGGCCTGGAGATGCTCAGTTTCAATGCTTTCCCACCTTCTTCAAAACTGTGTGATTTGATTGTTTCTGTCTTGGTATAAATTCATGTCATCACCAAGAAAGGCAGAGCAAGTACTACCATGTGAGCTTGATCAGGAAACCAATACCAACAAAGCTGAAAAAAAAGGTTATTTTTCAGCTGCAGCATTTTTCTCTTGGTAAAAATAGAAATCTTACATTACAGTGTACCATTTAATTGTATTTTATTTGTGTATCATCTTCTTCTATCCAAGAAAATCTAAAGTTCATTACAACTTCCCATTAGATTGCCAGTGGAAAGTATGGCAGCATCCACAGCAGTGCACTAATATATTTTTTCTTTCTGGGGATTTCCATTAAGAGTTTCATTTTTTAAAATTTGTTTTCTTCCTCTTGGCATCTCTTTTTGAATGTAGAATTAGAGGTACAGTCTTGTACTTGTCCACAGTATGGTTCAGGCAGACATAAGAAGGCCCTGCTACAATGTACTTAGGACATGCAGCATCTTTGGAGTAAATGTCTACCTCTGGGCTCGGTACCCTTCTCTTCCTCTTTTTCAGTCAGTAAAACTAAAGAGGCAGTTTAGGCTGTGATTCATCTGACCTTTGTAGACAAATACTTTAGTATCTCCATTTTAAATGTCTACATTTGTAGGATAAGGTAAGATGCAACCCAGTTTCAGTCGTCTCTATTATGGATCACCAGGATCCATAGGAGGTTCCATCTGAACATGAGGACAAACTTCATTACTTTGAGGTGCCAGAGCCCTGGAACAGGCTGCCCAGAGAGGCTGTGGAGTCTCCTTCTCTGGAGACATTCAAACCCACCTGGACACATCCCTGTGTGATCTGCTCTGGTGAACCTGCTTTAGCAGGTGGGTTGGACTGGACGATCTCCAGAGGTCCCTTCCAACCCCAAGCGTTCTGTTATTCGGTGATCAACAATGATAAATGGAGCCTGGGGCAAATAGCCCAGGCAAAGACATTTTGTCAGATACATCCCACTTTTACAGTCTAAGAGTTGAGTCAGAGCTCACCAAAGTGGATGTAAAGATTTCCATTTACACAGAGTTTGGATGAAGGTTTAAAGGCTCTGTTCTGTCACTTACTCTGAGTTAATCTCATTTTTCTACATAGATAGTACATACGATTTCAAAGAGCATGTTTATGGATCTGGGCATGATTCACTAAAGGGGTATATGCGGGACATGAAGAACAAAAGAAGAGGATATTTAGGAACATCTTTGTATTCATGCTTTGAGGCCTGCTATTTTGGGATATTCTGTAAAGATGCTTTGATAGTTCTGCACTTTGCTGAAGGACAGAAGGGCTACCAGTACTATATCAGCCAAAATACGTGACATTTTCACAGGGTTCCTAAGTACAGTGGTACTGCTTAGAGCACACTGAAAGGGAAGGCACAAAAATCACAGCATTTTGAAGGGCAGAATGGTACCAAGACAAGAGGGTCTGGCACAAGGCACTGTGGAGTCATCCTTGTGATCAAAGCCAAGCTCTGTACTTGAGACAGCAGACAGAAGATGAGCATATTGAGCATAAGCCACAAACCGGAGCCTGATGTGCTCATCTTCAGTCTGGGATTGCAAGCACAGAGCCAGGCTTTGATCACAAGGAGAAACAGTCGTTCTAGAAATACATATGAGAAATATTCATTAACTTCTGTGAGGTGCCTAGACACAAGGACAATGCAAGACCTTATTAGTGCCTGACAATGAGGGCCAGAAACAGGAGATGTGCTGCTCGCTTTGCTTGAGAGCTGCTGACACAGAGGAGAAAAGCTGCTGCAGGAAAGACATGGAATGTTCATATGCACCAGACTTCTTGTGCAGGAACAAGCTAATCTGCAACATGGCTACGCCAGGCTTAGTTTCCAATTTTTATAATGACTCCTTCCTAAAAATACAGCTAGCAAACATCTGATATTGAATTCAACCCACAATCAGTGGCTATTGAGAATGAGTCAGAGCAGTGACAAGAGGACAATGTCACATTCAGATTATATTATTAATCTATTATGCATATACTTTGTACAGGATATTTTGCTATAAACTACGTACTGAGTAAATAATTAAGCAGTGCCTAACCTTACAGAAGGGGTAGGAAACACCCTCCTGTTATTAGCCCCGCACAGTCTCTGGGAGTGGATTGTGAATAACTCAAAACCTTGGACTGTGGATGGCAGCCTTGTCATCAAATATAAAAAATACCCTTGACAGGATCAGTGAAAGCTCTCCAGAGGCCTGAAGCCGGGCAGCAGGCACTCTGATTAGCTGCTGCCTCCACAAAATGAAGATTTTTCCCTGAGCCCAAGAAACAGTCGATGAATTCAGTCGTAAGTGATAAAAAGGTCACTCCTAAGTGGATACAAGGAGATTTAAGTCACAATATCATCCTGAAGCCCTTAGACAAATAACAAAAGACAGGCTTCGAAGGCTAGAGAGTCCTTCAGTCTAAATACTTACACAAATCTCTTCGTCACATATGTGAGTCTTAAAGAAAATTCACCTTTGAATGAGACTGCACAAAATTACCAAACAAGTAATTGTAAGCCCTCCATAGCAATGTCTTATAACATCGTATACCAACAGTGATGATTTATTATATTACAAAACTGTTAAATCTTAGAATTATCATATTTTGCAGCATGAATCCTAAACCAGATTTAAGCTGTCCAGTGCAACTCTCCTATAGCACTTGCACAGCCCAAATATCCTATCATGCTTGTTTCATAATCATATAATGATCATGTCATTAAATGAAGGTGGAGAACTAATTTCTATTCTAACAGTAATGCCATCACCTAAAACTGGATTCTTTTAAAATCAGCTGATAATCCTAAGAATACCATCCAAGAAACTATCTGAATTTTTAAGCTGACTTTCCATACATATTCAAACACCTGAGTATGTCAAGTTGAAGGCAAGAAAGCTTATACTTTGCCAATATATTTAAAAGTTCAGTGGAATGTTCTGAGTGTTAATAACCCTCTCAGCCTGACACCAGTCCACTGTAAAACACTGGAATGACTAATTCCAAGCACTATTCATACAGAATCAGAGAAAAGTAATGCAATTCATGCCAATCAGGATGGAATTAAGGAAGATATATTTTAGTTCAAGAAAGCTATCTTGATATTTTTTGAGGTTCTACATTTTCTTAAAAAAAAAAATCAATACTATTGATATAATACTTATGAACTTTGGTAGAACTTCTGGCACCAAACAACATTTTGATTAAGAAATTAGAGCTACCTAAAGTCATCACTGTGATTATTTAATAGATTAAAATGTGAGCAATTGACATTTCTCAGAAACCATTATAAATAGGGACTCATCAGCAGAGGCTGCCAGTCAGCTCTTCAGGGTCACTCCTGGGCTCTGCGCTGGGACTGACATTGTAATCAGCAACTTTCAGGATTTAGCATATGCCTATAAGCATGCTAAGATTTTGGTGGTGTATTTTTATGGAAGCACTGAAAACATAGAGGTAGCTAATGTATGAGGTCAGGATGGAGCTTCTGTTGCTCAGGACATACTAAAATCAATCTGAGGTGGCCTATCCACAGACAAATATCCTCGGATTTCCTTGACTGAGGTTTGTTAGTCCATATCCTAGTAGTGTTATCCAAGTCATGGATTAGGGCAAAGCCAAAGAACACGGTTGTTACAACCTGTTCAGATGATACCAACATAGACACAAACAGAACAAACCTACAGCAGTTTTTGGCATGAAATGAAAGACTTTTTTTAAATCTCACAGTTGTTCAAGAACATGCCAGTTATCCCATGAAAACAGCTTCAATTGTCTTTCCAAAATGTGATTTTCAACACAACTTTGAATTTGTAGGACATGCTTTTCAACGGAATATAGATAGAACAATGACTTGATTCCCTATAGTTCAAATAGCACCTTAATTTTTTCAGTTGCAGGAAAGAAGAGGTTTTCTGCCTACTTGGGATATAAAAGCTTCTGCTCAGTCATTAGCTGTAAGTTGCAGAATGAAGCAGTACCCTACAGCATTTCCAGATGAAGCAGTCTGTTTATACAGAAAGCACAAGAGCTATAATTACTGCATGATCACATTTGTATATCAAGGTCAGAATTCTGTGATTCACGCTATTGTTTGGACATAAAGGGAGTTGATTTTCAGCATGGTGGTGTACAACTACTATTATTGCTACATCAGTGACTGTAGAAACAATATTAACTTTTGCTTATTTGAGTATTTCTAGTTAGGTTAAATCCAGTTCAAGCATACATGGAAATTGGTTGGTTAATATTTTTCCTAAAATATTAATTAGACATACAAAATACATATTATTGATGTTCAGACTGCGAATTCTACTGTGGAAGAAAAAAAATCCTCCAAAACAAAAAGCAAAGCAAAATAGGTCATTAAATGACTTATGCATGAAATCACACAGAGTTTAAGCAACATCAAATGCAGGTAATTGAAGAGTGTAAAAATCTTTCCCAATATTTTCCTCTTCTCTACAAAAATCCCTGCATAAGATTTTTTTTCAACTATTAGCTAATATATTGGCAATTTTTATATTATGTTCCTGAGAATCTGCTGGCTTTCCACACTATTTAACCAGTTCTAAAAGCTTAAAATATGAGGATTCAACTCATTATACTTATTAGTTAAGAGCTTGAGTTAGTCAAGCATTCGGATTGTACCAATTAATTAAATATGATTGTATGCATTTGTAATCAGGCACAAGAACAAATGCTTTCCTCATCTGAGGATTAATAAAATTTGCTATTATATTACTGTATTGTATTGTCACCCAGCTGCCACTAAGCTTGGCTTCCTTCTTACTTAAGCCTCAACTAGCCTTTCTCTTTTCAAGTGTAGGTGTCCCTAGCTAAAAAGCAACCATATTTCTCCAAGTTTTCATTGTTCTCTATCTATTTTGGGTTTTTATATTCCCTAGTCCGTCCCTGCTCCCACTCACATACTGTCATATATAACGACTTTACATAAATCTGATAGCGTTACCTTCACATTGCCAAGGACGGTTGAGAAGCACCGTTTTTCCTTTGTTTTCAGGTGAGAGTCAAGACGCCAGCTTGACACAGCCCAAATTGTAATGCTGGCCTTGGGTAGGGAGTTTCATAAAAGCTGTATTTAGCCTCAAAAGACTCTTCACCCTGACAAAATACTTGCATCTCAATGCTGTTCTAATAACTTGTCCAAGGTCACCAAGTCAGGGTGTTGAACCCACATGAGCATCTTATTCATTGGGCCAACCTTCTTCTTTCTAGGAGAGCCACATATATTTCCTTTTCAGTGTTGCTTCTTGTTAATCAATCCTGATAATTTCAAGGAACTTGATTTATTTATAAATATTTTTCTGGATTTCTTTTATATTTAATTTTATTTGCTGGTTGCTGTAGCACTGAGAGGCTCAGAAATGAGTAGGAGACCTAGAAAGGGAACATCATCATCCTGAGCCACTCCAAACTAACCACAAATGCTGGTAACGCTGCTGATAGCAAATGAGTAATTAAATAAATTCAGTAGCTTATCATTGCAAATGTAGGGAGATTCTGTGACTTTTTTGACTTACGAAAAATAAACTACCATCAATTAAAACATAATCTAATGTAAATCATAAGTTACTTGTGAACTTTGGTCAGCATTTGATTTAGAAAGCAACGAGCTATTTTATATATTCTTCTTCTTGCTTTGACTTGAATAGCAGAAACCTATAATCAAGAAGGTGACTGTTTTGCCTATGGAGATGGATAATATCATTAAAAGGAACAGATGTGTTGAAAAGTTAAATGACAAGCAGACATGTCATCATGGGTTGAGCCGCATCCAGGGCTGCCAGTGGCTGTGATTTTGTTGTAAGATCGTGGTGCTCAGTTCTCTGCTGGTGGAGACCTTTCCCAGCCCACGAAAACCAGACCAGTGCCCAGGTCTTCTTCTAACACCTTTTTCCTGCATGTAACATAATATTCAAGCATAGTATTCTTGGTTTATGGTAGGTACTTCTCCTCTTACACCCTTGCCTTCATATCCAATGACACACGTCTTCCTTATGGACAGGGGTTGTAATAATTTCTTCTCCCATTCTGCCAAGTTGGTTTCATACCTAGAGGAATCTCAGATCCTTCCCAGACAGCATGTAAAAATCAGAGATCTGCTGGTTAAAAAGATGTCTGTCTCTCCTAATGGCAAAAGAACTCTTGACAACATCACTTGAAAATATCCTGAAGGCTCAGAAACTGAAGGGAAAAGAGATGCAGTACCATCACATCAAAAACTTCTATGTCGCAATTTTTAATTGAATCCCATGTGTCCTGGAGACAGGGATTATTCTGTGTTATTTTTAATGTTGAGGTTTGGCAAACCTCCAGACCCACATGACATGTTTGGAAACATAAAACAAGCAGCACAAAACCCATAAACAAACTACAGCAGTCTTCAGGGAAATAGGTCAACAGAAGTAACAAGACTTCTCTTAGAGAGAAGATTAAAAAAAATTAAAAAATAGAAAAAGACTCATAGAGGAGGAGATGTGCTTTTCCTTACAGAATCCAGTATTTTGCTCAACCGGAAATGGGCAGACCAGCTACCCAAAGGGTCTCATCTGGAGGTGGCCTCCTTCCCACTCCCTTTCTGCCTTGGGCCCTCTGATCTCAATCTCACCCTTTTGAGTCCTTGTTCCATCTCCTGTTGTCCCAGCCTACTTGGTCCACATCTCTCTGTCTCATGTGGCTTGTCCCAGTCTCCTTGCTTTATCACCTCACCTTTAAAAGCAGCAGCTTCTCGGTAGCCTTCTCCTTCCCAGAGCCATTATCTGGCCCCAAGCCCCAGTCATTCTTTTTCCACCTTGTGCCTTTGGACCTACCATGGAGATCAGCCCAGAAGGCTTCAAAGTGAAAGGTATGTCCCAGTCCCACCCACCTCTTCCAGAGGCTCTGCAGCATCTCTATCACCAGTCTTAAACTGGAAACAGCATGCAATGTGATGGTAGAGAAGTCCAATGAAACACTGTGAAACCATTTCCCCGTGTTCTGGTAGGACCTTCTCCCCACACCCTCCTCCCCTCTCCAACACGCAGGATTCCTCCCTGTCAGGCCACTTCTTGCTCCTAGTCTCTTTATCCTTCAAATCGTATCTCCGTCTTCCAAAAAAGATCAGTCTGGTGCATACACTTGACATGGCAATTTTCAGCCTGAATGGTTAGACTGAAGTTATATTGGAAAACAGGGTCTTCTGAAGTGTCAGACAACTTGGACAGGTGATGTTACCAGCTCTGCACTCAGTGCAGCTGAGTGAGTAGTTGCCACATTTAGTTAGACGAAGAGTTTACCCAGTCAGCTAAACGAAGCTCTCATGCAGCAATATTTAACAAGGTGTTATTATATTTTCAGGGGATTTCTAATGGATCTGTTTACCACAATGTAATTCACAGTATCAAATGCAGTAATCAAATAGCGCATGATAAATTGCTGTCACTGAAGAATTAATAGACATTTTTTCAAACTGGCTGTGTGAATAAGTGACCTTGTCAGTTCCATAGCTTTGGTTAGTTTTACTTACTTGGTCTTTTCTCCTCATGCAGGTAGGCTTCTGGTCGTGACAGATGAGACATGAGATCTTCAGCTTCCAGGCTTTCAAGTTTTTCTTCAAGAGATTCACTATGGAATCGGTAAGAAAGACATAAATATAAGTAACTGGTTTAAAGAGTAAGAAGCAGACCAGAATCTATGAAAAATAAGCTTAAAAGAAATTGGTTTTATCAATTGCAATACCTGCCTGTGTGCTTGCTTAAAGCTATTTTGGGCATTGCTACAGTGGATGTTTTTCAGAAAAAGTCTAAACTATTGATCCTTCCAAGGATCAAAAATTCCAATAAATCAGTAAATGCTTGCAAAACATTGACTGCCTGAGCAAGTGCTGGAACAAACACTAATGCTTATTATGCATTTTGCTTTGCTTTCATAGATTTCAAAGCTGACTGAGGGGGGCAGGGTATAAAAAGGACACTTTTTGTAACTCCTTTCAACTCATCTAGATCTGGTAACTGATGTTGGTGTAACTTTGAAAACAACAGATCTCTGAGATCAGCCTGAAAAATCTATGGCAAGATTTGTGCGGGGGCTTGAAAGATGAGGGACGCTGTTCTTGTGACATAAAGTGCTGAATAGCGCACAGTTGTCTAAATATGCTTTTGTTTATTCAGCCTCTGGATGGTGAGTGCTCGTGTTTTAAAGTTTTGACTGTGTTTCATTGAACCACTAAAAGCTATGTGTGGATTGTCTGACTCAATCCCTCTACAAGAACAACATCGCTGGTTAAGGCTGAGGTTTTCTCTGTACCTGGTGCATGGGCTGGAGATGTCCTGGCACAGGCCACCGCTCCCCGCATGGGACTTTCATCCTTTCTTCTTCCCTGGGGGAAAGGGTTGACCGTATTGCACTCCAGCCCAGCCAAGAGGAGTGTTTCATTGCTGATCTTCTGAAAAATGAATAAATCTTCTTTTGGTGCATTTGTTTTGTCACATGGCTACACATATTTTTCTTTTTTAAGCCCATGATGCCTTAAATAAGCAAGAGACCAGAAGTCAAACAATCGTCTTTTGAAAAGTATGAAGCTATCAAGCTGGATACTTCTATTTGATTTTGAAGCAAGACTTTATGTCCTACTCTTTATGTCCTAGTCTTTATGTCCTACTGCTCCTACAGTTTCTTGGAGGAATAAAACACAACACAACCACCAACAAGCAAATAAGTAGTGGTGAGATTACTGAAATTCATGAAACCCGATTTCCTACAGATTTAGGTCTTGACTGCAGCTCCCAAGGAGGTATAAACCATCAGTGAAACCTTTCCCATGATTGGGATACTTACAGAGCCTTTCTCCTGCACCAATTATCTTGACAAAGAACAAGATGAGGGTGAGCCTTTTCTATTCAGAGGCAATAAATGTGTTTTTCTTCTGCTCATTTTTATTTTCCCACAAAACTCCTAGGAACTGAAGAATTTTGACATCTTTCCTGTCCCCCCTTTCAAATTTGCTGGTGTCAGCAAATCATTAAAAAATAATTTTAAAAAATCATTAGGGTCAGGACAGATTAGCAGATGATCACCCTCTACTGTAGTCAACGGAGAGCCACTTAACTTGGGAAGCAGCAAGCTCATTTTCAGTAGGTAAAAGTAGAAGCAAATGAGTAATCAGAGACAGAGGCTGCTGTGATGGACTTCGAGACTGAAATTCCAAACCTTTTTATTTCATTTAGCATCAGGTGAACACTGACCGAATGGAGACTAGGCCCATGCAGCAAGACCAGTTTCCAAGAACTTCCAGATGGTTGTTTGCTGTCCTGTCTTAACAGAACTCCACAGCGACAACATTCAAATAACTACTTTAATAAAACATATAGACCTTAATTTGAAATTTGAGCAATTTTTGCTTCATGACAAGCCTTTGAGCATTAAAGTGGATACTCCTCCAATTATGTCAGGTCTTATGTATTGTCAAATGTATTGACCTTCTTAAAACAAACAAAACCCAAAAAAACCCAAAAGACATTGCTCCTGAATTGAATATTTCCTATGCTGGGTTCAAGCCTAGAGCCTGGCCAAGTGATCTATCCTTGAAAATAGAGGCTTCTCTAAAGGAAGTGCAGATGTGTTAGTGAGTTCAGTGGTTGTAAGGGCCCTTTTTATAACATCCAACATCTGCAGATTTATTTCCAGCATTTCTCTAACAAGATGCTCTTTAGGAAATTAAGAAATTAAGTATGCTCAGTCAACACTATAAGCCAGCTTTTCAACTTCTAACTCGGTAGGCCCATACATGTGCACATCTGCAAACTGTGCCTTAGAAGAGCTGGCATGAAGCCCCAAATGACTTCTATGGATCTGTTTAGCATGGTGGGGTCTCGGTCTATCTTCTTTCATTTAATACTACTCTAATTGTGATAAATTCATAATACAGAAAAGTATTCAAGAGAGACTGGACAACGCCCTCAGACACACGGTGTGAACCGTGGGGTTGTCAAATGCAGGGACAGGAGTTGGACTCAATGATCCTTGTGGGTCCCTTCCAACTCAGGACATTCTATGATGCTATGAAAAAACCCTCAAAAACCAGATCTCTTGTCTTTATATTTTCACATCATGAAAAACTAGTAGAAAGTAACCCTTCAATTTACCTGCCAGTACTTTTTGTCTATCCAATAAAGTGCTTATGAAATTGTCTGGCCTGAAAGGCCTTCTCATTCTTCAGCTATTTTTTGAAACTCTTGTAATAAAACGTATAATAAAGATACTTAGTTTTGATATAGCACTACTCAGCAGGAGAAGCCCGGTGTGCTTTCATCTAGAAAAATAAATGTAATTGTCTGCGTTTCGCAGATAGGGAAATGATGCACACAGAGATCAAATGCCATGTCACAGTCATGAGTGGCAGCTCAAGGACACGATCCCAGTCTACAGAGATTTTATTTAATTCTCAAACTGCTTCCCAGGTTCATTTTGGTCTGAACCTCCAGTTTCACTTCAGGCAAGATGCATGCTGCCATCAGCATCCATTTAGCAGCTTAGGTAGAACCAGAGCTGTGCTGGGATAATGACACAGCCTTATCATTTCCAGAGGGAAAAAGAAAATATTGAAATGTTTGCAGTGCGGGTTGAAGCTTTATTTCACTCTCTTTTTCTTTTGGAGAGCCCGCCATGCCAGCTGTCCTGCAACATGTTCATTTCTGCAGTATCACCCTCTGATTTTAGTCATTGCTATTTCTCATATTAAATATATATATATATATATATATATATATATTCAGCTACTGTAATTCCTGCTTTGGAAGGACTCTTACATCTGTTTCAATCAGAGTACCCCTTCCCATTTGCACTGTGGACAAGGGTTCAATTCGCCAGGGGCTCCATGGACAATTTTCTTACTCGTCAGCATTCATAAGAGTTTGATATCTTTGGACTGTCAAAAATACAGTCCTTACAGAAGAATATACTGCTGGGTTTTTATATTCTGTAGCTGTTTTAAGGGCTGCATTTGAATCTGATCCCTCCCAACACACGCAGTATTACGTTTCCTATGAACTGAAGTAACGTTTCTTAAATGAGCATCTCTAACAAAAAAACCTCTGTGCACTAAAGATACCAAATCAGCACACCTGCAACAACAACAACAACAACAACAACAACAGAGCATGTCTTCCCTGTTCTTAGCCTGCTGCCTCTTGCTGCTGGGGAGCATTTTGCTGTTTTTCTCTTTGAAGGATGCAGAGGTTACAGGGGAACAGCCCATTGCTGGTTGTTGTTACTGTGAGCCTGGAATGCCATTACGTGTTTGCCTGCATGACTCTTGATCTTGCATGACAAAACCAAAAAACAAAGGCAAAACTGAATCAGCAGATTAGTCAGCTTAATCTTGTGAAACTCAATGCTGCACTTCATTTTCAGCGCTGTTATTTTCAGCTGTCCTTTGAGATGCTGATTTGAGCTTACCTATCGTTCAGTCATGCTCCTTGCACAGGACATTCAAGTAAATAAGATGTAAAATATATCATTCAGTGGTGTATTTCCAATGTTTTTATTTAATCTTATTTGTTTGGCACACATAGTGTTAAAAACACAAGATCTTAATGTTACCAAAATGTCATTTATAATGAGAACACAATGGGTTCTCTTTTTGCTATCATATTAATATTGAAAGAATGCAAAATTAACCTTTTGTTTAAGCCACTATTTCTAGTGCTAAAAGGCTTTTAAACTGGCATTGTAGTTTCTGAGACAGTTGCTTATGTTTTCTTATCTAATTTTAAATACCAAACGGAGACAAATGCTCGGAAATGCCAGTATTAAAATTGAAATCAGCCGATCCTTGTATTCAAAACAGTCACAGTGGCAACAGAAATTGTTGATGCAGCTCATGTAGTCCATAAGGCACATTGGTAGATACTGTTGCTTAAAAATACAGAATTGCAATCAGCATATTCTCTGGATCCGGATTTTTATTTTCTGCATGTACAATGCTATGATTTAGACGAGAACATTTTTCTTTGACTGCCAAGTTACCTGACTTTTCTATCTTAATAACAGAATCATTTCAAAAATTTGTTTGCAAATGCCAAATCCAACAGCCTTATTTTGCAAGTAAAACCACTTTGCAGTTTACTGTATAAGTTCCCCTCGAGCAAATTAGCACCAGTCACAATGTGTGATGTAGGCTTCGATATTTAAAATAGACTGTGCCTTTTCCTGTGAGTACACCACGCACTTACGTGATATTAAAAGTGTAAACATGCTGCAGGTTAAAATAACGTAGTTGTTACATTTTGAACAAGGCTCAGTCAGCCCATGGGACTGTCCTTTGAGAGGACACAGCTCCTGGAGGTGCGTTTCCTCCTGACTAAACATTTCCCGCTGAAGTACAAAGTGATGATGTTATGCATCCTTACATAAATGTTTTTCAAAACAAAACTATGGGAGTTCCATCAACAAAAAGAAGTTTACAGAGTTTCAGCACATGAGATACTCCAAAACCAAAAGTCAAACCCATCCTGCTGAGATTCTTGTTGATTTGAAGCTCCTTTCATCCTCTAAGCCCAACATTCAACTCAAATGAGAAGAGTTGATGTTCAGAAATATTTGTGGGTATTCTAGTACTTATGGCCATACATTTAAACAAACATTTCCTGTTAATTTTGTCAGCAGTTATCTGGATATGTAAATATAAAAATGTAGCAACAGTAATTTACCATACAGATGTTTTCTCAGGAAATTTCAGACTGCCTTATGCCATACAGTGAGTTAGGAGAAGAAGGAGGATGGGAAATAATGCTGACTGCTGTGTTTAGCTGAAAAGGGATGAATATAACACCAAACCACAAATTTATTCAGAATAGCAGTATAGTAGAGCAGCATAGCCTAAGGATATTTTCCTGATGAGTTTTAGCATGCCACTAGTTCTGTTGCTATTCACTGCCGAGTTGGTGATACTCCCTCTGTTTGTGAAAATGCTAAGGAGCATAAAAAGAACAACTATATAGTTTACTTACAAAAGCCTGCGTATTTCAATGATTTGATGTTTTAGTCAAACACTAATGCCTGGTCTAGACTACTTCTATGAGCAGTAATAGCCAAGATGGGAGCTTTGAAAGTGACGAGTGTAGGTGTAAGCCCTCATCTGCAAAGCAGCATCATCTCTTTCATACTTGGGAAGAAAAAAATAACACAGAACAAATTTGACACGTGAGACCCTGGCATGACCACATCTGTACTAATCAAGAGGACTCATGCACAGTAGCCACGTGCACAGCGATTTCCCTCCCCAGCAAACACCTCGCTCCACCGCCACGCTGACAGGCTGCAAGTGGCCCTGGAGGCATCTTGTCTGGCAGCATATCTGGTGCACAGCCAGGGACTCGGGTCAAGCTTGTTTCCAAAAACCAAGCGGCAACCACACCTGAGTTTGTCTGTGAGCTCCCTATCCCTGCGGCAGACAAGGGTGGACTCGGGGTGGTTGCGGGGCTGCTCTCTGCGGGCAGTGTAATGGGATCCCAGGGGACATCCACCATGGGCTTCTGCACAGCTGAGGCATTGAGACCCCCAAGAGCTCACTTTGCATGACTAAAGCTAGACAGCCAAAAATACAGCCCTGCTTTAGTTCAGCAGGGCCACAACCAACTGCATCGCTTTCCTTATCTATAGTGGAAAGATAACCTTGCTGTTCTCTACCCCACCGCTGCGTGGTTTAAACAGTTAATTGCATTGATGACATGAAGAGCAATGCAAGTGCAAAGTGGCTCTTCACCTCTGGCACATATTTGTAATGTTTGAAAGTTTGCTGTGATGACAATATTCATCATCACCTGATGACAACAGCTCAGCTCTCGTGAATGAACTGATGATCTCAATCTAAGATGACTAGAGTACAATAAAATGAAAAATACTATAGTCAATATTCAGCTTATTGCAAAACACCCGTGTTAGTAGTTTGTGCTGTCGTTGCTATGTTCCTTAGCCTCTCCCTACGCGTGATGTGTATCACCAATATTGCAGCAATATTATCAACTTGCTGTAATTAATTATGCTATTGGAGATCACGGTTAAAAAGGGCAAGGTATCAAAGGGATTTGTAGACTGAATCATTGGGTAGTATGGCAAGACAGCACAACTTCCTTGACTGCAGTGTCTCATCAGTACGGAGTGTGTTTCCAGGGCTGTTTGCATGCTCCTCAGCTTGTCCCAGGATGGACAGGGAGATGCATTTTGCACCAGAACACCAAAAGGAGTGAGAGGAGATAAGCATAACTTCTACTGGCAAGTCTTACATGAGAAAAAGGCTGCGGCACAGCCTCCCCCAGGATCTCGCACAGGCTAAGATAGCGTTAGAGCAGACGCTGTGAAATATAACTTTCACACTCTGCTGATTATTCTTTGACACTTGTGAAGTGAAACAGTGATTTCAGTTAGTGACAATTTATAGAGAGGTGCATCTTGCAAATTTAGAAGTGAATCTCAGATACTGATCGCAATTCAAAACAGGAAACATGGTTAAATCTGAAATCCACTAAAAGCTATCTGAAACAGTTACATAATTTGACTAGTTTAAATGTAAGTACATTTTTATAGGTAAGTTGTATAATTTATTTTTTCTTAGCATCATATTAATTAACAAATCTTACTTACAGTGAGTTTAAGTGAAGATAATCCAGGCCTAAAGAGGTCATGCCCATTGGGTTATTTTCTGCACTAGTATTTGTATGGGGAAAGAGGAAATGCTGCTTCAAAGCAGCAAAAGTGAGCACCATATTCTCTCTAACAGAGTTAGCAATTTCAAAATCGTCAAAACCCCAGACTAGTAGGCAATTACGATCAGTAGCTATTGATCTTCCTTTTTTTTTTGTCTTTAGGACTTGTCTGCTGCTCTATTTCCCAGTAGTCTTCTGTATTAATCTATGTTATATATATTTAGTATTTTATTTCAAAATATCATTTTTTCCTGATGGGGAAACATAGAAGCTCAGCTATTGTTACTCGCTGCTGTGCCTTCAATTCTGTCACTCTTCACTGCTCCAATTTCCCTGGCCTGCCTCCTCCCTTTCTTTCTTGAACAGGCTCTTCAATTCTGCAGTTTAAAACTTTCTCTAAACGGTATTAAAGAAAATATGTTTGTAGCAATGTGTCCAGTTTTTTTCCACACTCTTTGGGGCAGGATTTGTTTAGTTATTCAGTTAGTAGATGAGGTTATTTTACAATCCAAGCCTAGTCCTTAAGTTCAATAACTCCAGCCTGAAGAGGAGCAAGTCAACTTTAACAGCGAGAGTACTCAATTCATTAAACCAGTTTACCCATCAGTGCAATGGATTTATCCTCACTCGGGATCTGCTATAGAGGGGTGAGGTCTCCTTGTAACGTGAGCACCGTAGCCAACCCGCGGAGCTCAGGTCTGGCTCAGGAGCAGATGTGTGACAGCCCATGATGGATGTTCTGCAGGACATGACAGGGGATGACCACAGGTCGTGTTTGCCCCTCAGGCCATATCCCAGCCCGTGACACATCCTGTTTCCATGTGGGCATGGCACACCGAAACTGCTCTTTTTGGAACTCCTAATAGCTCTTCCTGGCCCAAACCCCCAGGCAGTTCGCTCCCCATACTACTTTTGATGCCACCAGCCATTTTTATCGTCTTGCTCTCTCATCCTCCTCCACTGCTCTTACAAACACGATCCTCAATTGATTTTCTTCCTACCCTTCAAATCACTTCTTCAGTGCTTCAATTTTTTTATTTTTTTTCGCCCAAATCCATTTTTCAGTGCAACTCCCACGCAGTGCTTTTCTTGGCTCCCTCCTCCTCCTCCTCTTGCCTACTCTACCTTTCAGAGTCTCATGACGTTTAACAATCATCTGTACGAGCCCGCAGCTTTGTGCCGGAAAGCCGGATCACGTGAAGCAGCAGCAGCAGCAGCAGCAGCAATCACATGGCCATACAGAGGGCTTCTGCTAAGGCAATGAAATCAAAGAAACATGTTCAGGCAGGACCATTTCTCAGGAGTATTGGCCATATTTTTGCTGGCAGAACTGCATGCAAATCATTTTTTATGGGTATGCACAAATGAGGTATCTCCTTTTTATGCTTACTCAGGCATCACAGCCTTTTGTTGATGTTTTCAACTCTTTTTGAGTTGTACAAGCATTTATTTAGAATTACATATAAAACCATGTAAAGCCTTAGCACATTGCAATACAGGCGTAGGTCTTTATCCACAGAATATTAAAACCTTTGAAATGGATATATCCATATAATGCTGTTCATATTTCATCGTTCAGATTTGAAAATATTTACCATTCCTGAGTTTCCCAGCTTCTGTGGAGAGAATCCCAAAGAGAAGGAAAACACATGGTATGATTAAGTAAATCAGACTGAAGCGGCAGATGACCATAATTACTTGAGCCTCCTGAGACGTAACCTTCTTTAGAAAGCCACATATGGGCCCCGAAATCTAAGCTTAAAAAGAAAAAAAAAGGAGAGAAAAAACATCATTAGTGCTTCCTATCAATTCCAAGAGTTACATGATGCAACAACAGATAAAAGGATATTTTAGCTTATTCGGGAAGGCTGCTTTTGGAAGGATGCAGGACTGGTAAACAACACAAAGGATGAATACCAGGGATGTGATTAAGGATTCAGGCCGGTGCTGCTGTGCTGTGCGAGGGCTCCGTGGTGCGCTGAGCAATACAGCCCTTGTGATGGGGATACACCACTCTCCCATTCCCCTTGAAAAGGCTCAGGAACAGAACTAGTAATAAATATCAGGAACAGCAGCTTCAAAGGCGTCGCTGAGACATAGCAGGACTTCTTAAAAATTATCTGAGCATATGGAGGGTGAAAATCTATATAGCCAGATTGCTTAAAGCGATGACATTATCAGCAATGGTTATTTCACGCTTTACATCACGGGAAGCTTGAAGCACAAGGGCTTGAAGCAAAAGGGCTTTAACGGGCTGTGATGGGCTTAGAGGAGGAAAAAAACAACCGCTGACTTTCCTTTGGGGTTCACCCGCGGCTGAAGCCGGGGGCTGCACCCCGGGACGGCACGAACAGCGCGGTCAACAGCGGGAGCCCAGCACCCTCCCGCCCGCCCGTGTGCGCCCACCGAACCCCCTCGTTTGTAATGTAAGAGACAAAAGGGGAAAGCGGCGCAGGGTCCGCAGCCCCCCGCCGATCCGGAACGGGGGAGGGGGGCGGTGCGCGAGGCCGGGGGAGGGGGCGGCTCTACCGCGGGAGGGGGAGGGGAGGCGGGCGCTGGCGCGTGCGCAGAGCACTTCCTCGTTGGCCCCACGTAACGGCTGCGGGCGGGCGCTGGGCAGCGCGTGTCAGTCACCGGGTGACTGTCAGCGGCGGCGGGACCCCCGCCAGCCCCGGCCCAGCCGCCGCCGCCGCCCCCGGCCCCGGCCCGTCCCCTCCTTCCCCCGGCCGGGGGGCGCAGCCGGAGCCCGCACAAGTTAGTGCTCAACTTGGCGGCGGTGAACAGCGTGAGGGGGGTCGGCGGCGGGTGGGGAAAGGGGCTGAGCCCGGCGGGGTGGGGGCTGGCGGCGCCGCTCCCCTCGCTCCCGCCGCCCTCCCCTCAGCGGCGGGGCCGGGTCTCCTCAGAGGCGGCCTCGTCCCTGCAGCCGCCGCGGCCGCACTCAGCCGAGGGAGCGCTCCCCACCGGCGGGGCCGAGCGGCCGCGGCCGTGTGGGCGCCTCTCCCCCCTCAGCCCTGCCCGGGAGGAGGAGGGGGCGGCCGGAGAGGCTGACTGGAGGGGGCGAAGCCTCAGCCTGGCTCTGGAGCTCCGCTGCTTTGATGCTGCGCGTCTCTGCTGGCTGTTAACATCTTCCCTCTCTTGTGGTGTTTTTTTTTTTTTTCTTTCCCCCTTGTCTTTTTTTTTTTTATCCCCTCCCCAAAACTTGGGCTTCCTCTCCCCGGGATCGCTGTGCTCGGCTCCTTCTGGGCTCTCCCGGTGCGGCAGGATCATGCCGGACCAGATCACCGTGTCGGAGTTCATCGCCGAGACCACAGAGGATTACAATTCCCCGACCACCTCCAGCTTCACCACCCGCTTGCAGAACTGCAGAAATACGGTCACGCTGCTGGAAGAGGTAAATCATTCCCCCCTCCCCGCCTTTTTTTTTTTCCCCCCCTTTTTTTTTGTGTGTGTGTTGTCTTTGAGAAAGAGCATCAGGGACGGGGCAGTACCACCCGCCCAAATCCACGGGAGCTAGAGGCACTGGTATGCATGTAATCTGGTCTTTTAATTGTGGGACTTTGCTCTTGTGCTGAGCTAGTTACAGAAAGCTTCCCTGCCCTGGCGTCTTAAAGATTAGCGCGTAAAGCAGATGCCTGAACTTAAATATTACCCTTGTACTTCTTGGTGTTTTTGATGTTGGCGGTTGCTGCGCTAGAAATAGTGTGAATGTTGGGATTTTTAGAGGGAAGAGGAAGGCTGAGTTTTGTTTGGGAGCGTTAGGAAAGGTTTTCCCCCGCCACTCGTTAGATCAAGTCAGCACAGAACTCTTGACTGCAGAAACCTGCCAAGGGGAGACTTTAAGAAATGAGGTAAGGATGAATGTGGAGTGAGGAAAATAATATGAAAGCAAAATAGGTGGTGGAAGGAGAGCAAAATAATGCAGCAGAAGTGATTATACAGTTTCAGCATCTCAATCTTGAAGCCTCAGTGTTGAAGTTTGTTTTTTGTTTTTAATGCTTATTGTGAGGGTCATTTAAATGTTCATCCTGCTTCTCTGTGAAGAAATAGGGGTGTGAAAACAGGTAAACTTCTAGAGCTGGTTTCTATGGCGTATCAGCCCACTGCTTCCTATTTGAGGTTTCAGTGTGATTTCTTATGGACTGGGTCAGCAGTTATGAGGAAATGTCTTCCAAATAACTTTAAAACAAGACAGTGTGTATCTCTTCTCTTGCCCTGTGCTTGGTTGAAAGTACTAACTTAATGATACTGAAAGCAGTCTTATTTTTTGCTATTGTTTCATAGATTGCAGTTAGTTGTTTTGGATTATACACTTAGTTCATGAAGCATTTGTCAATTCTTCAGGAGTCAGCACGTATCCGGGAGATGGATTTAATAGATTCTTTTTAGTTTTGTTGAATGTGTTGGCATGAGCTAAGTATTTGGTATGCAAGGAGTGTTAATCATGACGTTCTCCTGATATTCTTGGATATGGAAATTATAATTCCAGAGGATTAAAAATAATTATGTTGCCTCTTGAACTGTCTATATTCAAAATTATAGCAGTGCTATTGTTTACAATAACTGACTAGGTAACAGTGATTGTCAGAGTGCATTTAAAATTACAGATTTTTTTATGTAACCTAGTTTAACTTCATAACTTTTCCATAACTGTAATTGCCTTTTTTTTTTTCCATGTAACTAAGCCATGGTTGCTCATAGATTTGTAAGAAATCAACCTGTTTTGGTTTGTGTTTGACAGTATTGCTGCCCCCTGGTCTTAATTGTGTGGAATAGGTACAGCTATTGGTATACTTATTAGTACAGTTGACAATCTCCATAGAATTAAGTAAAAATACAGATTCTGCCGTAACTGGTGACTTCTAGGGTAAGAATACAGTATAATGATTCCATGATTTGGAAGATTCATCAGTACAGTCTGAGTATGGTAATGCCCATCCAAAGAAAACCAAAGTATAGAAGATAAATACACAGTGTTCTGCACCATTTGTGTGGACTGTGCATATTTTCAGAGCTTTCATGTCTTATTTGACAGCAATAAATCAGAGAAACAGAGAATAGTAAGCACTTCTAGTGTTTGTGTTGCTATTTCTTGAATTTCTTTTGTTTGTATCACTATTTTATGTGCCCTGTTTAAACTGTTTGCAGTTCAAATTGATTCTGGACTCGTTTTGTATTATTGTTTTATTATATGTGAATAAAAAAAGCGCTTTATTTGATGGGAAACAAGCTATAAATATGCTCTACTGTTACATACTCCAAGAATCTGCAACTCTCCCAAATTTATTTTAATTAATTTGCATGAAGAAATGCAGATGGTCAGAATGTGGCAGGTGAAGTGCTCCATTAGAGTCTTAGAGTGTGTGTCGTTGTTTGACTTGTAGCTTCCATACGCAGTGCTGCTGCTGCTTTGAATCTGGGTTGGTTTCTGTACTTCTGCTTACCTAAGGCTGTGATTCACATGAAGCAGGGAATTGAAACTAAGTGGTTGAAGTGGCTGTTGTGTAGCTTTTATTGCCACTGATATTGTCTATGCATCATGGATAACGGATGAGCTCCTCAAGCAGCTCCTGAACTTCAATTTTGAGCCTGCTCTATTAAGACAAAGGGAATGAGCCCATCCTCGCAGCTGTTTGATTTTTGACTTGAGTGTGGGTTGGAGCCCTCACTGGGGTTTTGCAGGCAGTGTCAAGCTCTGTGCTGGTGTGGCGCTGCAGCTTGAAGTGTCTTAAGTAATTGTTTTAAAGCTAATTTAAGACAACACAGCTTGCACCTACCCCAGTGACTATCAGTTGGTTTGTGGATAAACTAATCATTGTCTTTATTTTAGACAAGAATGAACCAGATCTGTTTTCTGAACAGGAATTGTGGGGAAATTAAACAGATTTAACAAAAGTTAGATGTGTTTCATAGCCTCTTAGTTGGGTGTTATTTCCTACCATAGCTCAGATCAGTGGTTGGCCCAGAACTACCTTTTCATAAAGAATGTGACATAAAAAGAGAGACTGTTTTGGGGAGGGGATCTGTGTCTCTGTCTGGTTCTAGAAAGGCATTATAGAATTCCAAATTTACTGTTCCTTAATCACAGCTAGGAAGTTTTCTGAAATAATAAAATAGACACAGTTACCGGTTTGTTTTTTTTTTCAGCTGGTTGCCTCCAGTAGAAATGCTGTTAGTTCAGCTGGGTGGATTGATCTGTATTATCTCCTAATTATGACTCTTTTCCTATTATAACTAAAATTCTTTTCAGAGGAGACTTTGGATCCAGTTAGATGCGGTTTTGGTACAAGTTTCAGATGGAAAATCAGAGCAGGCATTTTTACTGATTCTGGTGACTTTGCATTTGGCAAGTTTTTAGTGGAAAGCCCAACAAAATCCAAGGGCTTACCTCAAAAAATCAGAACCCTAGGAAAGATTCCTAGTTTTGTGGGTAACTTATTAAAAAAAAAATAAAACCAAGCCCCCGCACCCTCAAAAAAGCCCTAAAGTTTAATTAAATCTGTTGTAGTATTACTGAAGGAGAAAATAGTTATTGCATGCTGCTATGTAGGAGTTAGATTGGAAAGGTTTCATGCTACGTTGTTTAAACTACTGAAACTTTGGAAAATTTACGAGCTTTTTTTTTCCTCTTAAAAGGCAAAACTTGTGGGTTTTTTTGTCATCCAGTCACATCAGAAAAAAAGAAAGTTGCTGTTGTCTTTGTAGCCAGGCTTAGGCATCTTATACAGTAGGTGCCAAAGAACTGCAAGAGTTTTTTTAATGATAATTTTTTTAAAAATCATGAATGTTACCTAGTGGCCTTCAGTAAACACAAATTTTAACATTAATTCTACTGCTAAAGTTGTTTTTTGTTTTTTTCCTAGCTCTGAGGTGAGGGAACAAAACCATTATAGTGCAATCTAGGTCTAGTTTATGAGAATTTTCAGTCTGTACTCCTTTCTGTGTTGATTTCTTCAGCAAAATGTTACATTCATGCAAATAAGACATTTTTTACTTCATATTTCTGTGTGAAACTGGGAGAAGTTTTTTTTTATTATGTTCATATGAGGGATGGATTATTGCATAGTAGATGGATGGTTAATGACTTAAAGTTGAAATCCTAACATAGTATAGACAGATTACTATACAATGTCTTAAAAGATGCCTTCTGCTTTGTTCTTGCCAGTTGTGCTTTTATATCCACAGTAGCTCCACGATTTGTGTTTCTCAAACAGATTTTGAAGAGTTGATTGTAATCATTGAGTTGATATTACTGTGCGAGCTAGTTGGAATTTTTAGGGAATGATGACATCTGCTCTGAGAATAAGTAGCGCACATGTGGGATCCTCTCAGGACTGGCTGGATTACCATTCCGCTGTGTCCCAGCTCCAGCTGAAAGGACATCTTTGCACCCAGGGGATAACTCGGTTATCATGACCAGGCAGTTCTGAGTCCTAAAGCAGCAGATGTTTTGCAGGGTTGTCTTGAGATACAGAGGTTAAGATTAAATGTTTAAATTCCCTTTAGGCTGGCTGGTAGATAAGAAGGGACAGTTAGAAGGTGATGATACAATAAAGAATAGCTGCAGTTGTTTCTGATGCCTGGTTTACTGTTATACTTTTGTGACACTTGAGCATCTTCAAGGATTAACGTTATTTCTTTCTTTTGCTCTTCAGTGAGAAGCTGAAAACTCAAAATGTGCTTTCTGACAATTAGATCTTGTCATACGCATCCTTTTCTAATAGAAGTTTAACTGATGAGTGTGATGAAATGTGGCTGCAGATATGTTTGGGGTTTGCTTTGAAAAATAAATAAAATAAACCTCTAAACCATCGTTCTTACAATGACTGTTGCTCAGTTTGTTTCTCATTGTGCTGATGTGCTAGAGCTTAGATCTTTGTTGGTCTCAACTGGACCAGTAGCAGATCAGTGAAAGACCAACTTGTTCTCACTGCAAGTCTGGTATAATCTTACATAACTTGAAGGCGAAAGATTTCTCAGTGTTCTTCATCATGTCATGGACACTTCTCTAAGATTAGAGAGAGGAAAGTATAGGGGTTTTTTGTTTTGCCTTTAAGAAAAAAAGAAAAAAAATATTTGAACTGCAATATTTTGCAGTTTCCTGTATGTAACTTTCCCTTCATGCTCCAGTTTTTGTGACTTTTTCTTGCTCTTCTGGTGAAAGCACTCTTGCAACAAGGATAAGGGGACAGGGTTTTTCCTCCTTATGATTTTGTAGAGACTTGTGTAGCACTGAAACTGCTATACAGTCATTCATCTACAGTGATTTCATACACTGTTCTACTGCAAGATCCTTTCTCAGCGACAAAGTATTCTATCAAGGGAGACAGGTGAAACCATGCAAGAAAACACGAGCACTTCCGTTCTAAATCAACTTTTTGTTTTAGTTGGCAATGTGCACAGACTTTGTTCATTACCCTGAACTGTGAAAACTGGTAAGATCTGTTTTATGTGTGTGTCTGAAGAGAAATACCTTCTGTTGTTTCTATCACTTCATTTCCATTGAAGCAACGCCTCTATATAATTAAAACAGATAAATCATAACATCCTATTCTTTATCCTTCTTTATTTTTTACATTAAAATAGATTTTTATTTTTCTGGGGGGAATCCAGGAGGCTCCAGCAGCACTAGACTTAAAACCAACCTTTCTTAACCTTGTAACCTGTTACTTTTGGCAATCACAGTCTTGCATCACAGAGAGCTTTGTAGTCAGGAGCTGATTCTTATGTAACAGACCACAAACAGTCTTCAGTTTTTGAAGAAATATGCTTG
Organism: Columba livia; assembly: GCF_036013475.1. Taxonomy (NCBI): domain Eukaryota; kingdom Metazoa; phylum Chordata; class Aves; order Columbiformes; family Columbidae; genus Columba; species Columba livia. Next base: position 152,665,232 of record NC_088603.1, on the reverse strand, counting down.
TGGTAGCAGACCATTCCAAAAGAACCAGAGAAGAAAAGTTTCTTTGTCTAGTAAATAAAACTCAGGATAACTATTACTGTTTTTACATTGAATGGCAAATTGCACCAAAGATATATAAATAGGTATATGAGTGTTCTAAAACACAGACACCACAGTAACAGGTCATGTGTGACTCCTGATCACTGTATTGAAAACGTGATGGAGACTTGACAACAATATCCTGTATTTACAGTAGCATGCACTTGAGGATGCTTTTACATTTACATGAGTATTTGTTCATTTAGTGTGTAATCGGTTTTACCCTTCATTTGATAGTAGCTGAAACATTTGGTTGTAATAAGGAGGCAGTCTCCTTTTACCTAAATGTGACTGATGTGAGGAAAAACAAAACAGAAACTCACTGGTAGCTCAAAGTTTCAGTTGTGGCAGATTACTTAGTTTTGCCTTTTGAGAATCTGTATTCAGTTTATGCACATTTTTGAAAGTACTTATTGCTTTTTGGTAGCTCCTATGTGTTTTAGTGAAGTCCTGCTTCTTGTTTTGAAGGCCCGCTGGGCTTCTTCATGTTTGCTCATCAGACGGGAAGCTGTGAAAGTGCTCAGTGGTGCATTCTGCGCAGTGCGCCCTTTGGATAAATCCTGACAGAGTGTCTGCTGTGTGGTCATGAGAGCTTAGGCCCTGATAGAGAAGAGAGAGACATATCAAGTGATTTGACTTAAAGTTGGTTTTAGTGTTTAGATTGAAGTCCTGTGCAAATATCTTCTGTAGCTAAAAAGTGATAAACCGGAAGAAGTCGTTTGAAGAGAAAAGAAAGGCGATGGGGAGCAACCCACAAAGCTGTGTTTGTAATCCAGCATGGCATCACTGAAAGACTGCAGATGAGTGATTCGGAACAGAATTAGGTTGGTTGATTTAATTTCCAGTATTTTTCTCACCCTAATGAGTATAACTCATTTTTTGTAACTATTGTCTATTATACCCATGTGAATAAAGGTGTTTGTTAATATGTTTTTTAAAACAGATGTGCAACAAATCTACAGAGAACTATAAGAAAGAACATGACATCTAACTTTGAATGGCAATAAAATCATTAGACAGAATCAAGCCAAGAGTGCTAGTTATTAGTATTGTTTCAGGTGCAAAAGGTAGGCAATATAAACATGTTCTGAAACAAGTGCCCTAGACCAATAGTAAATTTTTATATTTCATCAGAAACTTTTCAGAATTCACTTAGTAACATGTACTGTGGTAATTTTCTTAGAGATGGTTGCGTCAGGTTTGATTGATAATGGCCAAGAGGCCTAAAGTTTATTGGTGAGTGTGAAGGAAAACTCCTGAGGCAATAGCATAAGTTTCCTTTCCTGAAGGAGTAACAGCAAGAAGTACAGTCACTGCTGAAAAGTGCAGGAGGCAGTTATTTTATATTTCTGAAGAGACAGTATTGATCTGCATTACATATATTGGGTTTTAAAAACCAGTAGGCTGATGCTGGAGTTTTGCATGAGCATTGTGACGAGTAGGACTTTTGAGGACAGTGGTTTTGATTGTGGTGATTATGGGAAACTGTAATGCTCCTATGAAAAAGCAACAAAACGCTATTGGGATTCCATTTCCCTTTTATCCATGTAGATGTGCCCATGGGCACGCAGGCAGGCTTCGTGTCTCACCCACTGGTGAAAGGACAAGCCTGAAGTTGTGTTGTTACCATGGTTAAGGCAGAGGGTGTATGCTTTTTCTTGATTTTTAATAGCTACCTCTAGCTTGACCTTTCTTGTTACATTTGTTATCAGGAGAAGTACATAAGCCTTTCTGGTACAGAAACAGATGCTTATGATACCAATAGAGTCTTCTGTGGGTTCTTCCTGGCCTAAACACTGAAAATCTGGTATGATGCTGGAGATAACTTTCTGCAAAATAGAAGTCTGTAGGACTGCAAGACATTTGCCATGATCTCCTCTGGTAGCCATCTATCCAGGCTGGTGAGAGATGGACCAGAGAAGTGACCTGTGGGGTGGGTGGGACATCACCTGGGTTGCCAAGCCTAGAGGGTGACCAGTGAAGCAAAGTCCAACTGGTAACAGATTGCAAGTGGTATCCCTTCAAGATTGATTTTTGGGACAGTACTATTTGGTGTCCTTTAATAGTCTGGATGATGGGCTGAAGTTTGATTTCAGCAGGTGTGTTACTAAGTTGTTTGGTATGCTAGCGGGCAGTCACCATTCAGTGGGACCTGGAGAATGGTTTGACAGGAGGAGCCTTGTGGGGTTCAGTGAAGTGTGAAATCCTGCACCAGGGATGGAGTAGCCCCATGCAGCAGTACAGGCTGCCCAGAAGACAGGTTTCCAGGAAAGGACCTTGGTGTCAGGTGGAGGACAAGTTGAATGTGGGTGGCAAAAGCCAACCACACACTGTGCAGTGTTAGCAAGAATGCAGCCAGAAATAGTGGTGGTTCTGCTCTATTCAGTAATTTTGAGGCCTCATCTGAAGTACTATGTTTGGGGTTCACCAATAAATGAGAAAAATGACATACTGACACAAGTGCAGGTGCGGATGACCAAGGATGATTAGGGGCCTAGACCACATCACTTAAGGAGAAGAAACTGTATTTCTTCAACCTTAGAAGAGCAGCTAAAGGAAGGTCATGCTGCTTTTTGCAAGTATGTGGAGGAAACTGAGAAGTCGGAAATTCTGATTAGATTTGAGGTTGTTCTTTTTTGAGGGGGGTATTTTTTTATTATTATTTCAGGGTTTTTGTTTGTTTTGAGTCATGAGTCTGAACCAGGTGGCTGGAGACATTGTGGGACGTCTGTCCACAGAGGCGTTCAAAACTACACAAGACGGCCAAAGTAGTCCTCCTTAAAATTGTTTGGACTGCATAATTTAATCTTTTAGAAGATATGGATGCAGAGTCAAGTGGGTATGTAGTTTCATGAATGTGTTTTTTGTGTTTTCAGCTAGAAGTTTTCACTGAGCGTATTCTTGGAAAAACAGCACATTTAAACCTAATAAAACTGATGTAAGCAAAGTTGATTCTTTTTTTTCCTTCAAAGAAAGACTTCTTTAATAGAGGAAATAGGATATTGCTCACATTTTTACAAATCTGTATTTCAAAACGTTTATCGAATTCGGGGTTTTCTGTGATTTTTAAGAAAAGTTTGAATAGTTTCTGAGTGTTTGACAAAGATATAATTCTTTTTAAATGATCAGCCTGCACCAATAGAAAGTCAGCTAATGTATTCTGCAAAGTGATGACTGTATTACAGTTTAAATATGTCTCTGCTGGATTGACTTTACTTCTGTGAGGAGGATGATCTGAATTTTGAATTCCGGAGCTCCCACCTTGAGTTTAGAACTCTGATTTCCTGTCCTCTTGTATTATGGTTTACTTTTCAGGTAAATTGTCTCATAACTTTTGGATTCACAAAGCAAGAATTTGGGATTGAAGAGAGAAACATACTTGAAGTGTTCTTGATATGAAACTTAGTCTTTTCTGTAGCACTTCAAAAAAACGTCTTGGGGATAGAGGTTGAGAGGGAGTAAAATGCAGGAGGTCTTGTTTGCCAGGAAAGTTGTGGCTTTTTATGAAACCACTAGGATTTAGATATCCTATTTTGGTTAGATTCTTAAGACTTCATTTCTTTAAAACAAGACAGAAACCCTCTAATGATTACATGAAACTCACAATATTTTTGTTATGATCTGCTCCTGATACATGTATGTCAAATTTCCACATTTTGTTTTTATTATTTACATATGTTATAGAATTCAAAAATTTTCGTGTTGAGCGTATCACTGAGAAAGTGTTTCAGTATTTAAATCTCAGTTTGTATGCTTTTGCTGCTGTTGATGGAATTAGGTTTTGTTTTATTCAGGTCATCTTGGAATTAGACTGTTGTGTTACTGCTGGGTAGGAAAACTTGGATTTCTGAGGTAGTTCAGGTTGTAGTTACTGAAGACTCTTTTTGCTCAAGCAATGTTTAGGTTTATACGTGTCTTCTGGAAAAGTATTACTTTTGCTGTGCTCAAATTCAGATTACATGGCATTTTTGTAGAACTGTTCTTGGTAGTTCTGAGTCACGAAGGTGGCATGTAGCACTGCTTGGAAGTAATCATAGAATGGTTTGGATTGGAAGGGTCCTTTACAGATCATCTAGTCCAACCTCGCTGCTGTGGGTAGAGATGTTTTTCACTAGATGAGGTCTCTCAAAGCCCCATCCAACCCGACTTTGAACACTTCCAATGATGGGGTATCCACAAGTTTTCAGGGAAAACCAAAACCAAATAATACCATTTTAATAAATACTTGCCAAAGTTGTCTTGCAAGTGCAACATATGATGAAAGTGGTTGAGCTGTTGTTTTGTCCAGTGTGTGTCAAGGAAGTGAAGACAAGCGTTAGAAAAGATGTAACAGTGTTGTTAAAACAAATTCGAACACTTTGTTCAGTGATGACAGAGTCCCTGCTTACGACCTTCAAAAACTATTTGTTAATTGTCTGTTTATGAAACTGTTGAATTTTAATGAAGTTAAATGATGCTGGGATGGGTCTGGGAAATTAAAGTCCCCTGACATATTGAGCAATCCTTTCTGTGCTAAAGATGTTGTCTGGGAACTCCAGAAAAGTGGTCTGTAAAGTACAACAGAATGTGCAAACTCTGTGCCACGTTGTAAACATAAAGGACCATGATGGTCTGTTCTCGTATTCTGAATAACGTAATGTACAATGGCGATGGTGTTTTTGAAATCAGCAGGAATGGGTGACTTTTAACAAAGAAGTTTTAAGGACTTAGTTTAAATGTATAGTAAGATGCACAGATGTAGTTGTTGGTTGTGTTTTTGGTTTGTATTTTTCTTCCCTTACTGTTAGAATTATGGGGAAATTTTAAAACTAAGAGTGATAATGCTGTCACTGAGCAAGTGGGATATCCTGACTATGTTGTCTAATCCAACCTCTTATCCTAGAAGAGTGTTTGTACTGTCTGTGTTAGTCATTAAGATGGAACTCAGTAATCAGTCTAAGTTTAAAGAGAAAGTTGAATGAAAGTTGCCTGGAATGTTTTTACAAAGTTGTTTGTTTTTACTGCAAAACTGGTCTTGCACACTACATTTCCCTAACCTTATAAGTGATGCTTTGATTTCTTTTGCAAATTGTTCCTTCATATGACGCCTTGCCAAAATTAAGCTTTTTATTATTTGATTTGGGAAAAATTACTTGGGAAAAATAATTTTGATTTTTGCAAGGCAGGAGCATATGTATTATAATTTTTAGCATATTGTCATGTCTGCAACACCTGCACTGGTGTCATTCTTTGGGGATGTTTTGTCTTTTTTTTTCCTCCCACATTCTAGCCTGTTCTGGGAGGGATAAAAGAAGCTTGCAGAGGCTCTTTGATGTGAAGACCTACTTAAATTAGTTTTCCAGGGCTGTCTGTACACAGATTTGGAAAAAAAGGATTGTGTTGTATAGCTGATGTGATTTAGGTGTACAAGAGAAGTAACATCTTTTGGGGTGGGGTTGCCTGCCGAAGCCTGAATGCCCGAAATATGTGCTCACTAGTACAGTTATAGTGAAAGAGATGCTAGTTCTTTCTAAAACCTTTCTTTTAAAAGTGTTTATAGTCCTCTGGTGGCAGTTCTGGTGCTAAGTTAGTGTTGCTTTCACAGGAAGTGCTGGGAAGGAGACCTGGTTTAAACTGACAGAGAAAATGTGAGAGGAAATGCAACATTTATTTTCTTTACTGACACTTTTCAGGTTAATGAAGCTCTTTGTTACAGATGTTACTGACTTAAACCCTGAAATTCACTGCCTGTCTTTCCTTGCCTTCCCATTTCATTTGAAGTGCCTCGAATGCTTCCTCGCTTGCTTTGTTTCACCATGTCTGGGATAGGTTCTTCAAAAATATTTTTGTCCCTGGGTATGGTGCTTTCCGGTTAAAATATCCATAATAGCGTTGCTTCAGCAAAGCCTCATCTATTTGCTGAACTCGTTTCTAGTTCCGTATAGCTTCCTGTTTCTGTAATTTAATTGGGCAACAAATTGCAATAAAGCAACTTCCTTTAAGTTGAATCAGTGAATATTGCACATATTCTAAATACAGAAGCAACTAATATCTCTCTGAACCTTACACAGCTCTTGGACATTTTTCTACAGCTTTAATGTTTGTGTGAAAGGCCAAACCTGGATGCAAACAAGCCAATTATCTGCCTGTATATTCCTTTTCAGTTTTATTGGATTTACCTTTTTGCTGTCTTTTGATGGTTACAATAATGAGCTCTCCTACCTTATTTTTTTCTGTCAGTATCTCAGTTGCTTCATGCCATATAACTTGTTCCTACAAGTAATAATGCTACTTCATTGGGTGCAGGTGTGTGTACTGCTATCCTAAGATAATGATACAATAAAATTAATGTAGAATAGAAAAAATTATGTGTAGAAGTATTTTTAAAAACAGTCTTGTTTGTTTTGCAGTGAGTATTGCATGGGGTGATTGTGTTTATAGCAATATAACTATTTCTTTGAAACACTCTGTGTGTGCCATGAGAAAAGCACAGGCAATCTGGCAAGGTACAGGGCATAGTTCATGCCATAAACCCAGGAAACAGTGACTGACTGGGAGGTTAGTATGATATCGTTGGTTCATGAGTTAAACTCTAAGGGTGAGCTACTGGATGGAGCAATGATATTCTGCCAGTAGTTGCAGTGTGGTGAAAGCACACGTACAATGTGTACAAAGATATTTGGATGGACACCTCTTCTCTAATAGAATGATTTTGCCCATTGTAAACATGCAAGCTGGACCGTTGTCCATTTGCCAAAAGTTAAACCAGAAGCCTATGATTTATCACTTACTCAATAGAGCGTTTTGGAATATCTTTCGTCAAGTTGCTACATAAAGAGTTGCTACTCTTTAATTCTGAAACAATCCTGTAATCTGTGGTAGAGGATGAAAACCTGAACTTTGTGAAATAGAGCTGGAGTTGTGCCCAAGGCTTTAGAAGTAGGTGCACCTGTAGAGGACATATTAGTTGCAAGAAGCATGCTATCTGTTCATGATTCCTGAGCATCAGGGAGTGAAGTGTGGTGCTTGAGGACTTTCAGTTGTCATGGGCCTGCCCTGTTCTGCCAACTTGCTCAATGTAACTTCACCTGGAGAGTTTCTGCTGCTTCCGTTGGAAGAATTTACAAAGGAAGTTACAGCTTGACCATGATTGAGAATTTTTAAATAATGATTAGATCACTCCTGAAACAGCTCTAGATGAACTAAATGTATAAAACACTAGCTTGTGACAGTGTGAATTTTTAACTATTGCTTATACAAGCTGTAGGACTTTCTAGTGTTATTTCTCGTCTGGCCCCAAGACCTCTATGTGGAGTGAGCAATTGCAGGAAAATAAATTAAGATCCCTTGGTCAGTTTAATGCTAGAGAAGTGGGTTTTGTCCCTGTTCAGTTAATGAATTTGCCTGAAATATTAGAAAAGTCATGTATACAGCGTGTTTTCCAGGTGACCAGTAATTGGGATTTTGTAACTTCTGAGAGTTTGCCTTGAAGTTGAATAATCTAGTTGAAGGAAGAGAATATGGAGGTCTCCACCTGAAGGCAATTGTGTATTCATTAAACATATAAAAAATTATGAAATTCTGGTACACTGGGCACTTAACATGAATGGAAGATTTTAACCCTACTCTGGTGTTTTACTGTTTTTGACAGGAATCCAGGCAAATTCATTCATATTATAAAGCTCTGAGACTATGGTAGAGTCTCATAAAACTGCAAGAGGAAATTTAATATTACTGTTTTCAGAGGGAGGTTCTTTTGGCGTAATATTTTAACAGGAAGGAAAAGGAATGCACACCTAGGAGTGTCTGAGCATATTAGGCTGAAAAATGCTTTAAAAAGCAGTTCATTGATTGAGCACCATCCAGCCTTTATACAAGATGGGCCAGGGTAAGTTTTAATAAAAGGCCATAGAGACACATGGTCTTGTAGTGACACAGTATAGGGGTGTGTGTGTTATGATTAAGATGTGAACGGAACCTGCAATCAGGCTTCTGTATTAACCTGACTGTTTTACCCTTTGTGTGAGGGTGTATATAGACACCTCAGTACAGAAAATGTACACACACCTTGGTAGAAAACTATGGTGTGAATAGAGCTGCTGCTTTTCTGTTTCTGTGCTATGTTTCCAGGCCCATTAACAAGGCAAATGTAGCGTATAGAGAAATGATGCTGTTTGATCAGCAATGTAGGCATTTCATTTGAATCAAGCTGATATGTCAAAAATAAGCATTGCCCCAAGCATGTCACTTCTCTCATGAAATAGTTCAGCAGTTTAAGGTGATACAGGTGCTTGGGTCTTTGGACTACACTCTAGACTCGAACAGGCTTCCAGTAATCGATGGTTTTATTTGTGTTGGATTTTGATTTTGAGGATTAATGTTCAGATCCATTTTGATCCTTCTTATGAAGCTTTCGGTTGAGTTTGAAGAAGCCCTACTGAATACTTTTTTGCTAAAAGTAAATGTGGTCAAATGCCTATATGTTGTAGATGGCCTCTGAAGCCTGGTTTGGATCTAATGTTCTGCCTGATGGAGTTTACAGCCTTTGAAGCATTTTTTATTTCTTTTTCTTTTAATAGTAGAGTAGACAAAATGGAATAGAAGTATATATTTGTTGAAAAGATAGTTTGTCTAGAAAAACAAACATGCAGACAGATGAATGACAGGTCAGAGGCAGACAAACTGATGCGTATATGATATATTAGTGTAATGGGTTATGCAGTCTTGAACACTGCTTTCCAAAAAATTGCATGAGCTGTATGATGAAGTATGAAGGAAAAGGTAAATGATGAAAGATTCTGATCATGTTCCAGGAACTGCTGGGGACCGGGAATACTTAATAGCATGATGCTCCAGCTCATTGCTCCGGAATGTTGGAGGCAGAAAACTTATTAATTTCAACTGAGGAAAGAGGAAGTGATGCTTCAAAACTTCAGCAGTGTTAATCTTGAGCAGTGCTTTATAATGAAGTTGTATGAATTTCTGCTCTGACCTTGAGCAGAACATCTGGATGGTGCTAATTTATAGCCCATAGTAAACAATTTACTTACAGATACAAGATTTACTTGCAAGATTTATGTAAGATTTAACTACATTTGCTACCAAGTGTAAAAGTTAAATTCTTACAAGGAGAAAAATCCTTTCTTTTGCTGACTCAGTTTTACGTTGGTGTTCATGCCTTCCACCCAACCCTCCATCCTTTAGTTGCACCTCGCATCTTGTCCCTTCTTGAGAGCTCTTATGTTGACTAATATCAAATCTGCATGGAAGGCTTTTAAATGCATTGTTGTTTGTAGCAAGATCTCCAGGAGACTTGCCTCATAACCCTTTCTACAAAAAGTGCTTTTATTTTGCAGAAATAGTAGTTATGAGTAACTTAGTAGAGTCTGTTTTGCTTTGTAGTTTGTTCTGAAAGACAATTTATATCCCTCTAAATTGCAGCAGTTACAGCTTTTATTCTGTTATCTATTTTTGCAGCTGCTTTAACTTAAAGCTTCTCAAACCTGTCTTTTGTGAATATGGCCATCTGTATTAAGAAACAAGAAAGGTGAATTGGTAGGAATTGAAACACACTGTGTGGGTTGAGAAATGTAGTTGAATTGTGTGCTATGGTTGAAACAGTATAAAGTTTATTTGCACAAGACATTCTCAAATGTTTTCTACGTTGTCAGTTTTTTTCCACCAGAAGCTACTACTACATTGGGTCAAACCGCAACGTAACTTAACCCTGTAACCCGCCTTTAACAGTCAGTGGTCAACAGCAGCTGCCTTGGGGATAACATTAAGAACAGGGAAACTTGACATGATACTATTCCAACAATTTGCAGCTCAGAAATTATCTGAGTTGAAAGTGATGAACTATTAAACACACAGATGTCTTGGATATCCCTCTCATTTATTACAGTAGTTCAGAAAGAATTTGTTAGCTTCCGTGGAAATGTAAATTTTGCAGCTAACCTACGTGGTGCTTAGGGGAAAAAGAAGACTTTTAAATGAAGCTGGCATCTTGATGACTTAATTTGACGTCCCTAGTTTTAATGGTATGAGAAAATAACTAATCATTCCCTGTTTATTTCTTCTGTTCCTTACAGATTGTAGACCTCTCTCTATGTCAGTCATTTCTGAAGAATCTTAAGTCTTTATAATGTTTCAGCAGGAGGCCATCTCATGTTAAACTTAATTTTAATGTTCTTTCAAAAAATTTGTATGTTTCTGAATCGTAGAACAGTTTGGATTGGAAGGGACCTTCAAAGCTCATCCAGTCCAACCCCCTGCCATGAGCAGGGACATCTTCACCCAGATCAGATTGCTCAGAGCCCCATCCAGCCTGGCCTTGAATGTCTCCAGGGATGGGGCATCTACCACCTCTCAGGGCAACCTGGACCAGGGTTTTACCACCCTCATTGTGAAAAATTTCTTCCTCATGAATCTCCCCTCCCTTTAGCTTAAGACCGTTACCCCTTTGTCCTATTGCAACAGGCCCTGTTAAAAAAAGTCTGTTCCCATCTTTCTTATCGGCACCTTTTACTGTTCCACATTCATGTCTGGCTAGCAGACGCATCAGTGAGTGTCCCAAATTTTTTCAGCATATTACCGATGAGAGTTCTTCACGTTTGTTTCTTCTGTCATGGCTGATATGGTGTCATATGCTGTGTTAAGCATTTAACAGAAAGCATGGCTGCTTCCATTTTTTTTTTTGTTGGACAATTACATTGGAAGAGTAACTGAAAGACTAGATAGTCTGTTTCTGTCATTAACAATAGGCGTGTACCTGTCCTGTGAATACAAAAGTTACAATTTAGAGATGATCCAGCAGCTGTTACACAACCCATCAGAAGTTACTGTAATTCAAAACCTGACTTCCAAAACTAATATACACCCTTTATTCTCTTCAGCTCAATAAAAATAACTGAGGCGACCGTCACAAAAGTCAGAGTTTGTTCCACTTGAGTTTATTCTGAACTGATTCTGGAGTGTGCATTTAACATTCCTACAGCAGCATTCAACCGAGAGTATGTGGGCATTCAGAAGCTTCAGGAGAGTTCTTCATAGTTTTTCTGGCAATATCATTTGTTGGAAATCTCCAGAAATTCTGTGCTTAGAGACTATGACACTGCTTCCTATGCCTTACTGGAACATCCTTACTTTTCCTTTCATGTTTCAAATAATATCTGTCATTTCCTTACACCTTGATAAATATTTCCAGTTCCTCTATTTAGAACAGTGTTGTGTCTGCATTAACACATACTACAGGCTGCGTGCATGACATTGCTTAACTGGCTCCTCAAAGTTGAGACTGTGGCACAGAAAGGGTCAGGAAGCTCTCAGACACGTACTACTGGAGTGGAGTCACACTGCACAAGCCACAGCACAGAGAACAAAAAAAGAGCCAGAGGGAGAACAAATCTCCAAAGCTCTGTCCTAAATGATAGAATAGGGTTACTTCATGTTTGTATACCAAAAGCAGCAAAGATATCATTTGTTGATACAAATAAACTGTTACAATTTGGTTAATAATGCACATGCTAGTACATTTTCAAGAGAAAAGACCTTTTTAACCAGCTAGCCTCTGCTAAAAGCATGTGCAAGACTGCAATGCTTATGGAAGAATTTCAGCATTTAAGTATGCTGAAGACATCAGCATCTATGTTTCTTTTTATTATTTATTTGAAGAGGTTCCGACATCCGCTAGCAAATGGGATCAGTGAAGATGCTTTCCATACGTTGTCCCTGTCCATTGAGCTCATATTCAAAATGTCAAGAAACTTCCTTTTTTCCCCGTGGAAAATAGGCAGCACTTCTGTGGGGAAGCTAATATTAGAATATCTTGCGACAGAGAAAATGTTCTTAAGTGCTTTCTTATGTCATCTGAGAATTGGGCAGATGCTTATTTCAAAAAAGTGAGTAGTACTTAACAGCGTAATCCATTTAGTAAAATGAGGGGTAAGGTTCACAGTGTTACTGCTTTTTTTCTTACCTACTTGGATGATTTAAATGAAAAATAAATGCTTTTATTTTTTCATTGTGTCTTTGTGTCTTTACTGTGAAGATTTTGGCCACTTTTTCCTCCTGTCAGTGTGTTGCTGTCAGGCAGCGCCTTCGCTCTGCTCTGTTGGAGCACACGCTGACCACACGGGTGTCTGCAGGAAATGGAAACTGTCTCGCCTGCGCTGTAAGAGCAGCTGTGATGGGTTTGTGTAGGTGGCACGGCTGGTGGGAAGGTCTGCCTGTCCACAGTCCAAATGGACCTTCTCTGCTCCCCTCCTGAATAGGGTTGATGAGGTTACCAAACTTCAAGTGGAGATGATCGGTTCAGGATTTAAAAATACGCAGCCGACTGCTGTTAGTTACACTGTTTGAGTCAAAAGGTCACATTGGTTTTTCATATTGCCTTTTGAGTTGTTTTTTTTCATCTTTTTTCTTTTGATCATTTGTGTGGCAGACATGGAAGAAATACAGGGTGTAGTCTTCCAAGCTTAACTTGTTAACCAAGAGCTTTGTTTGTGCTTCGTTGCAGTACACATCCTTATATCACAGGGTGGGTGATCCACTGTGCTGGTGTTGGGCAATTCCTTTAGCAGGTGATAGTTGTGTGTGCAGCAGGAGCGGCATTTGCTGCTGCCCCTCTTCCCCAGCCTGCTTTTCTGGCCGTGCTGGCGTGCCCAGAACAGGAGTGGGCAGCACTGGGCTGTACAGTAGCAAAGGGCTGTTTCCTCGGCTCTTGCTGCTGAAGAATGAGATTGTTTGCCTCTCCTTGCGGTTGACTGGACTTTTGCATTTCTTTTCTAGTAGAATATTTGCTTCCTGAGCTGAATACTTTGGCTGCCAGTTTTTAATTGGGGGGAAAAAAATACGAAAAAGGCATCTGCCCCACAAGTGGCATTGTGCAGGAGATGCAAAATGATGCAATTCTGGGAAAAGGGATGAAAAGGGAGATGAAGTTCTTCGTGCATGATGGAGGAATACACGTTCATGTTATCTTTAAAATGTGGCTCTCCTCATCTTGTTTCTTCCTTTTTTTTTTTCCCACAAAGATACCAAAATGTATCATTAGATTTCACTAGGAATTTGTTTGAGATCTGAAGGAATTAAGAGCATAAGGGTTTTTTGGGTTCTTTGATGTTCATTAGGGAGTAGTTTTGTGTCTATGCCAGGTAATATTTACTTTATCCAGTTGCTTTTTCGTTTCCTTTGCAAACTGCAGTTTTATTGTTTCTTATTTTCTCATGTAACTGTTAATGGTTCTTATTTAGCTTTTCCTTCCCAGACAAGCTTCTAGGCTTTAGAAAATTTGGTTTTCTGACTTCTGTGGAATTTAATGTAAGGCAAAACTGATTATTGTTTTATATCTATGTGCATATATTAGTGTTCTTTTTCTTTTGTACAAAGGAATGTAATTTTTCTGAACAGCACATCAATATTGAGGTTGCATATGAATGGATAGGTTATCCCCTTATGGTCATTAAAGCCAGTACTTAAAATATTACAGTCTTGATGTCATGCTCTGTGCTTTCTCTTTTTACTTTTCTTATGATAGACAGTAAATTATAAGTTAATTTTATTTCCTGTTTATATTCCAAGTATTTCAGTGTTTGGCTTTCAGATAATTTTAAATAAATGTTTGGGTTTTTAGGTGTAATGGAATCACTTCAGTTTTAAGACACGACTCTCCATAAAATTAGCAGAACTTTACATTTGGTGTCATATTTAAACTAAATTCTGTTTAGGAAGAAAGAGTTATTCCCTGCAAGTCATCACTTCTAGCGAATGGAAACTGTTACTTTACTTTTGGCTTGCATAGATTTGCCTGGTACTTGTTTTTTTTTTTTTTTGCTGTGTTCCCCAATATATGTAATATATGTAAGCCTCTATAATCCTCACATTGTAAACTTCTGTATAAAATAATGGGTAAGCTGGTACTACAGCCAGGTGTCACGCGTGCTTATTAAACAAATTAAAAGAAACTGAAATAGAGACAGGAACTTGCACAGAAGGTCAGAGTATTGCAATAATATTAATGAAACATCTGTGTAGGATGTGCAGGAAGTTACCAGGTTTCGGGTTAAGGCCAGAAGCAGATGAGACACCCGTACCAAGGTGACTTTGTGTGAGTGATGGGAGGGTCGCTGTTTGAAGGTTAGTAAATAAACTGGATTCTTCTCTCTGTAATCATGTTATGACCCAGTCTGGACTTAGCATGTCACAGGGCAGCACTGCAGCAGCTGAGAACAGTTGTTGTTTGCAACCAGTGACACCACTGAGATGCTACATGTTGCCTAAGACAAGGTGCATCTTCTACAGATTCTCAGTAGCCTTTCACATGTGAAATTTTTTCTGTTTCTTAATGAATAACATTTACTGGTTGCTATGGTGTTTCATTAAAGTGGATCGTTAAGGAACATACCTGAAGAGTTCACAATACACAGTTCACAATACCCAGTTCACAAAAGTGGTAATTTTCATTATAAAGTTGAATGAATGATAAATTAAATACTAAACAAAATTGCAAAATAACTTTAAAAAAATGCTCCCAAGGTCAAAGACAAATTGAACAGTCACTTATAACTAAAAAATATTGCCAAGTGTCTTGTGTCCTTTGTGGGATTGGAGCTGACTCTGGCTATGTGGTGTCTCCCCACAACCCCTGCAGCCCACCATCAAAACCTTCCCACGTAAACCTGGTACACCAAGTAGGACATGTGCCCAGCAGTAAAGTTACTGTCATGTTGAACTTGAAAATGTCCTTAGCAAAATGGTGGTAACAGCAGCTGTCAAATGTGGCTGTGGATTAGAGAACAGAGTAGTGAAAGACCATGCCAGACATCAGCACATGGTTTGATAGGGCAGGGCTTTTTGTAAGGCTCTCTAACCTGAAAGTGCCTAGAAGTATTTGCCAGGAACTAGTTTGACTGATAAGTGTACTTAAAGGACATTTAAATCAGTTCTCCAGGGTTATTTCATGTGTAACAAGTTTGACAGTTTTGAGAGAAATGGGCTTTCAGTAGAGTTAGCCTAAAAATAATGTGTACCAAATGCAGTGCTTTTAGAAGTTACTATGCGTGCCTTGTAGATTTTGCAGAATGGGTATAATGGGTGGGTGCTGATGTCCACATTCCTGAGTATCTACTACAGCCCCAGCAGGAGTTTCTGCTGCATGTGATGTGAGCTGGGACTTATGTTGGGTCACAAAAACTCTTGGAAATCCAGACAGCTGCAGAAAATCCTCAGTTAGTGTGGGTGCAATTTCTGAGTCTCTTACCCTGTCAGGCCACTTCACTGCTTGGACCGCTGCACTGAAATGGGAACTTGTGCTTCTGGTAACCCCTGGAATAAACTAAAGGATGTAATAGACAACTGGGTGTTTGGTAGCATGCCCTTTTCGTAATTTGCTACATGATGGAATGAAAAAATTGTTATTATCTTCCAACTGAAATGGTTCTATGATTCTGTGATTCTATTTCTTTACCTTAAAATCGCACTCAACTGGAAACAGGGTAAAATGGAGTGCAAATGTAAAACATTCATCACAACTTTAAGAATGGACAACAGAATTGCAAATGTTTCTAAATGATGTAGGAAAAAAAAAATGGAATTGCACCTGACTTCACTTAGAACTTGTCCTCTGTGTCTCTCTCTCAAGTTCACACTCTGAGTCAGCTGGAGCGGTGCCTGTCCCGGATTCTTTCTTTCATAATACCTCCTGCTGCACCTGGTAGAAAGCACAACCAGTCCTGATGTGGAGTGTTTCGTGTATGACTAATCTTATCCTTGAAGTCGTGGGTAGAAAAGAGGGAGGGCTCTAGACTTTTAATCTTTCTCCAATATTTTTTTCCTTCTTGGAGATGCAAATATGGGTCAAGGTGTCTTGCAAGCTAGTCTGTTGTATTTGACAGGTTGATTAACAAATATTTGCCTGAGAGTGTGGTAAAATTTTCCTGTCCCTTTTTGTGACTTGCTCAGTGTTGCCAAGTCTTTCTGATTTAACGGGTTTTAGTGGTACAGACTGCCGCTCTGCACACCAGCAGTCACGTTTCATACAGGGTGCTGAACAGGATAAATATGTGTCATTTCAGGCTTTGAGTTAAGTCGAGCCACAATGAGCTCTACAGTTTGCAGGGTAACTGACCTCCAGCCTTTTTTGTAAGGTTTGATAACAGCAGACGGTAACCCATAGCTGCTTATCAAGTAAGCAGGGGGCCCTGGAATGAATATTTAAGCAAAACAAAACAAAAAATCCCATTGCATTAATCCATAATTGTTTTTCTTTTATCTGGATCAGGTGTATTCAGTTCTTTTTAATACAACTGTAATAAAATTATCATCTTGGAAAAGAATAACTCATTCTAGAATTCTCTCATATACATAAGGTAATTTTTAATGTATAATAAGACAGAAAATTCAGAAGAAATATTTGTTGTATATTAATTAACTTTGTTGCAAATATTCCCTATTTGATATGATTTATAATGCATGAGTTGTAGCACAACCTGTTAAAAAAAATACTCCTTTATTTTTACTGATGCCAGTGTTAAGTGAAAAATTTCTGCTTTTAGTGCAGTAACTGCACCAGTGATGACTCACCTGATGCTGAGATCACCCAGATGTGGTGTTACTCTTGAGAACGCTGAAGATGGCTCAGACCATAGTATCTACAGGCAAAACAAAATAACAGACAGGTAGTTTTTCATCCCTTTCTACCAGCAGTTTGGATCGATTGGGTTCTGAACTGACAATTATGTTTCATCTTTGGAGTGCCTGAAAGATACCTTTAAGGTACATATGTTTTAGTGTCTCTCTTGGTGCTTTTTGAAAATAATACGTCTCCTAACAAGTGAGTTACTTGGAACCTGCTAGTTGATTTGAAAAGCGTGTTTCTGCTCATAATACTCCTTTGTAATCTATGGTGCAGCTGCAGTTAAGGCCTGTAAATTAGGTAGTTGCAGTGCCTGTTCAGTGCTGTTAATGGAAGATAACCTGTAAAATTGTGGGCTGAGCTACTTTGTGTTTGCTTGAGGCTAGGAGCACACACAGGGTAGTTACTAATGGTTCAATTTAATTTTACTTGTTAAGATGCTCTATGTTGGTTGTATATGGAAGGTTTGGGAAAAAAAGAACCCAGTTTATATTGCATGGTCTATAGACATTCATACATTAATAGTAAACTTATTGATTTTTTTCAAGACTGATTTTTATTAATTTGTGTGAATTATTTCTACAGGAGTTGTTTTGTTTCCCTGTATCACAAAAAATAATTTAAAAACTGCTGCTTATGCCAATAAACAACAAAAAGCTTTATACTGACTCAAGGCATAAACAGAATAGAGGTCTCAAATGAACATGTGACTGTTCAGGCATAACAAAATCAAAGCAGCTGGTTGAATAGCTTGGGGATTTTTTTACTGCCAACCTTGCCAAGACATCTGTGTTCTATAAGACATTAAGGAGAGGAGTTGATTTCAAATAGTGTTGTTTCTGTACACCAAATAATGATATGGTTTTGACAGCCTTGCTCATGAATAAGGCGTCTGTACAAGTTTCCATAGTCAGAAAGGCAGGATGCCAGGTGACTGTCCCTTCCAATGCAATCTTTCTGAAATGCTAAGTATTTCAATAAGAGACTGTTTTAATTTGGAGTGTCAATTTGGTATCTGGTGTTTTCTCATCAAGCAGGAAGGTACTTTCGATTCATTGCAACAACAGAACCAGAACTGAGTTTTGCTTTCTGAGGGCTGGGGAAAATCTTTACTTTGGGGATTTTTAGAACAGCTGTTGTACTACTCAACAGAGGAACTAAGAGGCGCACAAGGTATTTGGTTTTTGACTATGAGTTTCAGAAATTTATACTAGAGGAATATCCTATGATAGCCTTATGTGTGCATCTTTGGAAAAATCCTTTTTATAGTAGAAAACTGCCTCCAGCGAATTGTTTTGGTATGCTTTTTATTTCAGCCTCAGAAAGTTTAGAGTATAACTGAGGATTTTTTTTTCCAAGATTCCCAAGACATCCATCCAATATATACCTTATAATCCCATACTTAACCTAACTACAGGAGTCTGTGATAGCTTTGACACATGTAGGGATCAGAAGATGCTGCTGTATCGTAGAAGGGCTTGCTTTCTTATCAGACCAAGGACACTCTGAATTACTTGAGCTCAGTTGAAGTCGGTGATGCTTTGTCATGGGAATAACACTTTATTTTGGCTAGAGTACTTTACTTATAAAGTTATGTACTACCAGAATTTGCCCAGGAAGTTCTAGTTCTTAACCTCACGGGACAATTGAGAAGAGGAGCAAAGTTGCTACTAATTGTTGTGAAATTAGTGATGTTGCAGTGAAATTCTTTCTTAATTTTACAGTTCATGTGTGTAAGAACATGAACACAGTAGTTGCCGCAGGTGAGCATGTTTTGTTACCTGAGTGACCATGTAGCCTTGCCCTGTTGTCAGGTGGAGGTAATTCAAGGCAGTTTAGTGTAATAAGTTGGAATTTAAATTTCTTAATGACTAAAAAAAAAAAGTTATGCTGTAAATATTAGCATTATGAAACATGTAAGTCTGAACTAATCATATATGGAATTCGTAATTACAGGCCAAAACCTAACTCATCGCTTTGCAGAGTTTCACAGATGAGGTTTCTGTGGCATCTGTTCTGTGTGGCTTAGTCTGAGTCTGTGACATGTTCCGTGGCTCTTTTGCAGTTACCTTGAAAGGGTGTTAAAATGCATTGTCTGCTAGCTGTTTGGATGGGTAAAGGTATTTGGCTCTCAGCCAGAATGGTGTATAGCTATAAATGAGTTTTGTAAGCTATCTGCAAGGCACTGATCAATTGACAAACTGAGAATGGGAATAATGGAGAATTTCATCTGTTTTTCCTCAAGTCTCTGAGTGATAGTGGGAGGAGAAGGAGGAAGAGACAAGCTAAAAGAAAGACTAGGCATGCTGGGTGAGCTTAGACAAACACAGAACAGAGAAGAGCCCAGAGAACCTTAACAGCAGGCAGAGAAAAGACAGAAAGTGTCACATGAAGATGTCTCAGGTCAGTAGGTTAAAGCAAATATTACCAAAGGTGGTATATTTTTAACAGCATGTGGCAAGGCAGACGTCAGGGAACCGTGGCACTTTCAGAGGTGCGTGAATAGCAGTATCTTGGAGCTTGTGGATCTTGCTAAACTCTGAACTTGGTGACCATGATATTCTGTGCTTTTGCAAATATTTTTATGTTTTATTTTTATATTTTTTTTTAATCCAGTCCTTGACAAATTTATTGATCTCTGGGATACAGATGAAGAATATGTGTTATCTTGAAGATTTCTCTCACAAGAAATGGATGTCTTGTGATTCCTTTAAAAAGCAATGGTGGCTTGTATATACACCTTCAACTGCTGGTATTTTTATTTTGTTGTTTTTGTTTTTTTTTGTTTTGTTGTTTTGGGGTTTTTTGGGGGGGCAGGGGGCGTAGAAAAAACCTCTCAGCTTTGCACTTTTTCTGAACCTGTTGTCTCTTTCTTGCTGTTTTCTACTTGTGCCCGTCTTTGACTCTGGCCTTTTGTGTTCTTTTGCTTGTAAACTTAAAGGGAGCTTCTTTGAGTTCTGTGGTATGTCTTATGTTTGCTAGGGACTCCCTATAAGTCTGCTCAAATGTTACATATTTCTCTTTCATGGTGTCAGTAGAAACTTGAAAAGAGTGCTGTCTGTCATGCTATCAAGTGCTGTCTTGTTGTACTCCTCTGTTGTGTAAGAAAGTGTATTCATTTTCTTTCATGTGTTCCTTCTGTCAGATCAGAGGCTTTGTTAAGCACTGGCAGAGTTCTTACCCCAGAGGAGTTTGGCTTATGCTTGGGCACTTTGGTAATATAAGTCAGAATACTTCAGCCTTTGCTGAAGCTGTTGATTTTTTTCATATCACAGCACCTTAACTCTTGAGTGTTTGAGGTACAAGGTATATGCTGGTGCACTCGTCTCTGGCTTTACTTTTAAGTGGGGGGAGAAGTTAGACTGTATGATAAAAGGCTCGTGTCCACAAACACAAAGGGACCCAGTGGAATGGTGACAGGTGGGGAAATGGTAATAATCTGAGAAATGGAGCACCATGACCTGGCTCTTCCCAAGTCTGCCACGGAGACATGATCAGCTCCGTGAGACTCATTATGGGATGAGGGGAAAAGCATTGTGGAATTGTTCAGGACTTAGTATGGAATGTTATGGGAAAGGACCAAAGACAGGGTAAAGGAGGATCTGAGGTTGTTTGGGAAGGAACAAGCACAGGAAAACAGAGGGATAGGGGAATAAAGGGGCTAGTGCTACTTTTCTTGGGTGATAGGGCTCTATTCTATATGCATATGCATGTATATAAGGAGCACTAAGTGCCAGTGTCAGGTATGGTCCATATTGGAGTCAGAGACTTGGGTCACAAGGGCCCGTGTGCCTTGGGGTGCCAGCAACTGGCGTGTATGCATGCTGTGTGGATAGGTATGTCAGTGTGCAACATTTGGCTAATCCATATTAAGCAGGACTGTTATTAGGCTGGTGAGCAGGTGAGATGCTTGGGAGTCAGGTATTGAGGCAGCCACAAATATTGAAGAGACTGAGAGAACAGGTCTTCCAGTTGGCTGCTAGAGGGACCAGCAGGCCCAAGGCAGTTACTGGAGACACGGTGAGGTCTCAAGGCAGGTTGAGAGACCCGTTTGCACGTGTATGTCCCTGTGCACGAGGCACATTACATAGCAGAAATGTACTTTGGTCCATGCCAGCCATAAGGAGCCTGCTGTGCTGTGTGTATCTGCTGGAAGTTCATGCTCAACCTTGGTACTGGCTGGAACTAGGAATGTGGAACCTGACCTTTGTCAAGCTACTGAAACTAGCAACCCATAACCCATTTGGATGGAGTTTGTGTGTATGGCTGTCTTTTTCCTCTGCTTTCTTTTGGGTGTGGCTGAAATAGTATGAGGTAGACTCTTGGGATATATCCAACCTGGCAATGAGGCTTTTTATAGATTGCAGTTCAAGAGAGTTTTATTTACCAAATTATATGCCTAAGATAGCAAATCTTTGAGCTGTAACAAGTATTGCTTTTGGCTTTAGGTTATTATTTTTGTTGGTGGAGCCCTCTGAAGATCATACCCAATATCATAAGGGCTTTTTGCTTCTTCCTACAGAAGCCTAGTGAAAGCTGCCCTTTTCTGCACAACCTATAACCCACAATTTCCACTTCGAAGGAATAATGAATGGA
The DNA here is from genome assembly GCF_036013475.1 of Columba livia. Classification (NCBI taxonomy): domain Eukaryota; kingdom Metazoa; phylum Chordata; class Aves; order Columbiformes; family Columbidae; genus Columba; species Columba livia. Next base: position 152,643,946 of record NC_088603.1, on the reverse strand, counting down.
TACAATTTTCTAGAAATGAGCACGAAATTTAAAGAACTGGGGGATGAGTAAGCATATGGTAGTCAATTGCCTTCTGACAATCAGGCTCATCTGACAAGAAGTTTTTGATAGAGGTCTCATTTTCAGTGCTGTTTATTGTGTTCTAGTTTGGAGCAGGAGTGTTGTTTTGAAGTGAATTTCTTGGTTATCCCTCTTATTATGCCGTGTCTCATGTCATGGAGCAGTTTTAGAGTAGACAAAACTGATTTTTGCATGAAAATAAACTGGAAGATGCGCTCCCAGCTGCTGAAGAGCATTCAGTGCACAGCGCAGGTTAGATCTGGTCTGGGCTAAACCTGTCTGAAATGCATCTTATGTGGATGAAGTCTGCTTTGTTTTCAGATCCTATCCTAATATTGTGCTGTACTTGTGGCTACAGATACGGTCTTTATATGGAGTGGCACAAATATGTCTGGTGTCGGTTGTTTGTTTGTTTTTCCTCCTTTAAACAACAGCAAAGCATCACCTAGGAGGAGTTCCCTCCCAATGCTCCCTAAGGGCCTTTTTGTGCACCATCCTGAAGAGTGAGCTGCAAGTAATATATACGCCTTGAAAAGATTCTGTATTGCAAATCTGCTTCATCTTTTTCTTATTATGATGCATATTAATATGCTTCTACACTGTGCTGCTTCTTTTTCTTCCCTGCTTGTATTATTTCCTTAGCACAAATTTTTTTCCTCAGTGCCTATGACTTTGTCAGTTGAATGTCTGTGAAATAATCCCTAGTTTATGGTTCTCAAGCTCTGTCTTTCATCTTTATGTAACTATTGTGAAATGTACCATACAGTCATATCCACTGTGGGAGACAGTTATCTACAGTTGCCATCACCTACTGTATTATGTGCCTTTAACTATGATTTCTATTTGTATACGTTACATAAATTGTATGTATGTAGCATTGGCATTAAATCAGTCTGTTTCCAAATTTTGGAACTCTGATTTTCTGATTAACAACAGTTGCCTTTTATGATTATTCACTATATAACCAGAGTTTGAACATGTTCCAAATGCAAACGCTTAGAAAAATACTTCTTTGCTGAATCTTCTATTTATATTCCTCATGTGAATGAGATGGAGGTTTTCTTACTTTCTTCCTCGTATTCAGGCAGAATACAAATCAGCAATAGGATGGTTTTTTGCATCATTGCACACAGCTTCCTTTTCTCCTGCTCCATTCTATTTGTGTCCTGCCTTCAGCCCCTCTTGAATGCCGCCCTTAGCATTCTGTGCAGCACCAGCTCCCGGAGAGCTGAACAATGCGACGTTCATGAAAGCGCTGAGAGACTGCAGTTGCCAGGTGTACGATTTACTCTCTTCTAGCAGCCTGCTGGTAACTTGTAATAAGCCAAGGCAAAAATAGAATCCTACGATATTCTCTTGTGAATTCACAAGGAAAGATTTATGGTCATGGGAGTGTAGGTGCTTTTGCTTGCTCAGCCCATAGCTGTCGCTAACCAAGGTGAGGAATGGATGTTTATGCAAAAGGTGTAGAAACAGTGTGCAGTGCTATTTGTCTTGGTGTGCTGTTCCACTGGGTTATGAACAGAGATGTTTTGAGCTGAAGTTCCATAAAAGCTGTCGTGATTGAATCAAGACTTTGACTTAAAGGCAGCATTGCTACCATGTCTTTTACCATTTCTTTTTTCCCTACCTTCACTTTAATTCAAACCTGCAATGATGTAAACTGGAATTTTGTTGTGGTTTTCCAGGTAGATGTTCACCAATACTTTTTTTTTTTGGTCAAAATATTCTGTATCAAGGTAGATATTTCTCAAATGCAATAGATCTTCTTATCCTTCTTGGCACGGAGATCAGTAAAAGGCTGAACTCAGCGTGGTGCATTTCTCCAGTGTCTGATGCACCAAGATTATTTCCAAAACAGTGTATGTATAAAGAAACTCTGTATTAAAATGTTACGCTTAAAAGGCTAGGAACTAGCTTAATAAAAGTCAGTTCATTTTTCTGTAAAGGATTATGGATTTTATTGAAACACAATGACTTTCTGAAAAAGCTTTATACTTTTAGTATTTAAATTAGATGCATTAGTTCAGTACGTTTCCATCCACTGCATAAAGACTGTTTCTGGGGTAATGTTCTGGGGTAATGTTAAGAAGTTAATTGACTTTTGCTCTTGGTGAGTATAGGGCAAAAGATACAATATCAAACAGCTGTCCTTGTTAAGACAGCTTTTCTTTTTCTATATCTGTAAAAACAGACATTCTTCAATTTATACATGAAACAACCGGGTTTTGTTCTCTTTTGAGTTTAAGACATACTCTAAAACCTGCAACGGAAATTTGAACAAATTGTTTATTTTAAGTTTAATCATTTGATTTTCCTAGAGGACATCAGTGTAATTTGTGAAATGTGAAGTAATGTCTAAGGGCTATGTACATTTAAAAACCAAAGTGTATGAAATATTTCATTGGTCTGGTGAACGTAATTGTTCAGTTAATATCTTACTACTTAATTACTGCTAAACCTTTCAGAAAATCTTCCCCTTTTATATGGGAATAGCATTTTGGGGTTGTACAATGACAGCTGATATTCGGATCTGAAGACAATGAAAGCTGTGTGAAGGAAGAGGAAAAGTTGTCCTACTTTGCTGCACGGCTTTTTTTTTTTCCTGTCCACTTTTTTACTGAGCTTTGTCTGTTGCTTGGTATTGTGCATATATGGTTATCTACTGGTTAATTCCTTCTCGTTACAGCTTACATAACAGAAATACCATAGTAAAAAAGCAGCTGTGCTGGGATAGTCCAGAAGTTGATAAAAGCCTGGAATCTTTTCTGATGTTGCCAACAGCAGATGACAAGAGGAGAGTGTAGGAAGAGGACGGAGATGTAGGGATACCTTCTCCAGTGTAACAGCCCTGTGCAGCTCAGCGTATGGCAGAACAGAGATGTTAAATTTATATTTAATGGCCATGCTGAATTTTTTCCCCCACTTTCTTTTCTTAAAGTATATAAAATGTAAGGATCCACAAGGAGTTCCAGCATTTACCATATGCTGTGCAAAGCATTATGCTTTTCCATTTTTATTTTTAATTTGCTACCTGCTCTGCCTTTTGTGTCAGAATAAACTGTGTTCACCGTTGGATATCCGTCCCTCTTTGCCATTTGGGATTTTTGGAGGCCTTTGAGGCCAGGCAGGATGCTTGGACTCTGTCTTTTTGTGTGCTCATCTCAAGAGATGCAGCTTGTGCCCAGTGTAGCTGCTCTGCATACATGGGAAGGGTTCCACTTACTGTCCCAGGTAATAATGAGGAATAGGTGGGACTTCTAAATGGGCTGCTCTGGGAAAGGAAATTCAGGGTAGATTATTTCTGGAGAAGCTCATGTCAATTTCCTGCGAATTCTCTTGCAACACTTTGTGTTTTCTTTCTGTTTAGTTCACTGTCAAGGCCAGCTTCTGGCCTTTAGCACTAAATTCACCTTTACTAAATAAAGCCTCCTCTCTGAGCGAGAAGCACACTGAGGGGAAGCCCTGCTTGCTTGGAGTGATCTGCAGCGTAGGGGATAAATGGTTCTGTAAAAGTAGAAGGTGGTATTTAAACTGCCCCTTCCAACCCTAACCATTCTGTGACATTTGATAATACACCACACTGAAAGATGCATGAAGTGCTTTTTGGATTTTGCTTGATGGGTGTTGCCAAGCGCAGTAATTCTCCATGTCTGCCAGTATAGAGCTCCAGTCCGTACTTCAGCAATGGTTTATGCACTTGTGAAGATCATGAGAAAAGGCACAAGGAACTCCAATTAGTTACTGTAGTTTAAATAGTTGACTGAGTTTCTGAAGGATGAAACCATTTTAAAATCAAGAGAAAGAATGTGAGATTAAAAAAGGAAATCTGTAGCCCGAGTCATCCTTGCTGGTGAAGGAGAAAATTGAATTTACCTCCCACGTGCATGAATATTGATGGTTTTCACAGAGTTGGTTTCTAAGGATCCACATTTTACAGAATCAAAGTGTGTCTTCATGGATCAAAAGTAGGTGGAATGCAAGGGATGCAGCTGAGATGGAACAAATCTTAATGTAGTTAACATATTAAATGTCATCTGTCTTCTCAGGTTATGGTCACATGACAATTTTAATCCGTTATAAATTTCTGCATCCATTGAAAGGGGTAGAGTCACCGGTGTGAGTAGTCGTTTTCCTTTGTGCTGGCCATAGCGCATAAAAATTGAAAAGGCAATATTCACTGATCTGGTTTCTATTACGTTGTGATTTCCTGAACACCAGTGTGCTGGTACAAAGGAGGTTCTGGAAGTGAGTGGTTGGCAGAGGGAAATGGGAAAACCACCTTCCCCAGGTCCTGTGGAGCACCCAAGCGCTCAGGCTTTCCACAGAAACCTGCCGGCATGCCTGGTGACCTCTTGCTTCTGGTCACTATATACCAGCTGGAATGTGGAATGCGATGGAGTTTAACCTTCATCCGCTTAAACATTTCATCTTTCCTGTCTGAATTTTCATGATATTACTCACGATTTTTTCTATACAGTCGTTCTACGTTCCAAAGAGAGTCTTTTAACCATATGTGTCCATGTAGTGTATATTTTATTGTATTTTGTAAACAGCTGAAGCAGTGAACCGGTTGTTATATCCTAAGGAACAGGAGAAAAATCCATCTTTGTTCAAATGCCTCTGCTGAATTAAATTGCATTTGGAGGTTTTAATTTTTTATTAAATATACAACAAAAAAGCTTCAGCAGAGGAAAAATGAAGAAAATATCTTTCTGGCTAGGCAAAAGTGTTCATCAAACAGTACTACATATATTACTGATAACATTGTGTTGTGTCCCATATCATCTGAGTCTAAGGGTGTTTGTCAAGAGAATACTGTTGCATAAATTTAGAAGTTTTTTTTTTTTTCACAGCTTCTTTGCTGCTTTGAGAGAGCTACTGTGCCTTTATTTAATTTTAAAATACTGCAGCCTATTAATCCACTGTGGTTCTGGTATCACAGAATGTCAGGGATTGGAAGGGACCTCGAAAGCTCATCGAGTCCAATCCCCCTGCCGGAGCAGGAACACCCAGATGAGGTTACACAGGAAGGTGTCCAGGTGGGTTTTGAATGTCTGCAGAGAAGGAGACTCCACAACCTCCCTGGGCAGCCTGTTCCAGTGTCTGTCACCCTCACTGAGAAGAAGTTTCTTCTCATATTTAAGTGGAACCTACTGTGTTCCAGTTTGTACCCATTACCCCTTGTCCTATCATTGGTTGTCACCGAGAAGAGCCTGGCTCCATCCTTCTGACACTCACCGTTTATATACTTGTAAACATTAATGAGGTCACCCCTCAGTCTCCTCTTCTCCAAGCTCAAGAGCCCCAGCTGCCTCAGCCTTTCCTCACACGGGAGATGCTCCACTCCCTTCAGCATCTTTGTTGCCCTGTGCTGGACTCTCTCCAGCAGTTCCCTGTCCTTCTGGAACTGAGGGGCCCAGAACTGAACACAATATTCCAGATGTGGTCTCAGTGTCTAGTTTTTACATAGTTTAATTCATTCATCAACTGTGTGAGCTTCCTGGGTATTGTTGAGACTGATGTTGATGTGTGAATTTTATTTAAGCAGTACCTGCATCCATTAGGATTCGCTAATATGATTTTAAGTGAGCTGGAATGAATAAATTGTTTTTGAGAACCAAGCTAACTTTAAGATAAATGCTATAAATTAATGATACTTGTATTAATTTTGTGCTTTGTGGGAGGGGGATTGTGTAGTTAAGAGAAAAATCATTGGACTAAAATATTAATAACTTTGTTTCTGATTAAATAAGCTTTATTATGCAATTCCTGTGCTTTTGAGTGGGTTTTAAATTATGCCATTGCTTTGTCCTATGTTTAAATGTAACCTATATTTTCTAGTTACATATTATACAAGAATGAAAAGCTACATGGTAAGGATCAGTTTTGTCCATGCACCATTGTTACCCTGTGGTAGAAGTCTTGGTTTTCATTAGCTTTCCCAAATTCCTTTCTCTATCCTGAATCATAAATTAAATTCCTTATTTTAGACAAGAATATTGACAGCCTGTACTCTTTTGAAGTGATATATATCCTCTTCCACTGCAAGGCTGCTGTTTAAAAAAACTCAAACCAACCGAACAAACAAACAAAACAAACCCACAAAACCAAAAACAAACCCCACAACAACAACAAAAAAATAAACCTCAAACCCCAAAATATTTTCCTTCTCGCTGGTGTTTTCCTATTCTTCCTGTATGCAAAAGTGTTATTTCCAAACTTTGTTTTGCACTGAGTGTGCCTTAATTTATATTCTATCTAGTCCTGTGGGAAATGCCATCTGATGATTTATTGAAGCTGATTCTACTTTCACCTTCCTTGCTGCTTCTTGCAGACAAGGTCTGGGGACACGTGTTTTAAATCCCCTGAAGTAGGCAGTAGTTATCTGAAGATTTGGAATGCCTTCCAAAGGGGGAGACAAGAGTAAAGAGACTGAAAACCTACTTTCCATGCAATATCTGCTATCACAAGGAAGTGATAAACTGTGAGCATTTTGAAGATGTGGTGGTGGTTGTTTTTTTTGTTATGGCTCCAAGCAAAATAAACTAAAAGTCAATAGCTGCTGCTAGAATGTGGCTGTTATTGAATAAACTGCTGTTGCCATCAGTAGAGCAAGAATATTGATTTCCGAGAACTTAATACTTATTGCTGTGTTTAAGGTCCCTTATGTCTATTATTCACTATATGTGAGTTATATACAAAGTTTATGTTTTATCTGACAAAAATGCACTGACATAATTTACAGCAGAGTTTGCACAATTATTTGATATTCAGTGTGGGTGGATGCCTGGGAGTTTGGCACAAGTGTTAGCAGAAGTTGTTTGAGCTCTAGCTTGAGAAGAGAAGGAAGGGATGGCTGTGTGGGGGCTTCTCTACCTCCTCTGAACTTGAACCTCCTACAGGTGCTGCATATATGGGGAAGCTGTTATCTTTGACTCATTTTTGCATTTGGATCTGTGGGATTTGAATGCCCCAGGTCCTCAGAAAGTCACCTCTCTCCAAGCTTATTCCAAAGCCTTTTCGCTTCCTGAAAACTCTTTGCTAACTTGCACAAGCTGCATCACAATGTCTCCCAAAATGATTAAACAACATAATTGAAAAGTTTCATAAAATCGGGATAATTTTGTTTGGCAGTTAAGCACTCCCTAACAAAACAGTTTTTTGTTCAGATAGTAGGACAACTGTATACTCGTGTTATAAGTGTGGCATTAGGTTTATTAACAATATTCAGTTAAATCTGTGATCAGATAAATCAGTTGCATTTTCTAAATGGAATACAGTGCAGCTATTTTTATATTTGACAGCGAATATTTTGAACAAAGGTATTGCTGGTGGAATTTAGTTATGTTTAGGATCTTGACTGTAAATTGTGTGAAGCTTAATATTGTTAAGAAAACGTATAGAATATTCTCTGAGGGCGTCTCTTCTCTAATAGAGTCTTAAAAGGGAAGGAGCGTAGGACTGTTTTTACCAAACACAATACTATGTTAAAAAAATGCTATGAAGGAACTAGCAGTTTGCTTGAAAAATGTTCATACTGTTTCCCAACATCCTGGAAATTACTGCTAAATTCTTTGAAGTTTCATTGTGTTTTTAACATGAGACGTTTAAAATCAGCACTGTATTTAAATTGTAAAATTGGAAGGGAAAGCGGCAGCTTCTCTGTCCCTATGACTTTGTCAGGTCATATACAGAGTTGGGGCAAATTAAAGTTACCTTTACACTGTAGGATTTCAGTGTTGTTAGTAATGTCATTTTCTTTCACCCGTGATTGATTGCTGTAGCTTATGCATTTGTACATAAGTCAGAAATTACTTTCTGGACTTAACCAGCTTGCCAGTGATCATAATGTGTGCCAGCATCTCCAGAATAAACCCTGGAGAATCTAATTAGATTGTAGGTCTTTGCTTTAGGTTGGATATCGCTTCATGTTTCACTGTATTTTACTTCTGTATTGAGAAAGCAGATTTCACTCTGGTCAAAGTTGTATATAGAATTATTCTGTTAATTAAACATATATATCATTACTTAATATGTATTACACACATATTTATGGGTTGGGCTTTTTTGGCCTATATTGCTTTTAGAGGTCTGTTTTTCAGTACCACAGGGAAAATGAGATGTGCATCTTGGCTTTCTAATATTCACTCATGCTGTTTTTCATGGTGGTCAAAAGAAATGAAGGACAATGTAGGAGAAAATAGAGGTTTTTAGACAAGGTCTTTATTAAAATATTAGAATTGACTATTGAGATTATCATGCTTCCTTTTCTGTAATTTCTCCCACTAAATCAAATGTGTCCAGACCATATGTTTGTCTCAACATGACGTTAATGCTTCACATCTAAATTATACTCTTGTGGTTTTATTTTTTCCCTTTTTAAAGAGGAGACTCGAAACCCCTCTTGTGCATTTTATAAACTATCTCTAGCCAAAGTCTAATCATAATGATTAGAAACAACTCCTCTTGTATGTTGTAAAATTTCTCATTTCCATTTTTAACTTTTGCCTTAAAAACAAAAAACATAGAATCCATGCTTATTTTCTAGAATGTTTCTATTTATTCTACCTCTTGTTTTTATCCTATAGTGTCAGTCTACATTATACACTGTAAGAAGGATTAGACTCCCTGCTGGTCATCTGAGTGTAGCTGTGAATTTCACAGTAAGTGGTGGTGGTTTCAGGTTTAATGTGGGGTAAGATGAAGTGGTATTGCGTTTGTCATCATAGCACTCTCCAATAACAAAACAAATTGAGCTCTTGTGCCCCACAGTGCTGTAAATGCTGTAGTAGTCATCAGGGTCTATGTTGTGATGGACACCCCGTTTATTTCTTTCTAACCTAATGAAACTCTTGAAATCTGCAGCTCGGAACAAATAAACACTTTGAAAATTATTTTTTTAATAAAAGAATTTTAATGTGTTTATATACGTGCTTTTTCTCTCTGAGTGGAATAATTCTGAAATGGAATATTGCAGTCACGCATCAGTGTATGCGTTGAAGTATTTCTTCAGGGGCTGGAGGAGAAGGAGCATGGGCTGTTTCTGTTCTCAAGTAAGGGACCATGCCCTCCCCAATGATGCAATTTTTTTGAAGAAAAAAAGAGTTTGTGATAGTAATGTTTTGAAATGGCTTGGTCTACCATGAGTATGTTTCGGTTGTCCTCCATATCTCTGCTCCTAGATGATACCAGATATGGACAAATACCAATACTGATGGGAATTAATTGAGCTGGAGGTGTAAGTGTGTTGTGGAACTGCAATGGCTCAGTGAGGAGCACTTCATTTGTCCCCGAGTGTCACTTTTGAGCTTCTGTAATGTTCATAGAATGTCTAAAAAATCTGAAGAATCTTGCTGCCTGAGAAGCTGATAATAATTGTAACTCCTGAGTCCTGCTGTACTGCCTCGTCCCTCCCTGACTAGATAATGTCTGTGAGTTAATGGGAGATAACAGCTTAAATACAGGGCATGCTGCAAAATAGTTTGTGGTTTCAAAAGAAGAAAGTGATGAATTAACATGGGAGGAAAATATTTTCGGGTATTTAGCTTTGGTGCAGTAACTGAAGGGCTCTCCTGTTAGAGAAATGTTCAGTCAGATAGGGTGCGAGGGGAGCAATTCTCTGGAGAGTTTTGTGCTTTTTTTTCCCATTCAAGTTGGCTAGAATCACATTTCTTTCTAAAAAATCTATATCTGCTGGTATGTCTACTTAATGTGTTTGTGTTTATGCTGTTTCTGTGCGATCTTCTCAGTTTTCTTACTTTTGAAATACCTTCCCTGGACTATTCACTGTCTTCTGATGTATTCATCTTTTGATCTAGAAAATAATCTTGTTCTATTTGGGGCTGTTATGTGTTGTGTTTAGTTATGTCTTTTGCACATAAACTCTTTAAGTTAAGATTTTGGTAAATGAAAGTGGCACTTCATAGTCTATTGAGTTTTTCAAATTACAAGTATCTTCAATAAATGAATTAAAAATGTAGTTAATATACTGTTTCTGTGGAATTGTGTATTTGTGTGCTGGTAAAAAAGATTTCATAGTGTAGTATTTGGAAGTCAATACTTGCACTCAAAGTAATATGTTTTCACTAGACTTTGAAAAAACAGTGTAAGGAGAGGTTTATGAGAGCAGGGTACAGAATAGGCTTCTGTTTCTCAGCTCAAGACCATTCCCTTTGTGCTTTTAAAGCATTGCTTAGCAGATTGCTAATGTGGACAAGAAGGATCAACTCAGGTAAAAAGATTGTCAGTGTGCCATGATTTGCGAAGTTTTCAACACTAAAACATTTATAATGTAGGAAGATTCTTCTGTTTGTGTTCCGTGCAACCACTTGCCAGCGTGGCGCAGCTTTAACACCAGCAAAAGTCGTGTGCCCAGCTTGGGGATCTTGTGCAGCGATATCTTCAGGAGCTCTGGGGCTGACTCTAGGTTTGCTGCTTTCTGAGCTTCAGTAATATTTTACCTCATTAATTACGCTTGTGCGTTTATCTGCTGCTAGAGTAAGAAATAAGTAAAATTGTGCTGCACTGTTTTTGCTGTCTTAGGTTTCTAATTATTAGTAGTAAAGCTTACTAGTATAATGACGTGAGTTGGGATGCAGTGAATGATAGAACTACTCAATAGTCATCACTAGTTCAAGGCATCTTGTCACCGGTGTAGGCCAATGGCATCCTGGGGTGTATTAGAAGGGGGTGGTTAGTAGGTAGAGAGAGGTTCTCCTTCCCTTCTGCTCTGCTCCGGTGAGACCACACCTGGAATATTGTGTCCAGTTCTGGGCCCCTCAGTTCCAGAAGGACACGGAAATGCTGGAGAGAGTCCAGCACAGGGCAACAAAGATGATGGAGTGGAGCATCTCCTTTATGAGGAAAGGCTGAGGGAACTGGGGCTCTTTAGCTTGCAGAAGAGAAGACTGAGGGGTGACCTCATTAATGTTTATAAATATGTAAAGGGTGAGTGTCACAAGGATGGAGCCAGGCTCTTCTCGGTGACAACAAATGATAGGACAAGGGGTAATGGGATCAAGCTGGAACACAAGAGGTTCCGCTTAAATTTGGGAAGAAACTTCTTCTCAGTGAGGGTGACAGACACTGGAACAGGCTGCCCAGGGGGGTTGTGGAGTCTCCTTCTCTGGAGACATTCAAAACCCGCCTGGACATGTTCCTGTGTGACCTCATCTGGATGTTCCTGCTCCGGCAGGGGGATTGGACTGATGATCTTTCAAGGTCCCTTCCAATCCCTGACATTCTGTGAAAAATATTGGCACTAAGAACTGGTCGATGCCCCATCCCTGGAAGGGTTCAGTCCAGGCTGGATGGGGCCTTGAGCAACCTGGTCAGGGGTTGGAACTAAATGATCTTCAAGGTGCCTTCCAACACAGACCATTCTGCGATACGTGTCACGAAGATTAGTTTCTACCCAGCAGAATCTGGTTTAGAGCCTGTGCCTGTAGGGAAAATTTAGGATCTGTCACTGGATATTTTCAAGTTTTGTCACTAGCTGTGGGCTTTTTAGCATCTCCTACACAACAGAAGTTAGAAAATGAATCTGATATGTGTCATCATGGTATCCGGAAACAAATCTCATAGATTTTTTTTTTTCCAGTTATTTTTAAATGTAGCTTGTGCACAAAATGAGCTAAACTCAGAAGTATTAATGTAATTCAACTGAGATATCTATTAAAGGAAGGAACTGCCCAAAATATTGTTAAATATTCCCCGCGGTGTCAGTGTGCACATTGACAAATGTCGACTCCATGCTCATTAGAAAAAGTGTGACTCTAACTTCATTTTATCTAAAAGTAATCGTAACATAAATAGCAATTAGTATCTGCATTCTGCTCTTGCAGAAAAGGCTTCTGGGTAGGCGTGTGGTTGCAAAGAGGGACCCAAAGATCGACTGTCAAAACAGATTAAAATTTAGCAATACTGAACTTTTTAGAGAGATTTTACAAGCAATATCTACTGTGCTGCCATTTGAGGAGTATTTGAAGAATAATTTAGTGACTATTTTTGCAACTTTTCTTAGAGAATACACAAATGAGCTTTGCTTATCTAACGTGACCTTTGCAGCACTGAGGGGCTGGTGACTTTTCTGACACACGCCGGTTTGGAGAGGGGCTGTCGAGTTGCATCAGGCCGTGGAACAGCAGGAGATGTCAGGGGAGTTCAGCTGATGGAATCTCTGTTAAGCTTTGGCTTAAAAAATGGTTTCTGGGGAAAAAATGTATTTCCTAAATTTGAGTATTGATGTTCTTTTCATTAGTTCATTGTTAAGTGTTTGAAGATTCCAAGTTTCAAGGAAATCACATGTTTTTTTAAAGAATATTATTTTTTAATTGGTCTTGATTTGGGAGTAGCTGGTAAATGGTGGTGTGCTACCTGATGTTGGTGGCAGTTATTACAGTGATAAATGCTTCTTGATGTGTTTTTTTGTTGTTTGCTTTCTCTCATTTGGACCTTTGGGTTTTTAAGTAATTCAGGACAAGTTCAAACTGGACCTGTCTGTATCTCTCTTTTACATGAAGGGATTAAGTATCTCTAGAAAATTCTTAACCACTCCCCTATTTCTGTCGTATAGATGTGCTGAGACCAGCAGCTGGAAACGGGTTTCCCACGGGTGACTGGCAGGGCTGGTACAAACTGGGCTGAGTGAGGGCAGGACAGGGAGGGTGATTTGAATCGCTTCTCTGTGATGTATCGAGCATTCATTATACCTATTTGTGTGTATAGCCTCAAATTTTCTATACTTCACATGGATTGGTTTTTTAATATATGAAAATGTTTTATTAAAACACATGGAAGGGTTTTTTTCTTGAGTAGATAGACTGCAAGCTGTAGTAGCCTTCAGGCTTCTGTCGTGGGTTTGTCTTGGGAGAAATACTGTGATTGTTTAAAACACTTTTGCTTTGGTGTATTATTCTTGTGGATGGTTTTTGGTAGTGATAGGACATAGATTTTTTTTAATTTTTTTTTTTAGGGCAAACCTCCTAAAAATTGAGCAAAATTCTAAACCTCCTCCTGATATGAGGATAAACAGTTTGTCCCAGCTGGAAAATGCATCTCCTCTGGATAATAACCCACTTGAAAGGATTAATAATGTATGCTGACATGTTAATGTGGTTGGCTGTGTCTTGAGCCACTCTTGTCTTATTATTATTGTAACACTGAAACAGAAATCAATGGGATTTTTGGCCTTTTCAAATTGTAAAGGTTTGCAAGTTACACAGAACACGTTTGATGTTTTAGTAGGTTTAGTGAGCTGACAGGGCCAGGATCCTCTGTGCCAATGTGTGCCTCCAGGATGATGTCGACTTCTAGAAAAGCTACATTTAATGTGTGTAGAAAACACTTTTGGGATCAGCTTCTGTAATAGTTTTATATCAATCAAGAAAGGAAGATATTTGTTTTGCTCAAAGCATGTTTTACATGTTTATTAGGAATAAGTGCATTAAGTATTCTTAACTGTGATCTCCAGTATATAGACTTTTACATACACACATATGCATGCAAATATATACATATTCATATCTACATACACACACACAAATACGTCACACACACAAATATGTATATATCCTTACAGAATAAAAAGACACAAGGTTCTAAAGAAACCATTAGTGCTCATCTAAATGTGAGTTTGGCAGTCTTTAGTACATCAAAGACACATAGCAATCCAGAATCTAGCACTTAACACACTGCACAGTAGTGTAATTTCTGGTTTAAAATTTACTAGCTATTAAAACAGATCATGGCCCAAAAATAGAGATACCCTTTACAGAGGGGAGATCAGGTTCCAGAGGGTTGCAGGGAGGCAGGAGCAGCCTGTGTGTGTGCACAGTGCACAGCTCTGCCTGGTCCTGGGCTGGGCTGGGTTAGAGCTTGTCAACATCCTCCTGTTGGGATCCACTGCTGACTTGGGTGCTGTGTCGTGCTGGTAAAAGTGTATGTGCAGCTACCCAGTGATCTACATCAGTGAAATGATCCATTGATAGGACTCACCTTCCCTCTACCCCAAAACAAATTCAATTGGTTTTTTGTTTTGGACATTATTCCAATTTTCATATTGTTACGAATACCTACCACTACATGTACATCTTAAGAGGGAAAGTGTGGTGGGAATCATAGAATCATTTTGCTTGGAAGAGACCCTCAGGATCATGGAGTCCAACAATAACCAAACATAACTCCAGCACTAAACCATGTCCCTAAGAACCTCGTCTAACACCCTTTAAACACCTCCAGGGATGGTGACTCCACCACTGCCCTGGGCAGCCTGTTCCAATGCCTGACAACCCTTTCCAGGAAGAATTTTTTCCTAATATCCAATCTGAACCTCTCCTGGCACAACTTGAGGCCATTTCCTCTCATCCCGTCACTTGCTACTTGGGAGAAGAGACCAACCCCCTCCATGCTACAACCTCCTTTCAGGTAGTTGTAGACAGCGATAAGGTCTCCCCTCAGCCTCCTTTTCTCCAGGCTGAACAGCCCCAGTTCCCTCAGCCACTCATAAGACTTGTGAGAAGTCCTGCCTCTGAATGTGAAATGGTAGCTGTAAGTACCAACTTCTGTCAATGTGCAATGCGCTGATGGAAGTTGAGCTAAATCTGCAGTGCTCAGAAGGAGCCCCTGGTTTTCATGAGCTGAGGTCACCACAGCAACTCCTGAACTGGATCCTGGTGTAGCCAACACAAGTGCTCTGGGGTGAGGAAGGAGAGGCAGAGTTGAACTAGGTTGGTGGTTTGAAACTGCAGGCTATATCCAAAGTAGCTGTATTTTAGCAGAAAAGAGAAATTAAATCTGGGGTGACCTTCTGGGGGATTCAAAACTGATAAGTTAGAAGAGCTGATCTTGTGTGATCAGGAGGTTTTCTTCTCGAGCATAAGCTTCAATGTAAAGGGAAGGCAGGAAAACGAAACAGTGACAGAGTGTGTGTCAGAGATGGAGCATAGCAAACCTGCTGAGTATGAGGAGCCTTCCTTGTTTAATTTTATATAAGCAGATTAAATATGGTTGGTGTTTTTTTTTTTTTCTTGATTTCTTCGCTAATATGTCTCAGGGGTTTTTGTGAATGCTAATTTTGCATTATTTTAAATAGATGGAGCTTGTCTCCAAAATGACTGTTTTCAAGAATGAAGCTTTGTTCAACCAAGGAGGTAGAATATCTGTGGTGCAGGTACCTTTAGGAAATTGTCTGTCTTTTCAGAATGATAGAGGGTAAGAAAACGTTCTTCCAGGGCAGTTAAAAAGGCCTCCTGGGAGTCGGTTTCACAGAGATGAAGAGGCATTTTCCAGGAATGGGTGGTGATCAGGAGGAGTTTAATATGTAGGAAGGAGCACATCTGGATACCCAGAGATTGTCACAAGAGACTCCTTGGTTCTCTAAGCTGTCGCAGTTGTCAACAATAAAAATGTATGTCACTTTTACTGGAAAATCAGGTTCTAAGATGAGAAGGGAAAATATTTAGTATTCTAAATACTGGAAAATAAAATTACCAGATACTGCAAAAACGTGTTTTCACCTTGCTGGGGAAAGTAAAGCTGTTTCTTTCTAGTTTAAGATGCTTAAAATACTACTTTGGAATAAGAATTGAGTGGAGCATTGAGTGCAGTGAACTTCCTTTGCAGCAGAGTGCAGCTAAAATTTATTGACTAAAGACATTGGAGAGGAATTGAATATATTTGGAAACAAATTGACTACAGTTATAGAAAACAAACCAACCAAAACCAAACAACAACAACAACAAACCAGCCAAAACTACTCAAGAAGCCCTAGATGCTGGTTTTTGTATACCTGGAATCTTACACAAGATCGAGTTCCTGCTGCACTTGGCATTTTACACTCTGCCCTGGTATATGGTTATAAGTGTGCATGGATTTATTTAGGGAGTTTTGGACTGAGAAGAACTAGTTCATATAAAGATCGTATTTGCAAATATAGAAATACAAATTTGACCTGTGATGTCGTTCTGACTTAGATCACCGGCCCCTTCGGGCAGTGGATGTCGTCTCTGTATTTGCTTTGCTCAGTGACTACTCTCTTAAAATAATGAATGTTCCCTTCCCTCTTGCTCCCATATTAGTGATTAAATTTAATGCCATATCAAATTCCATTTGAAGATTTTTCTTGTCCTAGTCTTCTAGATTGATATCTTTAGGAATGAGTACCATCTTCCTTGGAGTTTTTGTTTCCTTTTCTTGAGTGTCCAGTTTGTTTCAATATTCAAACTTAATGCAAAGTTTTGTCTCTGAATCTTGTTGATGTTAAGTGATGTTTTGGTGGTGATGTGTTTTTGTTTTGTTTTGTTCTTTTCCAAAATATTGCTTTCTGATTCTCATACTAATCCTGCGTTCAAACTCTCAGCAGACAAGTGCGTCATTACTTTTTTCTGTTCATTGAAGATGGAGAGAACTTCAGTGGAAATGTATGATAACAACTGTCTTGCATAGCAGACAAGCAGAAGCAAAAGCTTTTGACAGCATTTGCAAAGGAGTATAAGGAGGATCACCTGCTGTGTGCTGTCTTGGAAAGGAACACAGAGTTCTTAATATTTTATTAAATTTAAAAATTTTAACTCTTTCTGTCAAGATGGAAGTCATGTAAAATCCACTGTTTTACTAGGAAGTAAAAGAAATAATGGTATTTGCAGTTCTGAGTGTTTGAATACATGATTCTGCTACAAATGAAAAACTAGAGAGAAACAGTATTAGAAAATACTTATGTAACTGTGGTTCCAGTTTTAACTACGATGGAAGTGCTTGTGTGATCTGAGAATATAATTGTTTTCAGATAAAGAACAAAAACATTACATTTTCATTTGTTACAGACTTTCATGTGTTGTTCAACTATCATATTTTGCTTGGTTGAAACTGGGCCACTCCAAAATAGAACTGTTACATATTAATTAGTCTCCCTCTATATGGGTTCCTACTGTAAGCGTGCGTCCACCAAAACACTGAGGATTTTGAGCGGTACCCTCATGTGTGACCATCTCCAGTGCGTAACACTCTACTTGACCTGGAACTCCTGCTGTGGGATGTTTTTTTGAGTTTCTTAATGCCCTGTGTAATAAACATTAATCTTCTCAGCTTTGACAGTGAAAACTCTGCTCGTTGGTCAAGTTTTCTCTCAATGTTGCTGGTGATGACCATCTCTGAGGTACATGCTGCTGTAGGAGTAGCGGCTGTTCTGCCCTGGTCAGCCTGTCTCCAGATATCAGACCCGCAGGAACTCCAAGCTTTAAGCTGTTTGGATGATATTGCTACCGAAGTGTCTCTAAAACATGACCTTTGTGGTCTAGAGCAGCTACCAGGCTCAGCTGGGCTGCTGTCCTGACAGTAATTCTGAGTACAAGTTCTCCAGTCTTCAGTGATTTGGATGTGAATACAATATGGCAAACACTGCCAGCTTCATTAAAACTGGAGGTTATTAATCTAACATCACTTATGTGATGGAAAATTGCATATGATCTAAATGGGAAAAAAAGCATAGAATATAATTTAAAGATGTGTATGTTCTCTGCGCACAGCAGGGAACCGTGTACATTTTAAGTATGCAGAATGTCCAGAATTGCAGTGAAATGAACTGTGTACAGTACCAGAATGTGGCTTTTAAGTTTTTTAATTCTACCAGTCCAGACTAATGTTGACTTTGATTTTAGGTTTTGTTTTATCATAATAATTCTTTCTATAGTTAATTTGATTTCTTACATCAGATTGAGGCTGGATAGGGGGAAGTTATGTTGCTTATAAGAGAAAGTACCTAGAAATCTAGTCCTCAATTAATCATTACTTAATAAAGTATTTTCTGGATTTTGAAACTATTGCAGAAATTCAGAATGATGGAATCCTGCATATTTCAGTATTATAAATCACAGAATCACAGAATCGACTGGGTTGGAAAAGACCTCAGAGATCATGGAGTCCAAACCCTGGTCCAACTCCAGTCCGTTTACTAGATCATGGCACTAAGTGCCATGTCCAATCTCAGTTTAAAAGCCTCCAGGGACGGTGAGTCCAGCACCTCCCTGGGCAGCCATTCCAATGCCTGACCACTCTCTCTGGAAAGAATTTCTTTCTAATCTCCAGCCTAAATTTCCCCTGGTAGAGTTTAAGCCCATGCCCCCTTGTCCTATTGCTGACTGCCTGGGAGAAGAGACCAATCCCCACCTGGCTAGAACTTCCCTTCAGGTAGTTCTAGAGAGTGATGAGGTCACCTCTAAGCCTCCTCTTCTCCAGACTAAACAACCCCAGCTCCCTCAGCCTCTCCCCACAGGTCTTGTGTTCAAGTCCCTTCACCAGTCGTGTTGCTCTTCTCTGGACCCGCTCCAGCACTTCAATGTCTTTCCTGAACTGAGGGGCCCAGAACTGAACACAATACTCCAGGTGTGGCCTCACCAATGCAGAGTACAGGGGAAGGATCACTTCCCTTGTCCTGCTGACCACGCTATTTTTGATACAGGACAGGATACCGTTGGCCTTCTTGGCCACCTGGGCACACTGTTGGCTCGTGTTGAGCTTCCTGTCAATTAGTCCCCCCAGGTCCAGGGGATTGTTGTGACCAAAGTGCAGCACCCGGCACTTGGCCTTATTGAACTTCATCCCATTGGAATCAGCCCATTTTTCCAGTCTATCCAGAGCCCTCCTGCCTTCCAGCAGGTCGACACTCCCTCCCAACTTGGTGTCATCAGTAAATTTGCTGATGATGGTCTCAATCCCCTCATCTAAATCGTCAATAAAGATGTTAAACAGGACTGGACCCAACACTGACCCCTGGTGGTCACCACTTGTGACTGGCCGCCAGCTGGATGCAGCCCCATTCACCAGCACTTTCAGTCTCATTATGTTTCACAAAATCACATCTTAGTCTTTTTCTTTTGGTTTGCTACTTTTCACGCTCTGCATTTAAAACATTCTGTTGTGAAGTCTGAGGTGAGAGGTTAGGGTGATAATCTGTGTATAACATAAGTTAACAAGCAATTTAGTTATAGAAACTATAGGGCTGTAGTAGAAGCATCTACCTGAATATTTCTTGGTGTATGTTTTGTTTTCCCAAAATATATTATATTTTTAATAAATGCTTTGTCCATTCCAAAACTAAAATAATGTTTTTTCTTTTAGCAGTGTCACTGCTGCTCTATTCTGCCTTCAGAGCATTTTCATTTCATTTCTTTAATTCATTTTGAAGGGGTTGAATGACCTCAGACCTTCCTGCAGGCTGAATATGTTTTATCTGCAGTTTTTTTCCAGCCTGTGAAACTACTTGTTTTTGTGGGTTGCTTTTTAAATGTTTTAATATATTCTGTTGATCAATTATGTAAATATTTAAAGTTTTTCTTGTTATTGTAGGCATTGGATCAAGACAGAACTGCACTACAGAAGGTGAAAAAATCTGTGAAAGCAATATACAATTCGGGGCAAGGTAAGACACTTTTTTCTTTTTTTGCGTGACAACCTGAGCATTTGATTTCAAGTTTGAGAAGTGTCTTGCAATTTATCCTCTTGAAGTTTGTGCCATGAGAGATTCTTATCTACTTAGGAGAGTTTGGATTTAAAAATTTTCTTTCTTTGCTTCTTATTATATATCAGATTAATGTGTTCTCCAATTCTTTCACTCTCATATTCCTTCTCAATGACATCTAGGAGAGGTCACATGGTTAAATTTTCATGTCATAACATTTCAAGAAGCTACGATCCACTATTCAATCCAGGCAATGGCCTAGCCTGAATTTATGGAGTGCACTTCTAAGTGAAATAAGAATGAGAACTTGTTAAAAAGTTTAAAATCAGTACATAAAAATAAATATCTACAGACAGATGTATTTGTTCCTTCAACACTTGGCTGTTCCCTCGTAACACAGAATCATAGAATGGTTTGGGTTGAAAGGGACCTTTCCAGGTCATCTAGTTCCAACCCCCTGCCATGGGCAGGGACACCTTCCACTAGACCAGGTTGCTCAAAGCCCTGTCCAGCCTTGCCTTGAGCAATTCCAGGGATGGGGCATCCACACCTTCTCTGGGCAGCCTGTTCCAGTGCCTCACCACCCTCATGGTGAATAGTTATATCTAATCTAAATCTGCCCTCTTTGAAAAAGCCGTTACCCCTTCTCCTATCGCTGTATGCCCTTGTAAAAAGTCCTTCTCCACCCTTCTTGTAGGCCCTCTTTAGGTACTAGAAGGTTGCTAAAAGGTCTTCCCCAAGCCTTCTCTTCTCTAGGCTGAACAACCACCTCTCTCAGCCTGTCCTCATAGCACAGTTGCTCCAGCCCTTTGATCATCTTTGTGGCCTCCTGTGGACCTGCTCCAACAGGTCCATGTTCCTTTTATGATGGGGGCCTGAGAGCTGGATGCAGTACTGCAGGTGGGGTTACATGAGAGTGGAGTAGATGGGCAGAATCACCTCCCTCTCCTTGCTGGTCACTTTTCTTCTCATGCAGCCCAGGACACGGTTGGCTTTCTGGGCTGCAAGCACGCATCGCTGGCTCATGTTGAGCTTCTCATCAACCAACACCCCCAAGTCCTTCTCCTCAGAGCTGCTCTCAATCCATTCTCCCCCCAGCCTGTATTTGTGCTTGGGTTTGCCCTGACCCATGTGTAGGACCTTGCACATGGCCTTGTTGAACTTCATGAGGTTCACATAGGACCGCCTTTTAAGCCCATCAGGGTCCCTCTGGATGGCATCCTTTTCCTCCAGCATGTCGACCACACAACATGGCTTGATGGCATCAGCAAACATGCTTTGAGTGCACGTGATCCCACTGTCCTTGTTGCTGACAGAGATCCTAAACAACATCAGTCCCGATACAGACCCCTGAGGCGTGCCGTGTGTCAGTGGTCTCCGCTTGAACATCGAACTGTGCAACTGTCCAGGCAATCCCTTCTCCACCAAGTGGTCCCTGAGTCAAATCCGTGTCTCTCCAATTTAGAGACAAGGATGTCATGTGGGACAGTGTCAAATGCTTTGCACAAGTCCAAGTAGATTATGTCAGTTTCTGTTCCCTTATCCACCGACTTTAACCCACCATAGAAGGCCACCAGAATTGTCAGGCACGATTTGCCCTAAGTGAAGCCATGTTGGCTGTCAGTAATCACCTCCTTATTTTCCATGTACCTTAGCATAGTTTCCAGGAGGATCTGCTCTGTGGTCTTGCTGGGCACGGAGGTGACACTGGTCTGTAGTTCCACCTGTCTTTCTTTAATCCCTTTTTAAAAACAAAGGTGATGTTTCCCCTTTTCCTGTCAGTGGGAACTTCACCAGACTGCCACTTCCAGTTTACATTCTTTCCCTTTTTAAAAATGCACAACATGTAGTTTTAAACATGTATAATAAAAATGATGCAGCTCCCTCCTTAGATAAATTAGTGGAAGCTTATTATTTTGCTTGTTGGAAGATGCTGTGGATGTTTCACTGGAGCTACTTTGCTGCAAGGGTAGGTGGCTGGAATATGAATTATAACCAGTTTGAGTAACAAATTACAATCAAACACAGACCAATATACAAATTAGGTTTTTAAAATGTTATAAAGTCTACCTGGCTCCTACCTCTATTTCTCTTAAAGTCTAAAAACTGTGCCAAAGGCAGATAGGGTAGCAGAGCTGTACAATAAACACTGGGGTTCTGAAAATCCCAGTTCCTATTCCCTGCCAGTAATAATCAGTTTAGCAAATATTTTCCTTATGCAGAGCAGCTTCTCAGTGGCCTGAGTTTCTGTGTTGCCATGGTGTGGTGTGTGCTTGCGTTTATGGAGTGTGGGGGGTTTTTTACTGTATTGTAGATTCATAACTTTTCTGCCAATCACTAATATTGTTGCTCTACAAGTACCTTGTTTAAATTAGCTTTTCTGTAACTTCAGTTGATGGTGAATGTTTTCCTGCTGAAATTACTGAATTTCAAAAGTGATGAAAATTTTAGAACCCATTAAAAGCTTTCTGCCTGTTTTGAAGTGGGTCAATGATACTAGAGGTTTTAGATATCATTTGATTTCAGTCTTGCAATAAAAGCAATATCACTTTCAATGCCTGGAAGCAGGCCATACTATATCATGAACTAGTCACATTGAGTGAAACCAATAGAAGGTTGGTTAATTGGCTGCTTCTGCAATTAAAAAGGACCAGAAATAATTAGGTAGTTGTCTTTTCGTTACTCTTTTTTTTTCTAACATGTCTGGTTTCAAAGGTACACATCAGTATGAAATCATTTGGATAAAGAAAGCACTATGCATAATACTCTAGCTCCCTCTTGAGAGCACTGTTGTGATAGGCTACATTGTAATTTGAAAAGGTGTACACAGGAGGCAGTTCATGCAGTAATTCATAAACCAGGGTTAAT
The DNA here is from genome assembly GCF_036013475.1 of Columba livia. Taxonomy (NCBI): domain Eukaryota; kingdom Metazoa; phylum Chordata; class Aves; order Columbiformes; family Columbidae; genus Columba; species Columba livia. Next base: position 152,621,562 of record NC_088603.1, on the reverse strand, counting down.
AAAAGCAAGACTAAGAGCATGTGTTATACATGTGAAACCTTGTAAAAAGAAACATGAAAATAAAGTGATTGATTTAAAACTCAAACTAATTTTGCCTGCTTGCATAAAGAGAATTGCTAGGCCAGCTATTTTCTTGTGCTTCATTGATGAAAGTGGATTTTGTTGATGTTTAACTTCACATAAAACACACTGAAAACAGCTGTCAAATGCGTTGTTGTCCAAGCAAGAGTTAGGTGACTGTTTTAATATTTCAAAAGAAAGCCTCTAACTATATTTTGAGAAGTTGAAATTGGAGTTGTGTTTTACAGCCTCAGTTGTTTGCTGGGAGATGTGACCATGTTCAAACTACTAGAGTAGGAAATGTGTTTTAAAACTATTCCACTTCATAACTCCTTTGAGAACTGCAGCTGGAGTGCTGAGAAATGGTTATTCAGGGGCCATAGAAATTCTTTTCTCTTCAGTTATCCAATTCATACTCTACCAGAAGTCATAGCTAAGATTTTTTTGGGGTTGTATTGGAGTTTTTTCTGGTTTTGTTTTTTGCCTGAAGCAATGTTTGAACAGTGACATTCACACAGTGCAATGTCTCTTGCACAATTCTCCAGCAAGCCCTGCCCCTCTGGTTTGTTCCTCTTCATTGCTGAATTACGAACCGCAAGCGATGCTGTTCAGTTACAAAAGGCGCTTAAATGTCATCCAAATACTTTTTGCTTTTTGTGCACGTCCCTTACCCATCTGTCATGTTTAGATCTACGGCTGTGGAAATGAAAATATACCAGTACAGAAATATGGAGGTCTCTTGGATAGGTCCCATCTCTTTTTTTCCTCTTTGAAGATATTCTTTGGGAAAGGCACCGTTTATGAAGACCAGTGAGACATAGAAGCTGGATACCTTTTTCTTAATACTTCCTCTTTATCTGGCTTGCTGCTTATTTCTGGCATGGGAGATTGCGTCTGGAACTGGGAACCCACCTTAGGTGAATGGTGCTTGAACTTAATGGAGAATCTGCTCTGACTAGCTTTCCCGTACATTTGGATTGAATTGTAATAGCAGTAGATTGCACAATTAGTTTCGTGGTACTTTTTTCAATAACCCTTTTTCGTTAGTTCCCTGGTGTAACTCCCAAATATAGTCAAAAGAATTTACACGGTGGAGAAAATAAAACATAAAATCCTTGCAAGACCAAAGGTACCAAGTCAGGCCAGCAGTGCATGTGGCCTCCTGCAATGATCAACAGCAGATGCTTGAGGAAGCACAAAATCAATGCAAAGATGGAGTTATTTATTTATTTATTTAACACTTTCTTAGCTCTCGGTGACATGAATCACACAGAATCACAGAGTGGCTGGGATTGGAAGGGACCTCTGGAGATCTTCCGGTCCAACCCACCTGCTAAAGCAGGTTCACCAGAGCAGGTCACACAGGAATGTGTCCAGGCAGGTTTGAATGTCTCCAGAGAAGGAGACTCCACAGCCTCTCTGGGCAGCCTGTTCCAGGGCTCTGGCACCCTCGAAGTAAAGTAGTTTCTCCTCAGATTCAGATGGAACCTTCTGTGCTTCAGTTTGCTCCCATTGCCCCTCATCCTGTTGTTGGGCACCACTGAAAGGAGTCTGGTCCATCCTCTTGACACCCACCCTTCAGAACCAGAACTGATGCATGATGCTTGATACTTCTTAATGGACTTTTACAATTCATTTTATCTAAAGAATTTAAATGAGTATAAGTCTTTGCCGTTGATAGTCTTACATCCATCTAGTTAAACGTGCCCTTGCTCCCTTGCACAGTTGTCCCATGCATGTTCTTCAGGCCTTAACTGTCCTGAGGAGCAGACTGGCCCTGTCCATGTCTCAAAGCATTGGCCTCAAGCCAACCAGAATGATTCAATTAATGTGAAACTGAGGAACTTTTGCGTGTTCTGGGGGCATGGGAATTTGTAGTGGGCTTTGAAGTCCCCAAGCTTGGTAGAGTAGTGTTTGAGGACTTCTTGGTGGATAAATCCAAACTTGGTTTGGTGTCATCCATTCTACCTTCCTTACTTTCTTTCTCCAAAGTGGCACCATGCACTTTATTATTTAAAACAGAGACGAGGAGTAAATTTTAGGCCAGAGGGACAGGAACTGCACACAATATTAAGATTTTAAACGTTCTATAGCAATGTTTTTGTGTTGCTCTCTTGGCTGCTGTTCCTTTCCTAATGATTTCTGATGTTCACCTTTGTTTTGTTTGGTACTGAACGTCAAGGTGATGTAACTCCAGAACATTTCTTTACAGTATCTAGTTACACAATCATTTCTTAAATTGAGTAGTGTATTCCCTTGCATGTTATGCTACCTAACACACACTTATATGTACTAGCCATTCAGCGTTTGATCCTTCATCTAACTTGGTTGCTACCCAGACGTGAGCCTGTCGCTATAGACTCTGTGCACAGTTAAAGGATGTATGTAGGGACTTCTGGTGTGAGATACGTCTCATTTCCTCTGCATTTACATTAGGATGAGTTGAACTGTAACTTTTTCTATGCTGGGTGTAAAGGGGAAGAGTCCGTTCCAGGTTCTAATATGGGTATCTTTGTTGTAGATGTCTGTGTTTGGACAGATTAGTCTCACCTTTGGAATCAGTTTTTGTTTCTGTTTTCCTGAACAAACTGTGATAATGTATGGAAAAGAACAACAGAATTTATCAAGAGAAGTTGGACCACATGATCCTTGAGGTCCCTTGCAACCTGGTATTCTATGATTCTATGGATCTTATTTCCCAGCTCATTTATATGTTGTTGAACCATGTGAGCCTTATGACTCTTTCATACTGGACTTCACTGGTGACTTTCTGTTGAGAGAATTAACTCTTTTCTTTCCTCCACCACATCTGTTTGACCTGTCTTTCCTTTGCGTGAGGCTCATCCCTCTTAGTTTGCTTAGTTCCTTTTGACCTTTTGGTGAGGGACAGACCTCCTCAGAGTTCCAAACAGATAATTTCACATGATTTCCTCTCCCCTCATGCTGCGTGATCTCCTGGAGGGGAGAGTTTTTTGAAGTAAAAATTTATTCTTATAAAACCTTTGTTACCTGGTCAGCATTTTGTATTTATCCACATGTCCACCAACTCCGTTCTGCACTGTAGTTTCTATAAAATTGCCTGAGGAATATATAAGCATTATTGTTCTGCTGGTGCATATGTGAATTCTCAATTCCGTCTGGAGCTCTTATTAAAAACAGCTATTGCATTTGCTTCTTGTTCTTCCTGTAGTATTGAGGCTGTTGTAAATAAGAGGTTTACTTTACAACTGTATAGTTTTCTTATTTTATTCTGTATATGGGTCTAAGTGGCTTGCCATTTCTCACTTTGTCAGCTTTTATGAATTCTACTGTTAGCACTTAGGTTTGGTATAAGTTCTCTGAAGCAGAGTTGAAAGAAAATTCATCCATGAGAACTTCTTCAAGCATGTCAGTGGTGAACACAGATGGAAAATAAATCATTTACCTTTCTGAACTGGCGTATCTGTCACTACTCTTGTACCACAATGATCTGGAGGGCCTTGCTGAGGTGCTGCTTACGCTGGAAATCTTTGAGAGAGGCTTTTTATTACGTTTCCCTTCAGCAATCTCAGTCCAGAAGGTATTATTGTTATCAAGTCCAGATAAGAATATGGTGGTCAAATATTCTTGTCTTTTCTATTATTTTTTCATTAGATTTCAGCTCTGTGAAAGATGAAATGAGAAAGGATGATTTCTTATTTCAAATAACTTCTTTTGCCATCCTTTTCAACCTTGCCAACTTTCTTGCCTTTTCTAAGGTCTTTTTCAGTCTTTTTTGATGTGTATGTTTTTCCATTCATGAATGCAGCTTGGCTCTGACCTTGGTTATTTTTCCTCTGGCTGCCCACGGAACAAAGCTGTTTTATAAGTGTGACATAAAAATAGTTTCAAGTTGATCAGGATTCTGAATTGTGATTTTTTTTGTTTTGTTTTTTGGCATTAAGCAGATATGCAGAAGTAACACTCAGCAATTTAGACATTCTTCACGTTTCTTCAGGCATAATTTAGGTATAATCAGTGACAGAAAAGACTGGTGTGTTTGCATTTCTGTAAACTATTTAACTTTATTTTGTCTTATTCTTGAGTGTTTGCAGGGTAATATATCTGAACAAAACTGTTTTAGACAAAGGAAATTTAAGGATTTAATTCTAGTCATGTGTTTGTTAGCTTCAGTATATAAAGGCTGTTCTTCAACCTCTCTTCAAAGTATTTGTTCTTCAGTTTCCTTGCTTAATATGCACACGTAGACATGAATTTTGCTGCATTCAGAGGCCTGTGCTAAAATTCTGATAACTTTTGCATGGGAAATAAACATAGTACTTAATGAATGTTGTTGCATTTGGTGAAGGGCTACAAATTCTTTGTATACCTTGGGAATCTGATTTAAGTCTTATGTCTTTGTCCTGGAAAAAGTTTACCACAAGGTTGCTTTAGAGATAGGCAACTTCAGGTCACTGCCTGGGGCAGCAGAACAAGGTGGGATTTGGCCCTGGGAGTCCTTAAACAGACTTAATTCTAGCCGGAATTATTTAGCATAAAACCATGTACAAATGTGGTTTAGCCAAAATTATTCAGCATTCCAACAACATGATACAACACAGGTTTGTATACCAGGTAGGAGTTCAGTTATTACACGGCCAACTCAAACTCAAGTGGATCAGATCTCAAAACTCTAGGAGTGATGATTCAAAATGCACATCTTCCCACTCTGTGTCAAGGGTACCCGGATCACTTACCAGGTTGCTGAGGTGTCTCAGTGCCCAAGGAATGTTCCTTAGATGTCCAGTCTGAGGAGGGGAGTCTTCAACTACAGACCTGCTGATCTGATGAAGACCAACTCAAAGTGGGTCTCCGGTGAATGCCGTTTATACCCTGGTTGAATATGAGCTATGGTCATTACAAGCATGGTCCAGAAGCTTCTCAGCACCTCTTTGGCTGAGAACCCTGTCTGTTGACCAAGGGCCTGACCCCTCCTGCTCCCCCAACCAGGGCGGGGAGGTGAACATGAGGAGTCACCATGTGGCTGTTGACATTGACCAAGGTGCGTAGGTGAGGACAGGCACAGTGGGAACAAAAGGTACTAAAGAGCCACCAACTGCACTATTGAAAGCTCCAGATCTCATGGGCAGAATGGACGTTGTTGGTGGTGGTGTTTGTGCAACTGCCACACTCGGTTGCTGGCATCTGCATCTTCAAAATGGAGAACGGGGGAATGAGGAGACACTTGATTGTGGTCTACAGTTTCCTCACAAGGGGAGGAGGAAGGGTAGGTGGTGATTTCTTCTCTCTGGTGACCAATGACAGAACCCAAGGGAGTGGCAGGAAGATGTGCCAGGAGAGGTTTAGGTTGGACATGAGGAAAAGGTTCTTCACGCAGAGGGTGCTGGACACTGGAACAGGCTCCTCAGGGTGGTGTCACAGCCTCAACCTGACAGTGTTCAAGAAGAGACTGGACAACACCCTCAGACACGTGGTGTGAACTGTGAGGTTGTCATATGCAGGGGCAGGAGTTGGACTTGATGATCCTGGTGGGTCCCTTTCAACTCAGGACATTCTGTGATTCAGACTTTTTCTATTATTTCCTCTTAAAAATAATTCCAAATACACACATTATAGTGCAGAAGTAAGGGATACCACAGCGTTGCTGTGTTGTGAGACAGGAGAAAACAACCTAGCAGGGTTTTCTCAAAATGAAGGTAAATTCTGTGCTTTGTGTTGAAGATGGTTGAAGGTGTGGTTTGCAGAGAAAATGCGCATCTTTCAGCTCAGAAAATACTGCTGTGTGCAATCCAGTATGTTGGTTTATAATACATCTGCCATTCTATAGTGACGTTCTTGTCTCTGGCTCATGTCCTGGCTGTTCTGCCAGATCCTGTCAGAGAGGGGCTGGTTACTGGAGCCCTTTTTGCTGCCCATGGCCCCTTTGGAGGAGGGTACAGAGCCCATCCATCCTCTGTTGTCCGTGACTCTGGTACCTCTCAGGGAGCTGCCGAAGAAGGAGAATGTGTCTAGGGAAGCTGTTGTGTTCTCATTGCAGTACTGAGCTTTGTTTACAATGCTGAGAAGACAAAAGCCAGTTCTAGAAGGCAAATGTTGTACTTTGTATGTGCTGCTGTCAGTGTTCATGTCCCTTTCTCTAGGGTTATTAAAGTGCTTCCTACAGTACTGGTGTCTAAGGAAGTAAACATCAAGTCATGCACAGTGTAGCTTTCTTGATGCAAAGGAAATTCTATTAGGACACTGGGAAGTCATTTTGGTGTTTCTGAGGCACCTACAGGGAGAATAAAGCATGTTGTTTGCTGCAAGCATGTTGGTATTCATGTGTTGCATTTTGGCATAGGTTGCAGGCTTAATTTTTCATCTGTGTGCCTTTAAGGTCAAGTAGGGAACTTCCTCACCTCTTCAACACAAATTGTTTCTTCTCCATTTAAAAGACTGATGTTGATACTTATGTAAAAATTGAAAAATTATTATTTTTACACGCTACTTGAATTTTGGGTGTATATATGTGGTAATTACAGAAGTATTCCTTTTACATCATAATGAAAGCCTCATATCTAGACTTGGGTGATTTGTGATCTGGGATTCTTGAGAATTTCCTCTGTGTTGTTCTCGGACAATGATCTCTTCCCTCTGTCTGACTCGGAATTTCTTTTGCCTTTTCCCAGATAAAGGGAACTCAGCATGCTTTCAATCTCTTTACAAAATTATTTTTGAAAACGCTCTATGAAACTACAAAGCACTTAAAATCAAAATGCTGGGAGATATAGTGGGGTTAGAAGAGCTTCACTGGCAGGTGTTCCGTGATGTAGCAGATTTCTTTCTGACCTTGTTCCATTATTTTTCCTTTTCCTTCAGAACAATAGGATACCTTTGAGCTTTATTAGCTCAGGACTGCATAAGCCAAAGCTCCTTCTTAGATAAAATCTTCTGTGTATGTTTATGCAACAGCTGTTACATCAAAACAAAATGCGTGTTTTATTATTAAAGAATGGTTTCCTTGGTTTTAATACTAAGCTACTTGATTAAAGCGGTATTGTTTAAGAACAGTTTTACTCTTATTAAAAACATCCTGTTAACATAGGATTAAATATTTGGTGTTTTAAAAACCTCAGTGTTGATGTCTGATTGTTAGAATGTAACTTGTCTGGTGTGTGAAGTTTGGGGTTTGGTTTTGGTAAATAGGCATTGTGATTTCTTTTGTGTGTGTGTTTGGGTTTTTTTCCCCTTCTTTTCAGTGTCATCCCCCTCACCCTTTGTAATTCAAATGCTCTCAGGCAATATGACAACTGGAAGGATGTAAAAGGTGCAGGTTTTTAGGGGAAAAACACGGTGCATATTGACAGCTATTCTCTCGTTTTCCCCACCCTTTCATTGCACAGAATTTATTCTAATTGGAATAGCTCTGTGGTTTCGTGTTTGTGGCTTACAGAAAAAGAACATTGTAAGACTAGGACACTCGTTAGAGTGAAATGTTGATTTAATTAATACCAACAGTATTCCTGTAAGAGAGATGGAGGTAATAAAGTGTGTCCCAAAGGGCTGTAGTGGCAAATTTTCTATTTCAAGATGCTAAAATGGAAGTGACAACACAAAAAAGGCAAACAGATGCCAGAAAGGAGAGTAATAGAAGCAGGAAAAACATTTTGGGCACAATGATCTGCAATGCAGAATTTCCTTCATCCTTGAGTTAAGGATTTTACTCACTGGCTTCAATTTAATCCTTTTGCTTCTGACTTCTCTGTATGTCCAATTTGCTTTTAAATGTATTGAAACAAATCTTTGGCTACATACCAATATACATTCCATTCTGTAGGGTAACTCAGTTCTACAAAGCAGGTGAAAAGAGGTTCTTTGTCTGTAAGTCGTGGTTCTTCTTTTAAACTTACACTCAGGTTCAGACTTGGTCTCCTTAATTTTATATCTGATACTATTGAGTCTATTTGTTTTGCAAAAGTGTCCTACATTACAGTAAAAAAAAGTTTGCGTTACAGTAGACAATTATAAATTACTGTTATTACAAGATAAGCACGTGTACTTATGTTGTTGTATTGATATTTTATTGATCTTATTACTTTATTGATAACTAGTTTCTTTCATTCATGTATTACAAATTCAAGTCACTGATTTTAAAGAAGCATATGTATGTCTTGCTAAATAGCTCTTTTCAATATATTGGAGTTTTCAGTAAATGTGGCTTATTTGAACTTATTGTTCCGCGGTTGGTTTGTCAATATTGCCATACATAAGCTTAAAATGATAGACTGTCTACAAGAAAAAAAATTTCTGACTTATTTTTTTGCAGATCATGTTCAAAACGAAGAAAACTATGCACAAGTACTAGATAAATTTGGAAGTAATTTTTTAAGTCGAGATAATCCAGATCTTGGCACAGCTTTTGTAAAATTTTCCACGCTTACTAAAGAATTATCAACACTGCTGAAGAACCTGGTGAGTTACAGACTTTTAGTGTTTTGCTTTTCCCAAGGTAAAGTACAATACAACAACTTCATGATCCTGATGACTGATGATAATTTGAGAGATGCTTTCATTTTTTTTTCAAAAACGAACACAATTGTATCTGCAGAGATTGTCTCTAAAGGGTGTTATTATACACTTGCTGTGTTTGATTGTTAATTGGCAGTTAAGAAGAAAAATAGAAATGTTGAGACACCACTTGAGGCATCATTCTCAAGTGATTCAGGGTGTTATAGAGCTCTTCTTATAGAACTTAATTATAATCATTCCCTGACTTGAAGTCTTTCCAGTTAAAAACCCAATACTGTTAGTTATGGCCTTTTGGTCTCGTCTCAAAAAGAGAAATGTTCATTTCTTGGAAAAAAGATGACAATTTGGGAAACATGCTGAAATGGCGTTAATAGACCATTCTCCCTATGGTATACAAAGCATCCATTGCTTAAATAGTAGGTTTATGAGGGTGGTTTAAAGGTTTGTCTCATCTAAAGTTCGTCTGAGGTCTTTTAGTGCTGAAAGCTGGATAATAAAACTGTAGTCATAGCACATATCTTTGAATGCTGAAGTAATAAAGCCTCATTTTATATGAAATCATGTTTCCTGGGTTTGATAGCTGCTGTATTCAGAAAGTGGTAGCTTCAGTTTTATGTTGTTCTTATGGTTATTAGGTTACGTTCTTCTTATAGGAATTATCTCTATACTTTGTAGCGTGTAAAGTACAAGCAATGTTAGAGGCTTTCTTTCCTGTAGTGCCCAGGATGAGCAGAGCTCCTTCAGGTCACATCCGAAGTCCCTGTAGCCAGTGCCCAGGCTCTGCCAGTTGCCCAAGAGTGAATCCTTAGGGAATAGTGTAGAAAGAGAGCAAACGTGTGAGGTAACCTCTGGGCTCTGGTCATGAAAACCATCTTCAGCTCAGAGACACTGGAGCTGCCTGCAGGTGGTACCTTCTGCTTCGTAGTCCTTGTAGGTGTTACTTCCATGAATTTGTCTAAGGATTTCTTGAAATGTATGCTTTGCTTCGCACAGAACATGGTGGATTGTTCCAGCACACTAAAACAAACTGCTCTCTGGAATGTCATTTCTATTTTGTTTTACTTGATCCTTTCATTCATTGTTCCTTGATTCTTATATCTTACAAGAAATATAAGAATTTCCCGATTTTTCACAGGAATTTACAGATAGCTGTTGTTCTTCCTTTCCCTTCTTCTGTTACTTTTCAAGCTGAGTCTCAGTGAATCCATAATTTGTATTGTTCTTTTTGGTAATTTCTGTATCTTCTCTTAATACTATTGTACCAGTTTTGGAAATGGAGGGGATGGTTCTATTTCTTATTCCCCAATTGCTTTATGATTACTGAGCATTGAGCCTGATGTTCTTAAGGGATTCCATGTTCTAACTTCAAGGTATTTCTTTACTTGAGACATTTTTCTGTATGATTGTCATTCTGTAAGCATGATTCTGTATGCTTTATTTTTCTCCTTATGCATTACTTTAGTTTTTTCAGTGTAGATGTCAGTCTTTAATTTCATTCTCTCAGTAGTAAATTCGCTGAAACATCTCGGACTGCGCAGGCCCCTACAACACTCTGAACAGGGTGTCAGATCTGACCTCTCACGCTTGTGCTCATTTCTGCTGAGTTTTACCTCTTCTTCATCACTTACTTACTCATCTATGGATGATCACACCTACCCTAACGAAGTCTTTAAGAGCTTTGTTCCAGCCTATTACCCAGATCATCCTTTGTTCCAATGTCGGCAGTTCTAAAGACCAGTAGGTACGTGAGGAACCTGCTTTCCTCTGGGAAGACTTGTGTCACACAGAATCACAGAATTGACTGGGTTGGAAAAGACCTCAGAGATCGTCGAGTCCAACCCTTGGTCCAACTCTAGTCCGTTTACTAGATCATGGCACTAAGTGCCGTGTCCAATCTCAGTTTAAAAACCTCCAGGGACGGCGAGTCCAGCACCTCCCTGGGCAGCCATTCCAATGCCTGACCACTCTCTCTGGAAAGAATTGCTTTCTAATATCCAGCCTATCCAGTCATTCTGTGTTATTTTGTCCTCCTTTAATCTTACATTTGCACACAATTGAAAAAAGGTGTTTTGAAATATGTGCTAAAGAGCAGTTTGGGATTGGAATACAGGTTTGTTAGAAGCTCTCTGGACCACATCATTTCCCGCAGGGCTTTCCCAGACATTTTGAACTTATTTCAACGGGTAAACAAGGATTATTTATTAATTTAATGTATTGCTGTTCAAGAGGAAAATCTCTTAACTAAAGAAGCCACACTCATTCAAAACAGCATCATACTATTACAGCTAGACTATGAAGCATTATCTATCTAAATTCTTGTTGGCAGGATTTAAAGTAGGTTATTCCCTAATTTACATCATTCAGCAGTTTCTAATAGACAATAAGCTTATTTTATAAATGCCTTGGCATTTTAAAAACAATACTTTTTCACCTTTCTTCTCTCCAAGATAGATATTTCTGCCTTTTTGACCCACTGTTGTTCTTAAGCATCATTCTGATTAATACAATTATAGCGAAAGAGAATTATTTTCATAATATTGAAATAGAAGGTAGAGTGAAAAAGCAGTTGAGAGGAGGACTCTATAATGTCACTGGTAGAGCCCCATAATAGGTGCTGAGGCTTATGTTAATAAAATTAATTGAAAAAAAATGACAGTAGGTATTAAGATGAATGGCAAGCTAATAGGCTTTTTGTAACATACAGCAGATTGTTACTGCTTTATTTCATAAATGTACAATAAAATAATTAACGGTCTTTAAGTACATAAAGGCCAAATAAGGAATAGACCTACACAGTGTGCAACAAAAAATACTTCAAAAATTTAAATCTATTTTAATTTAAATCTTTTGAACTTATAATTATGATTCATTAAATGTTTTCCTATGAGTTGTGATATTATGCATATTTCATGAGGATGGTACAGGATAATTTATTTTCTTCTGTGTGAAGGAATTATAGAATGATGACTTTGAGAGTCGTCTTCATGTAGTTGCTGTCATCACTTACTATGGAGTAAAGCCAGCACCTTGTTTTACATGTACAACTCTTGGAAACCATCATTGTGAAATTATTATTCTGGACATAAGGTCAACAATAAAAGTATAATCCATTAGTCATTTTAACAAAACCAGATAAGTCGCTATGCAAATTTTACTATAAACTGATGTTATCTCTAAATATAACATCTAAAAATTAAAGCATTTAAATATCTCATCTCAGAGTGTTTGGGCATTTTTTTGTTTGTTTTCAAGATTATTTTATAGGAATGACACGCAATTAATTACCACTTCCGTAACATTGTTTAAATGCAGTTGCATTGTGATAAACCATTATCAACACATTTTTGGTGATCTCTGAGTGTTCTACCAGAATCAGTTTCTCTGCTTATGGCTTCTCCTGCCTCCTTTCCTGTTCCAGGCTTCATTCTTTATGCAGTAATTCACTATAACAGTGCATTAGAAAGCTGTATGGAGACCTGTGCATGTGATTTATGAGAGTGTTGATATCTTTAAATTGGTCTAGATGTGTTTTTAGAAGAACATTTCGAGCACTTGCAGATTACTTGGCTTTTTGAAATTTTGCAGTGTGTTTGGCTCTTTCCAAATGTTTAAAGCCTGTTGTTTTCCCACCTCCCTTTCCTTTAAAAGTCCTCAGCTAATCTTTGTGGGCAAATTGTCTTCTGCTCATGTCCCTCTTCCCCAAATTATCATATGTATTTCCATCTGTTCAGTTTTTTTGCCTTAATTTTGCTTTAGATATGAGACTGTTCTGCTGTGTTTTCAGACATGTTTCCAATTCATTTAGGCTTCTGTTTTATCAAGTCTTCAACTATGTAATAAATTATTCCAAAAACTTACCATATTGGAGCAATACACTGCTATTTTGGGGGGATGGTGGCAGTGTTGGTTTTTGTGGGTGGTGTTTTGTTTTGATTGCTTTATCTTTTCTTTTCCCCTAGCTGACATACTAACTGGCTACTGTTCAGTGTTTTCAAGCCAAGTATTAATGGCTTGAATTGGTTTTCCTTAATGGGTACGCTTGGAGAAATGAAAAAAAGCTACAGAGCTACAATAATGTGCAGCTGTTCATACCCTGCCCTGATAAATACTTGAAGTCTGCCATATCCCTCCAGATTGCAGAAATTTGTCTTCTCTCTGTTTTTACAAACTAGACTGGGATTAAAATTTTTTGAATATTTTTTTTTCCCTCAAAATTCACATTTGAGATATGAACTTCAGTTAAGGTTGCTAAGTGGAAACTGATTAAAATGTTTGAGAATGAAAACAATAATGCATTTTCTGTAATCTGTGTATTGATAAATTACCTTAATCAAGTGTTGGCTTAATGCTCATAATTCTTTTCCTTCTCCAACAATATTGACATTACTAAGGAGTTGCTAGTTATGATATATTGAGATAAAAAGCCAACAGAGGACAAATTGCAAAAAGGCACAATCCTCTGCAAATTCCCTGGCTCCTTTATTTCTGTTATGAAATAATAATGTGTGGGGTTCACATGCAAATGTTGGAGACAAGAAGAAAGAAAAACAAATCTTAGCTCTTTAAATCAAAACAAAGCTTAGATTTTCTGCTATGAACTTGTTTAGTGAAGACAGATAAAGAAAAATGTTTCTTTGGTTTTTAATCACTGAAAGTGATGACGTTGCTATTTGCTTCATCCAAAATTGATATTTGAGCATTAATTTTGTAGTTCCAATTATGGAGAAAATCCCTTCTCAGATCTTGATCTTCTAAGCCATGAAGAGCTTTGCTCTGTGGTTGTGTCATTGTCTGAGGCGGCAGCTCAAGGTGTTCCCGTGGCCTTCACCTTGCCGTGAACGCTTTTTGAAGATAAGATGTTTGTGAATTTTAAAAATGTAAAATCACAGAATGTCAGGGATTGGAAGGGACCTTGAAAGCTCATCCAGTCCAATCCCCCTGCCGGAGCAGGAACACCCAGATGAGGTTACACAGGAAGGTGTCCAGGCAGGTTTTGAATGTCTGCAGAGAAGGAGACTCCACAACCCCCCTGGGCAGCCTGTTCCAGTGTCTGTCACCCTCACTGAGAAGTTTCTTATATTTAAGTGGAATCTCTTGTGTTCCAGTTTGTACCCATTACCCCTTGTCCTATCCTTGGTTGTCACCGGGAAGGGTCTGGCTCCATCCTCCTGACACTCACCCTTTATATATCTGTAAACATTAATGAGGTCACCCCTCAGTCTCCTCTTCTCCAAGCTCCAGAGCCCCAGCTCCCTCAGCCTTTCCTCATAAGGGAGATGCTCCACTCCCTTCATCATCTTCATTGCCCTGCACTGGACCCTCTCCAGCAGTTCCCTGTCCTTCTGGAACTGAGGGGCCCAGAACTGGGCATACAAAACAGTTCTCAATATGCCTTGAATGTGAACATACAAGTGTGTGTCGTGTTTTCTGAATTTGAATCCATCTCATAGTAATAATAATAATTTGTGATATCTGCAAGCTCTCACAAAGGAACAAAACTGGAGTGGTGGCTGATGAGCTGTTAGGTGGTAATTAAGTAACTATATAATAACCAGTGCTCAAAAGCTCCTCTTTCCCCTCTGCCCTGCTGGGACCTCAGTGCTTTCCAGAGGGTGATGCACATGGAGTTCAAGAAGTGCTTTCTGTCTTCGTTAGAACAACGGGTGTCTGCACCACGCTCGAGCGTGCAGGGCCGGGTTTGGCAGGAATCTCTAGGGAGCTTATTTGGAGAATGAAGCAAGTCTGGGTTTTTTGTTTTTCTCTTCAGTGAAGGGCTGATAGTGTGATTCATTAGATTCACTGTTTTACATATAGTGGATGTAGTTCTTGTAACTAATGACATGGTAGAAGTTGCTTGTGGATTGGTAAGAGGCCCTGGCTCTTAAAACAGCAGCGAATGCATGTGGGTCATGCCTTGTTTCATGGCAACTTTATTTTACTCCTGTGAAAGAAATAAACCATAATACAAGAGTGAGATTGCTTTGAATTCTTTTATGTGCATGTATTTTAAATTGCATAATGTCACTTTTGATTAAATGCAATATGAAATTTTTTATACATGTTTTTTGAATAGATGAGGAGTTTGCACATGGAACGTTCTACCTGGAGAACCAGCTTGAGTGATTATTTTGATAGTTGTAGCTGTATGGCTTGCCTGTTTCACAAAAACCTCTTAAAAATCAGTTTAAGGGACAAAAATATGCTGAAGAGACCTTATATGAGAGAGGAGCTGGGCCGTGTATGTGACAGATTAAAACCACTGATGTAACACCCTTACTCTTTTGGTTAACAAGCAGAGGTTACGCTGTTTTGTAGCTTTCCCATCTTTCTCCCCATCCTTCCTTAACAAAGAACTGAAAAATTCATGGAGTATTCTGAGATGTGAAGGGAGCGGAAGAGATGTGACAGACTTTTCACGACCCTGGGGTAATATTGATCCACTTTCCTATGATCATGGCTCTTCAGGAACAGTACACGCTGTACATGTTCAGAGAGGGTCACAGCAGGAGGTTTTTCTGCCCTCAGACTGACAAACACAAATGGGTCATTTCCACTCAACGTGTAATCAACCAGACACGGTTGTAACAGGGTGAGATTTCAAGTCTCATTTTAGCAGATGTCAGGTTTCCATGTGTGATCAACAGTGCAGAGTCTGGTTGGAGGCCTGTAGTTAGTGGAGTCCCCAGGGGTCACTGTCAGGTCCAGTCCTGTTCAACCTGTTCATCAATGACCTGGATGAAGAGACTGAGTGCACCCTCTGCAAGTTTGCTGATGATACCAAACCAGGAGGAAGGGCTGACACACCAGAGGCTGTGCTGACATCCAGCAAGACCTGGACAGGCTGGAGGGCTGGGCAGAGAAGAACCTGGTAAAGTTTAACCAGGGCAAGTGCAGGGTCCTGCACCTGGGGAGGAATAACCCCAGGCACCAGCACAGGGTAGGAATGGACGTGCTGGAAAGCAGCACTGCATGGAAGGATCTGGGAGTTTGGTTGACAGCATGTTGACCATGAGTCAACAATATGCCCTGTGGCCCAGAAGGCCAATGGTATCTGGGGTGCATTAGGAAGAGTGTGACAAGCAGGTTGAGGAAGGCTGTTCCTTCCCCTCTACTCTGCCCTGGTGAGGCTGCACCTGGAGTACTGTGTCCAGTTTTGGGCTCCCCAGTTTAAGAAGGACAAGGAATTACTGGAGGGAGCCCAGCAGAGGTCTACAAAGATGTTTAGGGCTCTGGAGCATCTTTCTTATGAGGAGAGACTGAGAGAGCTGGGTCTGTTCAGCCTGGAGAGGAAGCTGAGAGGGGATCTCATCAATGTTTATAAATATCTCAAGGGTGGATGTCAAGAGGATGGACCAGACCCTTTTCAGTGGTGCCCAATGACAGGATGAGGGGCAACGGGCACAGACTGAAGCACAGGAGGTTCTATCTGAACATGGGGAGAAACCTCTTTGCTGTGAGGTGCCAGAGCCTGGAACAGGCTGCCCAGAGAGGTTGTGGAGTCTCCTTCTCTGGAGACATTCCAACCCACCTGGACACATTCCTGTGTGATCTGCTCTGGTGAACCTGCTTTAGCAGGTGAGTTGGACTAGATGGTCTCCAGAGGTCCCTTCAAACCTCAACCATTCTGTGATTCTGTGACAAGAAAAGGAACAATAATCAAAGATCTGGTGACTCTTGTTGCTGCTTTTGTTGGTGGTTGAATTAGCAAGTGCCTTGTGTGGTACCTGCCAGTGGCACAGCAGGTCCTTGCTTCCTGCTCAGGAGGCTGTAAGGAACATTTGTTCCCAAAACTGATTTGCTTCCTGAATAATTAAGCAACATTCAAATGGTTGCTTCAAGAGACTGAAGATTACCTTGAGGTGCTTTCAGAACTTTGCTTATATGCTATTTTTAAAATTCTGGGTTTATATCACTCCATATAAATAAAGATTAATTACAATGCTTCTATGTCTGATGCTAGTGAATGTTTATTAATTTTTCCCAGACTTGACTTTGCTATTAATTTAGAATTTTTCAGGTGATTGCAACTTCTTTAGTGAAGTAGTTTGATAAAACAATAATGAATCTTTTTGAATTTTAACAGTATAATGTTTTTCTTTTTAGCTCCAGGGTTTAAGCCACAATGTTATTTTCACTTTGGATTCTCTCTTAAAAGGAGACTTAAAAGGTGTTAAAGGGGTAAGTGTTAAAAACTAGCTTTTTATCTTGGGAAGTGTTTTCAGGTTCATCCATCCTGTGTCTGTTTTCCATCCACCCATGAAATTGTTTCTCATGTTGGCATCAATTAAGATTCTGTTTGTTGTCCAAAGCAAAATTCAGAATTGGTGTGACTCTTGATGCTTCTTTAGAATTTCATTGTAAATTCCTGTCTTGAGGTGCACAGGAAAGGAACACTTTACAAGATTCAAAAATAGTATTTTTTCTAACTGCTGTCTGAAAAGTTGTTGTTTGTAACTGAATAACTATACAGAGAAAGCTTTACAAATGTTCTAAGCATTTTTTTTTTGTTTCCTAAGGACCTCAAAAAGCCTTTTGACAAAGCCTGGAAGGATTATGAAACCAAATTGTAAGTATTTTCCTCCTTTTTTTTTTCTTTTTCTTCTCCCCTCGGTAAAAATTAAATGACTGAAAGTCGTATCATTTAGTGTAGGTGTTAAACATCATGTGCTGTCTTATTGTTTTCCTCAATTCCGGTCTTATGAGCATGAAAAATACATGATTAAGATATTCTGCCATTTTCATTCCAAGTCAGTAGTTTCTTCCCCATACGCTTGCAGCACAGTATATAGAGATGGAGACAATGGAGCGCCTGATACAGAAAGAATGGGATTTTAAAATTTTTTCCCCAAGTAGCATACAAACTAGAGAAAAGAATTAACATGAGGAAGAGCAGCTGCATGGCTTCATTACTTCACAGATTTCACAGACTTCACAGAATGTTAGGGATCCAGAAACTTAAAAACATATATAGGTTCTAGTATCACAGAAAAACTCATATTCAGAATGGCTTATTAATTATTGATATTTTTTTTCAGTATAATACTAGATCACATCATAGCTTAAGTCACATGGTAATAGAAGAAATTCTCAAAAATGTTTTCTAATTAAAATTTCAGTACAAAAATTGAAAAGGAAAAGAGAGAACATGCAAAACAGCATGGGATGATAAGAACTGAAATAACAGGAGCTGAGATAGCAGAGGAGATGGAGAAGGAGAGGCGGCTCTTTCAGCTACAGATGTGTGAAGTAAGAAACAAGTTTCAGCTTTTCATTATGACACTGTAACTTAAAAGTACCTTGTGGGCCTCACTTAACGGTGGTGAAACCTACTTTGTCATTTGATGAGGGTGGAGGGAGGAAGATACTTCAGTGTCACGTAGTACAGCAATGTAAAGGTAGTTATTTTAGCAACTCTCTAAAACTCGGCATCCTTATATTTTATTACTTTTCCTTGGTTTTAGATTACTGTGCCAAGGTTCTCAAGCTGAAAATATGCTATCAAATTATTTCTTATTTTTTCAGGTTTATGCTTGAGCTGTTCAGGAAATATTGTTTCTCTGTCTTCCAGTGTGCTTTCTGAAATTTCTAATAATGATAAGTTAGTGATACATGTTCTGTAAAACTGCTTTTTTTATTAGTAGTTCTCTTTACATTTTAGAGATGCTTACTTTAAATTGCATAGTATTTATATTTTTTAGGATATTTCAGTAACTACTGCAGTAGCATCTTCAGACAATTGTGAAAGAGGAGACTTTTTCCTGAATTTGTTTTATGTTATGGGGTGTTTTACATTTTTTACGAATGGCCAAATAAACTGTTATCTGTTTCATATATTGATTAACTGTGGAGGTCTAGTAGCTTATGGGTCAGCACCCAGGTTAAACAGAGAGATAATTAATTGAACAAATGATGTTTTATTGATTGAAAACTGTTGAAGATTGTGTGGCACGATTATCAACACGTTTTTCTTTGTCTGTACAGTATCTCATTAAGGTTAATGAAATCAAGACAAAAAAAGGTGTGGACCTTCTGCAGAACCTTATTAAGTATTATCATGCACAATGCAAGTAAGTGCAATGCTTTTAAGCTTTAGTTATGATTTTCTTTTTCGCACAAGTGTTTGTTTCCCTTTGTTTTGAATTTGGTTTGGTTACATCAGGAATTTGTATCATAACTGTTGCTGCCAGATGTGTGCAACTTCATTTTCTTAGGCTGCAGTTGTTCACCAGGGACTATGAAATGAATGAGTGGGGCAGGGGAGTGATGGAGAAAGAGGCCAAGGGAAAACCTTCCATGTTGTGGACAAACCACATTTTAATTCCTGAGGCATAGGTCTAGAATGTAGTTCTAGAACTATCTTGTTGGTTTTATTTAATAGTTTTTAGTTGTTTATGTAAATTTGGAAACTGTTGTGAAAACCAGAGATTTCTTTGAAATTCCTTGAGGTGAAACTGGTAAGATATGACCGAACCACAGCAGAACCACAGAGGCAAACATACAGGAACTTTACTTAAGTTAAATGTAGGAAAAAAGTTATAGAAACTAAGGGGAAACATGATGACTAACTGATAAAAATAAGCCAAGCTGTATTCTCTCTAATTTGGTACTTGTTAAAGTCACAATGGTATTTCTCCTCTATTGAAAAATATCATACTTTAAAACTAGTAGGAAGTTTTTTATTGTTGCATTTTTGGTTGGTTGTTTTGGTTTTGTTTGTTTCTGAATCTGGGAAGAGCTGGGTATGTTTCATTGATTTTGCTGTTTTTCTCCACATGTAATGAATTATATATATTCCTGATAAATCACAGGTATTTTTCATTATAGTTTCTTCCAAGATGGCTTGAAAACAGCTGATAAACTTAAACAATATATCGAGAAGCTGGCTGCTGACTTATATAATGTAAGTTTACTTATAAATAGTTTTATTTCTGAAAATGGAAATATTTTGTTTATATGAATACATATTAGATATGACTACAAGAGTGTTACATTTGTACCTTATAAACAGAAAGTGTGTTCTTTGAAACTTTGAATATAACTAGACTGAGGAAAAATGCCTTGACTGTTTAAACTTTTTATTCTGTTTTTCCAGTTATTAGGAAAAGTAGCTTTCATTCTACTACATGTAATGTTGCACTGAAATAGAACTAATTCAAAGGGGGGATTTTTGAATCAGATTACATTATTAATACTAAATATAGTTACCACTTTCATTTTTTTCAAAAGCAAACTGATGATAGCACCACAGTTTTTAAGTGAATTAACTTGCAATGTTCATTGAAGGCAAGTAATAAAGTGGAATCGAAGCTCACTTGTCACCCAAGTGCTTTTGTATTCTATAATCAGAATGACAATAATCCCTTTTGCTGTTGTAGTTTGTCACTAAATTAAGCTGTATTTTCATTCCTTAAGTCATCTGTCAACCTTATTGGAGTTATTTAATTAGTATTTCAGAGACTAATTTAATTGAATTAGATATAATGAACCGTTAAACCGTAACAGAACAGAGCATACTGAGTTGTACGTTATTTTAGCTTGCTTTTCAAGTAATGCATGCATAGAAGGTGAACATGTAACAATGGACTAGTCCATGAAAATAAACTCAGATATTACAGAAACACAGAATAGTTGATCTGGTTGTTTGGGACATCTGAAATGTTATATTGCAATGCATAAAAACTTAAAGTTGCATCCAGAAAGCATATAAAGGCAATTTCTTTCCATAGATAAAGCAGACACAAGATGAAGAAAAGAAACAACTCACTGCTCTTCGTGATTTGATAAAATCTTCTCTACAGCTTGATCAGAAGGAGGTAAATAATTTAGATGTTATTCTCAGAGATAAAGTGAATTTATGAATTGGTTTAATTGATGTTCAGTTTTTGTAATTACTGGTTCAGAAGAGCTGGACTTCGAACATTATTATAAAATTAGTATGTAGAATGTTCAACTACATATCAACAAACATCAGGTTTAGATTAATTTTCTGTTTCCACTTCATATATGAAAAGAAATTATTCCTTTTTTGTGTGTAATTCAAATTTTTTATTATTATTTTTTAATGTACTATAAGAACAGTAGTAGTGAATCAGATAAGTGCTTCATCTAGACCAATGATAAAGAATGAGTGTTTAGGAAAAAGTACCAAGAGATGTGAGACACGCTTCTTTCTTATGTCCTGCCACCCTCCAGCTGGATTGTGTTCAGGATTTTCCTGAGCTAGTGATCCGAGTAATCCTGAATGAGAACTGGAGGCTTGTCGTTATGGTTTCCATATTACTATTCATCTGCTAACCCGTGTGGATCTTGTAATGATGTTATCCTTCCCAACCCCTTTTTGCTAGTGTTGTATCATCAGGAAGAAAATGTTTGTGTTAATCAGAAGTGGCTGAAACAGGGCAGTTAAAAAGAAAAATGCATCATCAAGTACACTGGAATCAGAAGCAAAGAGGAAAATGTAATGTCCGCTGCAGGATGTTCTGGAATACTCCTTGAGCTAGGAGATGGGATATGATATATGTCACAGCTTTTACCTGAGATAATATTGTGACTTCTTCCAAATCACAGTGGTTGCAAGTCAGAAATACTGAATATCCTGTGGTGAAGCTGAGTGGGTTGGACGGTCGAAGGGAGGGAGTAGCTTTCCTTTAGGAATAGTTAATTTACCCTCTGTTCAGTTTTCTCTTGGGTAAATAAATCATTGGTATCTGCTAGATGTCTACTCAGTTTATTAAGTACTTATTGTTAAATATGACTTACTATAAATAAACATTAGATGCCATTCTGCTGCGTAGATATGATCATCCACGTATATGATTGGGCAGTATCGCTAATACCAAATATACATAAGAATATAATTTACAATCGGATATACTGAGTCAGCCAAGTTTCCAACAGCAATCAATTGTGGATGTTTAGAGTAAAATACAGGACAATAAACACCGATACTTCCTGAGGATGTTCTCCCATCAGTAGCTTGGCTGTCTTTGCAGTCTCTCCACCACCCTATGGTTTTCCTTCCTTTGAATCTGTGCTGTTGCTTTGTGAGGCAGTGTGAAGTACCAGCGTCTGTTACGGCTGTGTCTTTCCCACCATTGCTACATGTTGATTAGAAAAATCTTCCTTTTATTTGTTTTGAACTTTTAAATCTCTCTACACTACTCAAGATGGAAGTGCTTGTGAATTTATGATAGCATCACTAGATCATTTGTACTTTTTTTTTTCATGTAAGTACTAACATTGACTTGTTTTTGACTGGTGTTTAGTGCAAAGAAGGAGGTGTGTAAAGTTTAATTAGCTGTAAAGCTATAACCGTATCATCCTGTTTCTGCATGTTAATAGTTAACTCACACTATCTTATTTTTCGCGTCTGCATCACTTTGCATTTGTTTATGCTGATCTTCACCTGTCATTTATTGTCAAGTTACTCATTATCATGAGGTCCTTGAAAAGCTTCAGTCAGTATTTCTGGGGTATCCTGAATAATTTAGTACAATCTAGCGAACTTTAACATTTACTGCTAACTGTTTTCCAGATTGTTTGGTGGTAGACACCACATGTGCTGGCACAGCTTTCTGTGAAACTCATTTGTTTGTTTCCTGCTTTTAGCTTGGTAGCTCAGCCGAGGAATTTTCCTTGTGTCCTGTAGCAATGTAATTCTTCCTTTTCGTAAGGAACACTAAGTGCCCATTGAAAGTCCAGGTACACTGTGTAAGGCTGATTTCTCCTGTGTATCTACTTGCCAATTCCTTCAGAAAATTCCAGGAGATTTTTGAGACCTAACCTTTCTGTACAAAAGCCACAATGATTCTTTTTGTCAGTATGCATAATACTAAATATACTCTTAAAAGTAGTTTTTGGTAGCCTTCTTTATGTGGTGTGAAGCTTACTGATCTTTCCTGGAATTCTTATGGAACTTCTTCAAAAACAGGACTTTAGTAACTGGGGCAAGGAAGTATTTTTATGAGCTTTCATGTCATTTTGTAGGTAGTACACTGTATTTATGGCTACTGTATATAGATAAATGACTTAAAGTTAGTAAACTATTCTAGGAGGAATCATAATTAATAAGGAATGATTAATGAGTCATTCCTTACAGTGTGGTGCTGGTGTGGGGTTTTTTTGTTGTTGTTTTTTCTTTCTTTTGAATGCTTGCCTGTGTGTGCTTTCATAGTGTACATGTACATTATGCAGCAGATAAACCTTGGCCGGAAGGCTGTGCCTCTCTCTGCATCTTTAATCCCGTTGCTTTGAAGGACAACACAACCTTACAACACACTCTACATAGATTTAGAATTTATTTGATGTCATAGAGCACCTTTGAGTAGATCTCAATTTATTTTAAGACCTGCCAGCTCTTTCTAGTACTCAGTTTTTCCTTATCTCATCCTCTACCATCTCTCCCAGTGCTCTGGTATTGTTTTTTTCCCATTCATTTCCAATGAGCACATGGACCTACTGGATCTCTTCTCTAACACTTACAGACATTCCCATATGTGCTTTACATCTCTTATCCTCCTAGTACCTGAATCATCCTTAAGGTAACTCATGTTTTCCATCCTCACCCCCAAGAGTCAGAGAACATTATATTTCAAGAGCTATTTGGAAATAACTTCAAGTTATCAAGTGTTTCATGGATCAGTTCCCAAGACACAGAAGAACAAGAGCTGCTCTCTCCTCAGGTGTCTTTTTGTTTCACAAGCTGATTATCTGGGCAGCAAAAAAAATACGTCCTCCTCTCCTTGCTGCTGCCTCCGGTGTTAAGTTCAAGTGACTTGGTAATCAGCCAGATCCTGGAACTAAAGTAGGACAAATGGGTTGTTGTTCTTCAGTGCCATGTATTGTACAGACCTGGCTTCATACAGTGCCAGTCGAGTTTCAAAAGTTGCTCACAGAGTATTTTGAGGTACAATAACTAAATGGAAGATAGTGTTTGGGGTTTTGGTTACCTATTTCCTAGATGTGTAGTAAAAGTTATTGGTTTAGTGAAAAATAACCTCATTTAAAATATAAAAATAGATAAAATTCTGAGACATAGATGCATGTTGCAATAAGGTAGCTTCATGGGCACTAGTGAAATAAACTATGCAACTTTTCTGACTTTGTTTACAGTGTAGACAAATTCTGGGGACTGTGTGTGTATATATATGAAATTGCATCTTATAAGAAAAAGGAGCAATATTATGATTCTCAGATATTCAGGCAGATCATGGGAGAGAGAGATAGATCTGCTATAGTGAAAGAATCCACTATTTGGGATAAAATAACCATTTGATCACATTGATGTTCCAAGTGCCTCTTTCAAAAATCAACATGAGGACTTTTAACTCGTGATTCTGCTGCATTACATGAGTCAGAGCATAATGACGCTGACACATGTTGAGGAGCTTGGTAAATCAATGTCTCTCTTAAAAACTCTGCAGTGTTTTAATCCTGGAACATCACGCCAGCATTCGTTACTCATTAGTAAAGTGACAGTGAAACTTGAAACCATGTAGCATGAGTTTCACCAATCAGCTCTCCATCATTATATATATCCAGTTCTTTAGGTTTGTAAAGCTGGGCTTTATTGCTGTGACATTTGGCCTGGCAGGTTGTGATTAAGAATCCCCCTTTTATTAGTGCACTGTAATCTCACTGTTGGAAAATTTATGGATTAACAGAGATGTTGAACATGAAATGAATGGCATTTTTTTCTGGTGGATCTGTAAAAATTCAAAGTACTCTTACCAAAAATTACTTTGGCAGGGAAACAGTTTGAAATAATGAAACTGAGGCCCTGGTTGTTTGTGGTTTTAAGTTTGTTTCACCTTTTGTGCAAGAGAAGGGAGTTGAAAGGAGTGACTCCTGTCCAAATTGTACATTCTGCCACCGGTCACCTCTTTGGAGCTGCCGTTAGATGAGACTGCCCACCCATCTCAGAGCCACTTGCTGTCACAGGTGACTGAACGGATTCCTGCGTGGCTGTTAAAGCTATGAAAGCACTTGGGATCCTTTTGAATTTAAAACAATACGTATGAAAAGATTACTCTTCAGCACCCATTCGGGAAAAACCACTAATGTACTCAATGAGCTGAGCCCTTTCCTGCGCTTTCATGGTCTCATACTCTGTTACATGTAACATCTCCTGTTGTTATAGCAGTTTCTGTTACTTTGTGCAAGAATTACGTGGTTTTGTGAAATCAACTGCGGTTTAAAGCTCTGGGGGAAAATATTTTAAGGGACACCAGTGTAATTTTAATTGTATAAAGTGTTTATTTTGTATGTTGAAAGATGTTTATGTGCTGAGAAGCTTAAATTCGGAAGGAAACCAGGCCTTTAATACAAGCTTCTGTGACCTATTTTTGTATATTAATTATTGGTTCACATGTAATGTAACAGCTTGATGTCGAATGGTCTTTACAATCATGTTTTCTGTCCGTTTTGTTAATGATTTCTTTACGTTTTGATTTATTTGCCCAAATCTTCATCTGATAGACTCTCTGGATCAGGAAATATATCTGATTGCATTCTTTCCTATGCCAATATGAATAGGACCCTAATTCCAATGGGGTTTCAAGATTGACTTATAACAAATGAGCTGCTCCCTGCGATGGTGTCAACATGTTCTGCTGAGAACACGTTGCACTAACAGCCTTCCTGCTGTCCAGCCAGCGCTGCCAGCTTCACCCAGGCAGTTGTCTCTGAACTCCTGTAACATACCTGATACAAGACGGAAAACAGCTGGGAGGACCCTGAATAAAATAGGAGGGAGTAATCTTTAATATACATGGATTGTGGTAGTTTTAAGAACCTGTGCTTTAGTAATTGATCGTGGGGTAACAATAAAACTGTGGCAGATGTATTGTTAACTGCCTCTTTCCCACCTTTCCCCTTCAACCCCTTCCTCTCCCCTCTTCTCACTAAGAACAGGTGATCAGGGGGGAAAGAAGGACGGAGAATAGCGAGTTGGAAAAATTTAAGAATGTTTTACTAATGCTACTAATAAGAATAGAGAAAAATAATACAAAATATGCAAAACCAATCTTGAAAGTCTCAGCAACTGCAGAGCCAGCACCCAAAGTCCTGGACTGGACTCTGCAGCCAACTGGAGCTGGATTCAGTCTGTCACTAGGCCTCAGTTCACAGGGACGACTAGCAAGGTCCTCTCCTAATGTCGGCCATAAGGAAAGAAAAGAGATGAGAACCTCGTGATTTCCCACTTTTATATGAAGTATTCATGCGAATGGGATTGAACTTCCCTTTTTTTTGGTGGGATTTTGTCATATATTTTGCAGATAATTGTTTAATTGTTTTACAGCTACGTTTAAAGCCATATCAGTGTGTCCCTAATTATACCTTTTTATGTAGATTCGCAAAAATTAGAAGTTAACTTTGGGCCTGATCTTTATCAATGGAAATTCAGAATTAGCTCCAGTTTGGTGGAGGATACAATGTAACCATCTTTGTAGACGATTTACATGTAATGAGACTGGAAGACAGTAGTAAAACTTGATCCAGTAGTCGTCTTAGTTACTTTTATGAAGCCCATGTCATATACGCAAGGTTGCACAGAATTTCACTATGGTGTTTTGTTACTTGATGAGAAAAAGCACCAGTGTGCCTAAAAAAATAACTCTTGCATTCTCTCTAGTTGTGTTGGTAGAAAGGGGGAAAAATTGCTTTACTAGATATGGGGGCTATAAAATTTTATGTTCAAGGAACATGTTTTTTAAAATAAAATAATAATTCTTGTTTTAAATTATTTGCTTTCTCTTTCCTCTATTGCTTTTGCCTTTCGTGATCGAAGTCTAGGAGAGTAAGTCAATGTTTTAATGAACTTTTGGGGATTTTTTTGTTTTCTGATGTGCTTACAAGAAGTTAATCAGTCTCACTTCATTGTTTCACTAGATCAGGCCAAAAGTTATTTCAGTTAAATGCATTCACTAAAACTCCTCAAATTGTATACATATTTTTAATTGGATTAAAAAAATAGTGGTTAGTACTACTTGGTTTTGTTTGTTGAGATATGTGTGTTTATGTGTGTATGCATGCTGTATTCTATTCCTTACTTTTCGAAGTTTTATCATAGCCTTTTATTCTTTGATTATGAGATTATGCAATATTTCCTTTCTATATTTTAAAAAGTCATTATTTTGAGATATGTATTTGCATTCACACTGTACTTCGGGTGCCTAATGGAATCATTGAATCTTGAACACACAGTTCAAAATCGCATGATGTAAAAGCCAAACACTCCTATGGATGTAAAACATGCATTAGGAGTTCTCTCTTTTTTCTTTCTTTTAATCAATTATTTTGTGAAGTTGTGATAGAGAAGAGAAAAAACTAAAAAGGGCTTAAAGGTTAGGAAAGTGTCAGGAAGCATTAATGGTGTTTTCCCTTTTTAGGATTCACAGAGCAGGCAAGGAGGATACAGTATGCATCAGCTTCAGGGGAATAAGGAATACGGCAGTGAGAAGAAAGGTTATCTTTTAAAGAAGAGTGACGGGTATGTTCTTGGAGCACATAATACATAGTGAGAACTACTGCTATGTTCCTGCGCTGGTTTTTATTGTGCATTCTCCTAACACACGTGCCTCAATACTCAAGAATTTCAGTGTTCAAGTCTGAACACAGGTCAGAATTGAATGTAATAAATATTAAAAGCATTACAAGCAATAATTTAAAAAGAAATGATATTTAAAAGAAAGCTGTTGTCTTTGTAAAGTCTCTAAAAGGTGATTAAGACCTGTCATAAATCCCCAAGTTATTTCTTATGAAGCATTAAATAAAATTTTGACTGCATCTATTTGTTTCTCAAAACATTAATGGGATTAATGTGTTTTGAAATCATGTCTGGATACTGAATTTGTTGTTGATGTTATTCTATAGGTTAAGGAAAGTATGGCAGAGAAGAAAGTGCACCGTTAAAAATGGAATCCTTACCATATCGCATGCAACGGTAAGTTACTTTTATACCTTTTTAATGAAATAATAATTTAATATTATCCTTTCCATATGAATCTGTTGCTGTTAATCCGCTTTTGTTTCCGACTGTTGGAATTCTGTGGCTTTTCAGAATTTGGAGACTGACTTATGACAGTAATGCCATAGTTGTCACTCTCTTAAAATGTTTCCTGCTGGCCTGCTGCTGAGCACTGCTGAGAACAGGTTCTTAGTCCACCTGTGAGAGGTGGGGTGCCAGTCATATGAATTAAAAGAAGTGTCAACAGTGTAGCTGTTGGCATCAGAGCAAGGCCCTGGAGGCTCCTCTGCCAGCCACTGGTCAGTGCAGTTGGAGGAGTCTGGTAGATCTGGTCACATGTCTTGCAATCAACTCAGTTCTGGCTGTTGACTGCTTGGAAAGACTAATAATTAGCTCACACATAGATGTCTGTATTACAGGTGTTTTATACCTACATAGGATGTTAACTAAACCTTTTAATGCCTACACATCGATTCTGTAAAAACTTCAAAAATTGGTCAACTAAACAAAGTGAGAAAATTAAAATAAAGGCTGATTTGAAATTAATTTCCAAACTTCCTGTGACCCCTATGAAGTAAACACACTCTTTTTTAGCCTTGTAAAATTTTCCTGTATTTTTTTCCCCACTGCTATAGCTTATGGCAGTTGATTTAATATTTATTTATCAATAGTTTGCTGAAAAAATGGCCAACATATTGAACAGACTTTTCAATGGATACTTCAAGTGCATTTGCTCATAAGCATTGTCATCATATAGCTGTGAAGCACATAATTTGGCAACCTGGGAAGTGTTTGGTATTAGATGTTATTGATAGAATCTGAGAGATGAGCAAATGCGTTAACATTTTGAGTGCTTTCAACTAAAATGGTGAGATTTTGGAAAGTTTTGATCATAGTGAGTTCTTGAAATTGGGTATCTATTAATATTTGAACTATCTGCCTAGGAAATGCTAAATCATGAAGAAGTAATAATATTATCGTGGTAGAGGCAGTTCTAAAACTGTCCAGTGGCAGCATGACACAAACTCGTGGCAAACAAGAGTAACTCGTGTTACTCTTGTTGAAAAAGGTGGTTCCATTTTATCCCCCTTCTTTACCCTTTGCCCCAAATTCTACTGGTGGCCATGAGTATCAGTGTCTAAAGTCAACTGCCTGTCTTAAGCAAGCGAAAGGGAAGTTATTACGTTTTGTACTGGAGGGAGGGTGGGAGGGTTAGGAAGATATCTTCACCTTTTTTGAGAAGTCGGTCAAATTACTGGTGGTTAGTTAGTAATGGTTCAGTTATCACCATTAAAAAGAAGTGTATTGTCGAGCTGAAGACTTGCCAATTTAGAATTCTTTGGATAGCACTGTTGTAGTTTGCTGCTCTCCTGTGTAGCTGTGTAAAGGCAGGCCTTCTCAATTGCAGCGCCAAGAGGAAAGGAATTTTCTTGTTTTCAATGATGAAAAGTTCAGATTGTGACAGTCTGTTTGACACCAAACTGTAGAAACTGAGACTCCAATTGCATATTTACTCCTCCAAGGAATTGTTGCTACTTAAGTGTTTACATTATTGCATTGATGATCTTGTTCTGATGAACATTTGACAATGTGGGAAATACACTTCTAGATATTTTTTTGTTTGGTGGTTTTACATTACCTTTATATTTGATTTGCAACTTCTAATGTAAAAAAAAAAAACTTCCAAAACTAATGTCAGGAGTATTTACTGATAGCGGACATCTCAAGTTCAGTTTCTATCTGCCAACTATGGTAACTTTGACTCCGGATCTCTATGGTTTCTGATAAACCCGTATAAACACAAAATACTTTAAAGACGTACTTAGTTATCATGTCTTAAGTAACCTAATTAGAGCAGAGAATGTTAGTAGATGTATTTATTCCAAGTTCTGAAACTCCAGATCTCCAGCTTCCCACTTCCCTTTAAAATTTTTAGGATTATATCTTTTGTTTATTTAAAATGAGAGGAAAACTTGATTATGGACATGCTGATAACTGCATCATAGTTTTACCATCATTGATGAAACACAATAAAAAAATTCCACATATTCTAAATTAAGATTAATTCCTTTAATCCCCTTCAAATAATCAGGAAGAGTTGACATGAAGATTTTATAGATTTAGTTCAGATTGGCTTGGTCTGTCAGAAGGGACAGATTGCTAGAAGTCATGCTGGTCTCAAGCATTTTGCAGGTGTATGTATATGCACGTCCACACTTCCACTTAATATTGCACATACTCAGTCCCCAGAAAGGAAAAATAATCCTAAATCAAGACATTTTTAAAGTAAAATAAATTTTCTTTTTAGTCCAACAGGCAACCAGCTAAACTGAATTTACTGACCTGCCAGGTGAAGCCAAATGCTGAAGATAAGAAGTCTTTTGATCTAATATCACGTATGTAGCAACTTCAGTAGCGTCGTACATTTTGTGGGATTTCTAAAAATGTCATGACATGATACTTTGAGGAAAAATGGGGCTACAGTTCAAAATTCAGATCTCTATCCAGATACATGCAGTGCCTTCTAGTTTTGAAGATGGGTTGAATGGACAAATGAATATAGAACCTTTGCGTGTGTGTGACTGTTCATTTGTGGCAAGACATGAAATGCAACATATGTGCTTTTCTTCTACATTCAGGGAGATGTTTAACACGTTAGTGGAAAATGCATAAGCTATTTCCACCGGGAAATGGAAAACACCTTTGGCCTCATCTTGTTTTTCCTTCATTGTCTGTTCTGCTCTTTGAGAGCTACTCAGAGGGTTGAGGAAGGCAATGAGAACCCAGTTTCTCTTGTTCTCTTACCCTCCAAATTCTTCTGTTTGTCTGAAACTGGTAGTGGCTTTTCTTCTCAGCATTAAAGCTTCTATGATTTCTTCCCATTAGCATCTTGTATAGCAGGTATTTGAATCCAGTCTTATTTTTAAAAACACTTCTGAAGTCAATGAGTCAACTTACTGTTTCCAGTCTTTACATATACAGTACTAAACAACAAACAGTTCCAACTTTGTATATTTACAAGGACAGTCTATAAAACCTTTGAATGCAAGGGGTGATACCTGCTTTTAATCTCACCCTTTGGTTTAGTAAAAAAAGTACTGAGGGAAAAGTAAATAATAGGAACGAATTTATTTTGCCCTTTTCTGCTACTTATGTTTCAGGTTTGACTTCAGAAGGGCAAAATTTGATTCACATGCTTACTTTTTTTTAGTATTTCTAAACATAAGACTTTTGGAATATGTACATTTGGTCTAAATCAAAATTCACCATTTCATCTTTACCTGTTGTTTTTTTTCCCCCAATTGTTTTCCATAGCTGTGCATAAATTATTAATGTTACTGGATAAGAGCAATAGCTCTTAAAAGCTTTAGTTGCTGAATAGGTTTAGTAACAACTATGTTGATACTTTTAAATTCACCATCTGCCAAATGAAAACACGTGTTTGTTTATTTCAGATAACAGAACATACCACTTTCAAGCAGAAGACGAACAGGAATATGTAGCGTAAGAGCATTTACATTTATTTTCTATTTTGCCAATAGAAGTGTGTAAAATCACATGTAAGAGCGGAAATAGTTTTCTCAGTTAATGCAGAAGTAGTGCCTGCTGTTTCTTCTGCTGTTGTGAATCTCTAAGTTATCTTGTGTCACATTAAAAACAAAACAGGACAAGAAGCCCAGCCCAACAAACCAAAAACCCATTTAGATTGTGTACCCTGCCAGCAAGTGGTTCGTGTGCATCTGCTTGCTGTGATACAGTAGATCAGGCTTTTAGTGTTCAGTTTTAAAGGTTTTAAATCTGTGTCAGTCCTCTCTTACTGTTACTTCTTTTCCTTCTGAACCTACCTTTTCCTTTAAATTAAAAATAATAATAGATAAAAGATCTCCTTATAACAGGTAGAAAGTATTTACAGGTAATGCCTGTTTTCTACTGTAGGCCTAGAAGTGAACAGCAAATTTCTATCTCTTTGAGATCTGTGTGATTCAGAATCCAATAACTTGCTTCATTAATGCATGTTTTCAACCAGATTATTCCCTTTAAAACAATCTTTCTTAGTGCTGCTTCAGAACTGCTTGTCTGGAGAACCATCTACCACTTTTTTCTGTCCCGAATATTGCTCTTGGTGTCATGAAACGTGTGTTGTAGAGAACATTACAACCTAATAATGCTCATCACCTGGTAATTCGATGAATAAAGTTACTGGTGAGGAGCGCAGCAAATCTGAGCCTCCCAGGCTGCCTCATTCTTCAGGACCTTGGTGCTTTTTTGTTACATCTCCGTATTCCGATGGAAGACTGTGTTGCTCCACGTGTATTTTAAAGGTCCAAGCGATGTGTTTGGGGGGTGTTTCAGTAGCGTGATGGTGTTGGGAGGCCATGGCATTGCATTGACAGCTCCACCTTGGGAGGCAGCGGGGAAATGCTGCAGAATTCTTTGTTGTGCAGCTGTTTCCTTCCAGAGTCTTCCACAGCTTTACAGTGGCTTTTAGAGTGCAAAGCTGACTTGATAGTCATGCTTACTGTGTTCATTCTGGAAGTTAATTATTGCAGTCACAGTCAAGAAGAAAATACTGTTATTTCTGATCAGTAATGCACTTGATGAGTCATACGTTTTTGTCTTTCTGCCATAAACTAGTTTTTACTGTATTTGCTGTTTTAAAAGGTGAAGGGTTGTGGTTATTTGTTTGTTTTGCTTTTTGTTTTTGGTGGGGTTCTTTTTGTCTTAACAGTAGGGGGAGAATATATTAGTAACATACTTCTGGTTGGCAGATCAGTTAAGTTTAGTTTAGCTGGCGGCCTGTTGGACAGTTCTGAAATTCCAGGCTGGTTTTGTCTCTCGTTAGAAGTTCCCATTTGTTTATCACTGGAATCTGGTTTATTACTTTCAAGTCCAGTGGCTGAGAAAATGACCTTTACTGGAGTACAGAATGACAGAATATCTCAAGTTGGAAGGAACCCACAGAAATCATCGAGTCCAACTCCCTGCTCCTCACAGGGCTACCTAAAACTAAACCGTATGACTAAGAGCATCGTCTAGACCTCGTTGAACTCTGGCAGACTTGGTGATGTGACCATGTCCCTGGGGAGCCTGTTCAGAGACCAATTTAGCTTCCCAGTGAAGAACCTTCTCCTAATGTCCAATCTGAACTTCCCCTGATGAAGCTTATTTCCCTTTCCTTGTGTCCTGTCTCTGGTCAGGACAGACAGGAGATCAGCACCTCCCCATCCACTGCCCCCCTTGAGGACATTGTGGACTGTGGTGGGGTCACCCCTCAACCTTCTTTTCTCCAAGCTGAACAGTCCAGGTGACCTCAGCTGCTCCTCTCGGGTCCTGCCATTGAGACCTTTCCCTGTCTTAGTCGCTATCCTCTGGACACACTCATTGTTTGGTGTCCAGTTTGTATTGAGGCACCAAAACTGCACCACCAGTGCAGTGTAGTGTGGAGCGTAGTATTTTTATGTTGTTGCAAGTTTTAAAAGTTTCATTTAGCTAACGAGACATGAGTTGCTTCCAAATGTTGGAATACACGCAGACAAACTAATGGAGGCTAAGTGGATTTTGCTGTAAACCAACAAAAAGATATTGTAATGCTACTCAGAGGAGTGTTCTATTTCAGGTAATTACTTAAGTGACCCAAATGATGGGGTGGACTTCAAGATGCACATAGAAACTTTCTTTTCTCTTTAGGAAAATTTCTGTGATATCTTTAGTTAATTGGAGCTCATGAACCAGGATGACTGTTAATGTGTTGGTGAAAAACTCCAGTATAACCAAATGTTCTGTATTTCTTGTGCAGCCAATAAGTAGGTCCTAAATAATTTTATTATCTAAGGTGTCATGTGAACCCTTTGACTTCCAGCCCTGTTGATTCCAACCTTATTATTCTGCAGGAACTCTGTGATGTAGCTTCTCAGTTAGGGTTATGATTGTTGTGCTGCCTCTGTTTTCTCTTTTTCCTTTGTGCACCAATTGAAAAATACATGCATAAATAGATTCTTCAGAACACTTTCCTTCCAAACTCACATATAAATAGAGGAAAAAGAAAGAAGCCACACCTGGAGTATTGTGTTCAGTTCTGGGCCCCTCAGTTCAGGAAAGACATTGAAGTGCTGGAGCAGGTCCAGAGAAGAGCAACAAGACTGGTGAAGGGACTTGAACATAAGACCTATGAGGAGAGGCTGAGGGAGCTGGGGTTGTTTAGTCTGGAGAAGAGGAGGCTTAGAGGTGACCTCATCACTCTCTAGAACTACCTGAAGGGAAGTTCTAGCCAGGTGGGGATTGGTCTCTTCTCCCAGGCAGTCAGCAATAGGACAAGGGGGCATGGGCTTCAACTCTGCCAGGGGAAATTTAGGCTGGATATTAGAAAGAAATTCTTTCCAGAGAGAGTGGTCAGGCATTGGAATGGCTGCCCAGGGAGGTGCTGGACTCACCGTTCCTGCAGGTTTTTAAACTAAGATTGGACATGACACTTAGTGCCATGATCTAGTAAATGGACTGGAGTTGGACCAAGGGTTGGACTTGATGATCCCTGAGGTCTTTTCCAACCCAGTTGATTCTGTGATAAGTTTCTTTATACTTTTGTTTAACTGACTTTGCATATATTTTCCTAGTGATCATTTTAAACTGCTTCCATAAGTAGCTCCCCAAAAAGCAGATGGTTTAAAATACAAATAACTGAAGCCTACATTCTATTACAGGCTTATTACTGCTTCCCCTTAAACTTTTCCTTTAGTCCAGTGCATTTCTTGTTTGTGTTTTGGTTTTTTGTTTTGGTTTGGGTGTTTTTGTGTGTGTGTTTGTTTGGTGTTGTTTGTATGTTTTACCCACCCAGCTCTCTGTCTAATTACTCCTTGACCATCCTTCAAAATTCTCCATGAGTTATTAGTTTCTCTAGTAGATAAAGTACAGTGTTTGTGTATGGGCGGGGGGGAGGTAAATTTGTTTATGTATGTGTGTGGATATATGTATTTATGTGTATATTATAAGAAATATAACCTCAGATCTCTAAAATAACCAGATTTATTGTTTTAACATGTACAATAATAGATGCTTTCCAATTTTTATAATTGTGGACAGGCCCAAACGTACTTTGGATATGGCCTTTAAGGTTTTTTCTACCTTCTTTTTGAAGGTTGAGTCTATTCATTCCTGTAGGAAACACCTGGATTATAAACAAAGCTAGAGTGAGACATTTTCTTCTGAAGAAACACACGTCTAACTTCTGTCTAGTGTTTAACAAGGGTCTTCAAGCATTTTTTACTTTGGGAAGACTGAGTTAGAAGGTCGCGATACTGTCTATTCCATCTTCCATACAAAAACGTTATTTCTGAATGTTTGAAAAATGTTAACGTTATTCTTGTTCTGCTTATACATTTACCTGGAAACAATGATGTTGTGATAGTAATTGTCAGAAGAGACAGAGATAAACTGTTACTGCAAACCAGAAACACTATTAAACTGGTTTTTATTCTTGAGGAGAGGAGGCTTTGATTGGCACTGCAGAAAATTAAGAGGAATCTGAGTGAGAGTCTGATCCACCCAATATTAATGAATACTTCTGTTTCCTTCATTGCATCCATAAGTTATCCTTTATGCCAGATATTTGCTTAACCTCATGAGTTTCTTCAAAACTGGGAATCTCCAGCAAACAAAATGCCGTAAAGGATCGTAAGTAACTGCTGAGATCTAGAAAAAGTAGTGTAGCAGAAGATTAGTGACCCTGTCCTGTTGTAGATAGACGGCAAAGTAGTTCTGTAAGATTTCAGTCATTTTTAAATGATTTGAAAGATCACTAAGAAGTATTATCAGAAGCTTTTGACTGTTAGCTTGACCCTGATGGCATTGTGAAATAAAACATAGAGTCATAGAATCATTGCAGTTGGAAAAGACCCTCAGGATCATCGAGTCCAACCACAACCTAACTTATCTCTAGCACTAAACCATGTCCCTAAGAACCTCGTTTACATGTCTTTTAAACCCTCCAAGGATGGTGAGTCCATCACTACCCTGGCAGATAAAGCAAATACATTTTTTAAAAAATTAGGGAAAAAAACCCCAAACAACTAGTACAGACAAGAAAAAGAGGAAGAATATCAGTCGTAAGGCAAGTTTTTATAAACTACTGACACTGAAATAGTATATTTACTGTTTTGAATTGTTTATTTCTGAGTGTACAGCCTGCATACAGGAAGGGCTGATGACCAGCTGGGGGGACTTCTTGTGTAAATGGCATCAGTAATCAGGAAGCACAGAATCACAGAATGTTAAGGGTTGGAAGGGACCTCAAAAGCTCATCCAGTGCAATCCCCCCATGGAGCAGGAACACCCAGATGAGGTTACACAGGAAGGTGTCCAGGTGGGTTTGAATTGTCTGCAGGGAAGGAGACTCCACAACCTCCCTGGGCAGCCTGTTCCAGTGTCTGTCACCCTCTCTGAGAAGAAGTTTCTTCTCAAATTTAAGTGGAACCTCTTGTATTCCAGTTTGTACCCATTACCCCTTGTCCTATCATTGGTTGTCACCGAGAAGAGCCTGGCTCCATCCTCCTGACACTCACCCTTTACATATTTGTAAACATTAATAAGGTCACCCCTCAGTCTCCTCTTCTCCAAGCTCAAGAGCCCCAGCTCCCTCAGCCTTTCCTCACACGGGAGATGCTCCACTCCATCACCTTTGTTGCCCTGTGCTGGACTCTCTCCAGCAGTTCCCTGTCCTGCTGGAACTGAGGCGCCCAGAACTGGACACAATATTCCAGATGTGGTCTTCTTCTCAAATTTAAGTGGAACCTCGTGTCCATTATTGTGCTTGTGTTAAATGGGTCTTGCTGGCGATGTCTGGGATGAATGGGGCCTCTGGCTCTGACTGTCCCAGGTGACACTAAATCCAGCCTTGGAGTGGATTCCTTCAGCTGAGGAAACACAGCCAAAAGAAGTTATTGCTCGTACAGTTTATAAACCCGTAATATCGAAATCTGTATCAAACTAACAGCTGCCTCAGCCATGTTGTCTGTATTTTAATTGCACCTAATAATTTTTTAATTGTTACTACATAGCTGAGTTTTATTCAAATTCTGCCTTTTTAACAAACTAATCAAATAGTAACCCTGAAAGAAATTGTCGGCAAATGTCAAGATGAATGTTGTCTGTCTTGAGTTTAATGATTATTTTATTCTGTGTGTTTAACCAAACATTACAGTAATATTAGAGGCAAGATACTGCCACATCTTATTATTTTTAACATTGGATTTAATTAGAAAACTTGCAGAAGATCGCCATCTAGTGGGGGTTCTTATATTTTATCATATAACTAGAGAACTATTAATGTAAATACATTGTTTTCAGCATGTAAACTATGAAGCAAGTTTATTTTCAAAACTTTCAATTTCTCTGATTTTTAAGGTTGATTTTTCAATAATTTTTAAAGCATTTTCTTGTAAGTATAAGTTTCCAGATTATTCTCTACCCATACAATTTTTAAAAACATATATGTATGAAGTATAGAATAGACAGTGCCCATTTACAAGTCCATGCTCTGAATCTGTATCGCAAGAGTATATACATACATTTCCCAATGAAACCTTTTAAAGTTTATCTCTGCATTATTATTTCAGTGAGAAATTATGACTTTCAGTCTGAAGTTTCCTTTTTTTAGTTGACCGTAGGCATTTCAGCACATTTCAGAAGTTGATGATTGCGGATAATTGTGATATTATTGTGAACAGGAAGTGGATTGAGGACAATGCCAACTTCAAATATTTCTGTGTGAAAAATGTGTATTTGCAGTACATCTAAAAAATGTTAAATCACTCTACCTGGGAGGATACTTTGTTTAACATGTTCTTTTTCTAAATTAGCGAACACAGCGTCTGCAATGTGTTTGTCCTCAGTGTAACCGCTTTCCCCTCTTTAATTCCACCTGTAGGGCAGCAGCCACCCAGAGGAGTTTTGTTTGGTTTTAATTGAACATTATTGTGTAAAGAAAAACTTAGAGTGGTTGGGGAGGGGAAACCAGTGCCTGAAATATCATTGCATTGAAGAGTCTTGATTTGTTACAGTCAACAGTTGCTCTTAAAATTTGACTTTGGCTATCAATATCCTTGCTCTTCTGTCACCTTCTCTTCCTTACCCCATTTGTTGCCATGGCAATTTTCATTAATTTGGACATTATGATCTGGCTGTGATTAGTGCTCTGAGACCTGCATTTTGAAAGGCAGCAAACAAACCTCAACAGATTCAGAAACATGCTTGCTGTCTCTTCTGTGCACAGAGAGGTGCACGCTGGAGAAAGCAGTGGTTATAATTTTCCCCTTTAATAGTGGGATAGGCTTCAGGAAGATCTTAGGCACCTACTTTTAAAGCAGTTAAATTTACAGGAGCTTAATTGCAGGTTTTCCCTTCAACAGCTTTTGCTTATTTGAGGAACCTGAGGACTGTATTGCTTTAGCTTTAAAATTGTTCCTCAAAGGGACATTAGAATTAAGACTGTTTTTCCTCATTTTTACTTACCTTTTCTCAATTCCTTCCTTTCTGTCTCTCACTTTTTCCCCACTCAGTCTTTCGCACAATATAATCTTCCTTATATTCCTACTATTATTTTGTTTCTGGCAAACTTTCTATGGTTTATAGATTAACTTGTTTTTGCAAATGCAGATCTTCATTAAGGTCTTTATCTTGTGCTAGGTGGATATCAGTATTGACGAACAGCAAAGAAGAAGCGTTAAATATGGCATTCCGTGGAGAGCAGAGCACAGGGGAAAACAGTTTAGAGGATCTGACCAAAGCCATTATTGATGACATACAGAGATTACCCGGCAATGAAGTCTGTTGTGATTGTGGCTCACCAGGTATCTCAGTTTGTTCATGCCATCAGCTTCTTGTTGGGAGCAAAGTAATTTCTTCGAATAAGTGTTTATAGAGTGCAAACTGCTTTTCTAAGTGATGTGTCGATCGGTCATCAGCCTGTTTTTAAAAGAGCAAATATGACTTTCATATGTTAGTTCCATTTAATTCACTAAAATATTTTTGTGTGTTTTCTGTGCTTACTTCCAGCAGTTCAAGCCCCTTTGGAGTTTGAACTGTTCTTGTTGCACTGTCTCTAGATGCTTGTTGCACTTGAATGGAAGTTGCTTGGCATCACTGATCCTGTGCATGCTACTAAGTAGAAGTGAGTAATGCTTAGACAATGATTGTGGAAAAATTGACCTGGCCAGGACCTTAATCTGAGGTTTTATCTTGGCCTGAGACTACTGGAATTGCAGTATCAAAAATATTGAGAGGCTGAATGAGTAGTCTTGTGCAAAGAATGAGACCCAGACTTGGCATCCTTTCGGATTATATCTGCAGAAGGACAGTTACATGTCAGTTGTGTGTCACTTAGAGCTGGAGAAGAGTCCACTTGTCATCGAGCTGTCGCATCGGTGTGATCGTTGGCGGCTGTGACAGCTTTCACATCTAAAGACACTTCAGGAAGGAGATAATAATTTAGAACTGAGTAGATAGGATGAGTCTTGAAGATGCTTACTGATGCAGAACCAATCCAAATAAGAAATACTTAGATAAAAATAAAGTAAAATATAATCATGTCAAATCCTGGAGTTGATTAACTCAACTATTTCATCATGTAAAGCTACAGAAATTTCAGATTACAGTTCTTAGGAATCTCGTAGTTTATAGTGATGTCTTTAAGCTTCACTTCTGCACCCCAGCTTGCTGCTTTAAAACTTCTGACATAATGCTCTATCAGTTACTATTTAGGATTAAAGAAGAGACTAATTTGAAGACATGTGTGTATCCAAAATATGTCTTGAGCCTCTTCTTATCCTTAAAAACTGATCTTGCTTCTTATGTGGCATTCATAGAATAAGATCTATTTGAACATTACATGCAAATCTCCTCCATGACAGCGTTTTCTCCTCTCTGGACTAGCCAGCATTCTTTCAATTTTCTATACTGTTTCTACTGTTTTACTTACTGGAAGATGCTATGTTTAGTTTTCTATGAAGAAAGACTATTTAAAGAAGATAAAAACTTCAGAGATGGCCAACACTGGAATTTAGGAGATCTGTTCCTTTTAAAAACAGGAAACAAAAGCCTTGCTTTCTTTCTACAAAAAACAAAACCAAAATGTATTTATATGTGGTCATTCAGTGTGGCTTTATAAGTCTAAATTCAGTGCCCTTGGGACTGTCCCTAAATCTGGAAAGCTCAGTTCCCTTGGTAGCAATTTATGATTAAATTTGCACTGCAATTTGGAGAAATTTTGAGCATTCTTAATTTGTTTCCATTGCTAAAGCATTAAATGAGGAATCTTTTCACAATACACTGGGATTTCTTACCACCATTGAACACCTTTGCTTCAACTTTGATTAAACATTTTGTTTCTCAATTCTACAGATCCAACATGGCTATCAACTAATTTGGGCATTTTAACCTGCATTGAGTGTTCTGGAATACACAGAGAAATGGGTGTCCATATTTCTCGAATCCAGTCTTTGGAATTAGACAAATTAGGAACGTCTGAACTCTTGGTAAGTTTCTTTAATTTGGGTTATTTTTCTTAGTCAAATATTGATCTCTATCTATATTTTGGGAGGGATTTTGCTCTTATGCATTTCTGATGCTTTTGACCACTTGTCACTTGCAGAATGAACAGTGACTTGTGTTGTGATTAGTGCTGTCAGAATGTTGCCTGTTATTAGCTGCTCTTGATCCTAAATCAGGACAGTCTTAAAAATCCCATGTGATTTTAAAAAAGGAAAATAAAGCTAACTTAACTCGACCAGTGAGAATGATCATTGCTAATTTTGACAGAAAAATGTTTGATGAATCTTTTAATATGATGGAAGAAACCCTGTAACCTTAAAGTAATGAGAGGAATCTTATGTTGGACTGCTCAAAAAAAGGTTTAACATTAGCACAAGTATTCTTTTTGAAGTCTTGAGATGTTTGCACAGTTACTATTCATTTAAATCAAATTTTACTAAGCATGGCTTTCCAGCAGGCCTGAACTTCTTTCCCAGAGTAGCTTCTTGATGGGTGCACCAGCACTGCTTCAAGGTTCATGTGGTGCCTCATTCTGTTTCATATTGGAGGCAGATAGTCTTGAAATACAATTAATGAGCTGTGACTCAGAAGCCTATTGAATACGTTCTGCGATGATAAGATTCACACTTGAAAATATTTTAATTACTTTCTATTTAAATATAATCTAGTGTTTTAATTTTGCAATCCTGTGTGTTCCATCTTTTATTAAGTGTGGAAAATGCACGTTTATAGTCCAGTTTTTAAATTGCCTTTAGACTCAGAAAAAAAACACCTTCTTATATATGTATGTAATTTTTTTGTATTGCAGCTGGCCAAGAATGTAGGAAATACTAGTTTTAATGAAATTATGGAAGGGAATTTACCTAGTCCTTCACCTAAACCCAGTCCATCCAGTGATATGTAAGTTTTGAATCTCTAAATTTTTTAACATTAAATTTACTATGGAATATATATGTGATGTAAAATGTCTTAAACAGTAATGAAACCAGAGGAGGGCCAGGATGGCAGAACACTGAGGTTTTTTCTACTCCAGCTGTGGAGTATCTTAGAAGTTCAGTCTCTTGTCATGTAGTCATATTTAAGCTGCCTCAGCTTCTCAGTGTAGAAAACTTTAAGTTTGGTTTTTAAGAGTCATTATTTTGAATGTTAAGTGTTTTTGAGTTTTGTAGTGTACCCTCATGTGACAAACACAGTTGGACTAAATGGCAGGAGCTTCAGGTGCTGTGTCCTGAGGTGTGGACAAGCCTTTTCTCCCTTTCCCTGGTGCAGGAGTTGCACAGAGAGCATAACAGATGTGGTTTTGCCACCAAAGACTTTTAAATCTTTTATGCTGTTTTCTAGATTCTTTTTTTTTTTCTTTTATCCTGTTTTTAGCATGTTTTTCATTCTTATCCTGGTTTTAACATGTATATATGTTTCCATGAGAAATCACACTTCAGACTTTGTTTTTTCTTTGCTCTTAGTCCTCAGAGTCAGAGTAATTTTCATATGTAACAAGAAGGCAGGATAAAATTGAATATGTACCTTATTTTGGGCTTGTTTGCAAGAAAGAGATGCATTACAATAATAAATAACACAGTCTTTATCTGATAGTTTTCCTCTTCCCAGCTCCTGAGTTAGGCAAGACGATTTTAAATTTAAATCATTGACCCATTTTTCTAAAAATTTCTAAACTGAGGTCTATTTTC
This sequence comes from Columba livia, assembly GCF_036013475.1. NCBI lineage: Eukaryota > Metazoa > Chordata > Aves > Columbiformes > Columbidae > Columba > Columba livia. Next base: position 152,579,820 of record NC_088603.1, on the reverse strand, counting down.
ACACCCCATAGGACTGCGCGTAAAGAATTTATCACTGCTAAATATGTAGATCATAAGTTCTCTAGGAAGACTTGTGCATCTGCAGCAGCTAAACTGAGCGAATTACTTGAGGCTGTCAAATCCAGGGATTTACTTGCACTAATTCAAGTCTATGCAGAGGGGGTAGAGCTAATGGAGCCACTGTTAGAGCCTGGACAGGTAAGCTGATCAGGTAAACAAAGCCAAGTATTTTAAATAATGTGTATTTATAAAATGTCCAGGGCCTGGGGCTGCTAGCTTAGGTGCTAAAACAAGAGAAATAACAGATGAAAAGGGTGAGTTTTTTCTTCCATTCCCTAATGCGACATCCCTGTGGGGAGGGAAACGAAGACGGTATCTGTTGTCATCAGTTCATCTAAAGGAGGGTGAAATGCGATAGTGATATCATACGCTGTTCTAGGTGCAACTATAGTAGATTGTAAAGCACCTGCAGTAAAGTTCTGCAGTACCTGCCTTTTAGGAAAAGGCCCAAAGAGAGAGGGCTTGATGTGATAACGCAGGGTCACCTCATATCACAGACTGCATCATACCTGCTTTTAAAGTAGCTGCCGAAGGAACGTGTTATTGACTGTATACAAGTCGCCGTTTCTGTGAGGAAAGGGTAAATCTAATGCCTTCACAGGTTCTGAGAAAGTATAATTTCCTTCAACCAGGAAGGTTAAGTTCTGAATACTTTTGATCTTCCTTCTGAAGTCAGAAAGTTTTTTCAGAAGAATCAGTCCAGGTTGACCTCAAGCATCCATGCAGAAATGTTGCTTGGGAGCAATGTAACCTGTTTTTATAAATACCAACCAAGAGGTTACACAGCACCAATGTTTTCTGTCATTGCTTTTAAACCCAACTGGAAGAGATCTCAGAAAATGTTTTCAACAAGTTCTGTGAAAACAGCAAACTTGGCAAAGGACAGAGTGCCTGTCTGTATTGAGTGGAGAGATAAGTTCTATATAGTCTCAGCACTTGAGATATCACAGGGTGCTTATCGTGGAAGCACGTTACAGATTCTCAAACTACAAGGCAGAACAAGGTAGACTTTCTATATTTGTCATCCATAGCAGTTACCACAGAATTAGTTCCTTAGCATTTCTCAGCTGTTACAGTTAGTGACATCTAGACAGGTATGAACACCAACTGGAATGTTGACTGCAGTTAAGAAGCAGTAGGTACAGACTGAAACATAGGAGGTTCCCTCTAGACATCAGGCAACACTTTTACTGTGACTGAGCGCTGGGATGATTTGCCTAGAGACATTGTGGAGTCTCCATCCTTGGAGATACTCCAGAGCCATCTGGAAATGGTCCTGGGCAACTGGCTGTAGGTGACCTTCAAGAAGGACAGGGAGCTGCTGGAGGGGGTCCAGCGTAGGGCAACAAAGATGATTAAGGGAGTGGAGCATCTCCCTTATGAAGAAAGGCTGAGGGAGATGGGTCTCTTTAGTTTGGAGGAGACTGAGGGGTGACCTTATTAATGTTTATAAATGTATAAAGGGTGAGTGCCATGAGGATGGAGCCAGGCTCTTCTCGGTGGCAAACAATGATAGGACAAGGGGTAATGGGATCAAGCTGGAACACAAGAGGTTCCACTTAAATTTGAGGAAAAAACTTCTTCTCAGTGAGGGTGACAGACACTGGAACAGGCTGCCCAGGGGGGTTGTGGAGTCTCCTTCTCTGGAGACATTCAAAACCTGCATGGACATGTTCTTGTGCGACCTCACCTAGGAGTTCCTGCTCCAGCAGGGGGATTGGACTGGATGATCTTTTGAGGTCCCTTCCAATCCCAAACATACTGTGATACTGTGACCTTGCTTGGGCAGGTGGGTTGGAGCAGATGACCTCTACAGGTCCCTTCTAACTTGAGCCATTCTGTGATTCTGTAAGAGATTGTATGTGTGTAGGACTTTGATTTTTGTGTATTTTTTCACTGGTTTTGTAGGAAATAGTGCTGTGGCTGTGCTTGGTGGCCACTGAGGTGTCAGAATGCAGCAAATACTGTACACTCACTCAGTAGTCCTTGACAAGATCCCGTTTAGTTACTAGTAGCCAAAAGGGTTAAAGGCTCCTGAGAATTGTTCCATCCAGCTGGGAAAAAGGGAAGATTGGTTTCAAGAAAGCTACAATCTCAGGAAGAGTGATGCAATTTCCTTTGAAGCATGTGGTGTCTTTTAGGAAGTAGAAAGGCAATAACTGTATTTGTCATAATTTTCAAATACTATCTTTCTGTTGAAAGACTTTTTGTAAGAGAGTCAGTTACATATATCTTGGTAGGTCTCATATTATAAGCTTTGCAGAAATAAGACACAAAAATCTAACTTGTGTTTACATGTGTTTAGGAGCCAGGTGAAACAGCACTTCATTTAGCAGTCCGGACTGCTGACCAAACCTCTCTCCATCTGGTTGACTTCCTTGTACAAAACTGGTATGGATTCCTCACTTTTCATTAAATTGTGCATGAAAAATGTAGATGTTCAGAGCTATCCTTGCAGTGTTTTGGACTGCGTTTACTCATCACTAATGATAGTTCTCCTTAGGTATGTTTCAAAAGAGCGGAATTTAATACCTTTGAGTTGACCTTTGTGCTCCTCATGAGTAGAGAGAGGGAAAGAAGTGTAGATTAAAAATATGGAAAGTGATCTATAAAAATAGGATGAAAGGAAAAAAAACTACGTAGAGCAAAGGAGAACATTGATTTAGAACACATCACAGCATCAAACAATGCAAACAAGTAGTTCAGGTAAAGGAGGGTTGACAAGTAAACAGGACACAGGGAAAGAAATAAAACTCATCAAATTATGAAGAGAAGCTCAGTTGGCTTGAGCTGGTGGGGGGAAGGCTTGAGGATTGTTTCAATTTTTGTTTTTCCCTCAGCATAACAAGTCATGTTGAAATGCAGTCAATGAATAATTATTTCCTTCCCCTCTCTAATAAATGTATGTAGCTTTGTATACGGGGAGTAATTGAAAGGAGATTTGGGCTTTTACAGTAAGAGCACAGACTTGGAATCCATGTTCCTGACACCATCTCTTGGGCTGTGCGGATTAGCTGTGTAACCTTTACTTAAATGTCATCCTGCCACTACTCCCTCATGTTAAATGGAGCTAATGACTTATTGTAGAAGTGTTGTAAAAGCAAAAAATAAACTAAAATAAAAAGTAAGCTACTCGCATTTGCAAGCTGTTTGAGAATAAGATTTGAAAAATCTTTTAGAAGCCCAAATAATTATTTAGAGCATTATGAAAGGATTTGCTATTTTGTATGATTATTTAAAATGTTTTTGTTTAGTTATAAAGCTTCATAGTTTCTTCAGACAACCATTGTCTTTTACGTGTTTCTGTCAGTTGTCTGTATTTTTGTCTTAGTCTCAAATCAAGAGCATCTTTACAACCATCAGGGCTCTGCACTTACTGTTCAATGTGGGTGATACTGAGTGGAAGAAAAGCTGTCACCTTCTGAGCTTTTTTCACTTTTATAAGTGTATTCTATTGATCCAAATATGTCATTAACATTGTTTGAGAAACCTGGTTTTGGAAATTGAAAAGTGAAAGGAGTACAGTTTTAAAAAAAACCCTTTGCACAGCTTGTCTTTCCCTAACCCAGTGTGTCCCCTTCTGTTCATCCCCACAGCCACCCCTTCATAGTGCCTTGAAAGCCTGGGACCCATTAACCTATTCTCACTGCATCAAAATGATTTTCAGATGCTTTCTGTTGGGCTAATTTAGCCTGTTTACAAAGAACCGGATTTGAATCTTTTAGTTTCACTTCTTTTTCTTTTTTGAATGAACGTCTGTAAATGCTCAGTTCAGCCACAGCTCAGGAATTCCCAGTATGCTTGGAACTATTCTTAATAATCTTTGAAAATAATCATTTAAAAATATTTCTTTCTACTTCACATTTGCCCAATAAAGTATTTATCCATTTATTATTTATAAGCGTTCTAGATCTGAAATGAATAGCACAGCATACTATACTTCTCTTGTTTTTTCTTTTATATTTAGTGGAAACCTGGATAAGCAAACAGCGTTGGGTAATACAGTTCTACACTACTGCAGTATGTATAACAAACCTGAGTGTTTGAAGTTGCTTTTGAGGGGGAAGCCAACTCTTGATGTAGGTAAGTTCATCATTTAATACTTGGAAATCAAGATTTCCTAAAATGCTCTTTCCCCTATTTAAACCACTTTCAGTTATGTCTTGCTCTGCTAAGTGAACTTTTAAAAGGAAAACTAAAACATTTGCATTCTGTCAGTTGTTGGTATAAGATGGAAACTTTCTGAACAGTTGGTGCAAACTGAAGAGTATGAACTTTTATTTCTTTCTCTTTCCTCATCGCCGTCATTTTTCTCCACTGCCCAGTAAAAGAAGTGATGCATAAATTTAAGTCTGTAGTTCAGTGGCAGGAGTCATCCATTTCCTTGGCCTTTTCATACATCCTTAAAATATGTTCTAATATTATCATAACTCAAAGAAATTGATGTCACCTTTTTTAATCAGGTATGTCCCTAATTAAGAAAATGGGAAAACTATCTGAACAAGCTTAAGAGTGTTTATTGGTCCTTCTATTGAGCTCTCTCCTGCGTAGATGCCAGAAGGATGTTCTTACCTTTTTGGGGTTTTTTTTGTTGCTGTTTTGTTTTGTTTAATGCTCTCACATGGGAACTGCATATCTTCCTTAGGCCTTGAAACATCAGGTTTATACTAAAAGGTTGAAAGGTTGGAGTTTATGTAGTCTCTCAAGTTATCTGTTAACTTTGCTTAAGATATACTGTATTTTCATTCCTTTTCCTATTAAAACTCCTGACCCATCTTTCTATAAGGACCTATTTTTCCATAAGGAGTCCTCCTTTCAGGGGTCTTAATTCTTTGAAATTCATAGGCCTTTCTAGATGAATGCTTTGTATTGTCTAGAATTCATGACTGACATTCTATATGTGATATTACACACAGATATATTCACTTACGACACCTCAGTTTGACTGTTTTCAGTTCCAAAACACAGAAATGCTTTACAATCTGGATATGATGTAGAGTTACTCTGTTCCAGCTCCATGGCATTTACAGCTGTACTCTAAGAATAAATTATACCTAAGATTTGACCACATAAGGGTGGGATGTGGGGGTTGGTTTTGTTCCCTTAGACATGCTACTGAGCACGGAGGGAGGATGTTGTGCCAGGGCAGAGGACCTTCCAGAGTGCTCAGATATCCCCTTCTTTCTGATCAGGAATTACTTTAAAATGTAAACCATTTTACAGCCTTTAGTAGGACAAAATAGCTAGAAAGTTTTAACATTATTTTTGTTCAAATGCCATCTTAGAACAGGATCTCTGTCTTCAAATTCGAGCTTCAAAGCACTATGTATTGATCAAAGTAAAATGTGCTTGCTTTTCATTTTTTACTCCTACAACAGTTTTCTTTTTTAAGCTATCTTATCCTGTCTGCTTGCTTTTCCTGCTTATTCATGGAAGAGTTTAACTGGCAAAGGAGTCGAGTGGAGATGGAAATGACTAAATTTCTTTATACTCTCTGCTAGGCTGGTTAGGAGGGATTTGGGAACTGTCCCAGCAGATGCTGCTGTTCAGAAAGAACCTGATGATACGTGAAATTCACAAGCACTTAAAGTGGAAACTTAAAAAGCTGCAGCTGCTATAGAGTAAATAGATGTTTTTGATCACTTTTAGAAATTATTCTGCTGAAAATACTGAAACTTACTGAGTTGATTCTTTAGACATCTCACAGAATTGCTCTCTTTTTTTTTGCTGTTACTTTTATAGTAAACCAAGCTGGAGAGACGGCTCTGGACACAGCAAAACGAGTGAAAGCTGTCCAGTGTGAGGAACTGGTAAGAAAAGGGGGATGTTTACTACTTTAAATATGGGTTCTACTTAAGATGTCATTAATGCTGTATCTCAGACTTGGTACCAGTATCAGCTGGCTGTGTGCTGGTCTGAAGGCTCTACCAGAGATGAATATTTTCTAACTTCAAAAAACCCAGTCATTTTCCTTATAACAGTGTAAGTGAAAGAGCTTACTTCTATTATTCACTTATTTTGACCAGCATGTTTGTAGACCTTAAATATTGGAGGGTCAGGTATTTGAATACCAATTTATGCATCATTCTAGGATATCAAAAACAGCGTGGTCAGCAGGACAAGGGCAGTGATCCTTCCCCTGTACTCTGCATTGGTGAGGCCACACCTGGAGTATTGTGTTCAGTTCTGGGCCCCTCAGTTCAGGAAAGACATTGAAGTGCTGGAGCGGGTCCAGAGAAGAGCAACAAGACTGGTGAAGGGACTTGAACACAAGACCTATGGGGAGAGGCTGAGGGAGCTGGGGTTGTTTAGTCTAGAGAAGAGGAGGCTTAGAGGTGACCTCATCACTCTCTATAACTACCTGAAGGGAAGTTATAGCCAGGTGGGGATTGGTCTCTTCTCCCAGGCAGTCAGCAATAGGACAAGGGGGCATGGGCTTAAACTCTACCAGGGGAAATTTAGGCTGGATATTAGAAAGAAATTCTTTGCAGAGAGAGTGGTCAGGCATTGGAATGGCTGCCCAGGGAGGTGCTGGACTCGCCGTCCCTGGAGGTTTTTAAACTGAGATTGGACATGGCGCTTAGTGCCATGATCTAGTAAACGGACTAGAGTTGGACCAAGGGTTGGACTCGATGATCTCTGAGGTCTTTTCCAACCCAGTCGATTCTGTGATTCTGTGATTTGGGCTTCCTCACTTCAGCAGTTCTGCTTAGAGACAGTTCTATCAGGAGTATAAAACAACCCCTGAAATATTAAAACTGTCAAAACCTTTTAGGTCTGGATCTTTATATGACTTTTCCAGCTTTGGCTTTTTCATTTTATTTAATGGGACACATAGTTCAGAGATGGTGAAAGTCTTTTTAACAAGGAGAATTGAAACAACTTGAAATTAAACCTCCTCAAAGGACAAAGAAGCAAAAGCGTCATGTCTGGAAGTTTAGGGTATCAAAAAATGAAAAACACCAGCTTTTGTGGGACTTAGTCCCTCTGCAGAACCTGATCAGAGCAAAGTCTAAGTAGTGTGGCAGCTTCACATTCAAGACAAAACCTGAAGCATTTACAAAACGTTGTCACTTGCTGCTTAATTCTGTTTCTCAGAACTTTATTGCCTCATTTTGATGATCCAAGGAGGAAAGCTACTTTTTCTCTGCAGCTGTAGTAATCTTAATACCTTTCCTTTGACGGTTGAAGCTTCTTGTAATGTATTCATTAATTGTCACATAATCAAGAGAGCTTGTCCTACAAAATCAGAATAATTTTCCCTATTTCTGGGGATGCAAGTGAACATTTTGTTGTGGTTGGTGAGGTGTTAACTCACTGACTTCTCAATGACTCCCATGTCTGCTGTGTAAGTGCTCTTTCCAGTATTTTGAGTATTCTGTGAGCCAAAAAATAGATCAGCTGTGCAACACACAACTTCTATGGGTTGCTTTTTTCTGTGCAGTATATATTTAATAAAGTAACATCTGCCATTAATGTGGGCCAACTGATTGAGTTGTAGAACAAACAAAAACAAGTGGATGTTGTCAGTGAGCTTACCTAGCAGTTAATAGTTTCAATTATTGTCGTCTAAATTCCACTGATAACTCACTGATTATTTCAGTTAACTGTAGTAGAGCATTTACAGCTTTTCTCTTGTTATTTTTTGAAGAGGAAAATTTCTGCTTTTTCTCAAAAGTGGCAATGAGATGAGGTTATGAGTAAAAAAGAAATGTACGTGAACATAGCATTTACCATGAGCAAGAAGAAGGTACAAAATAATATCTAGATGTTTGTGATGTGGTAGATATACTAAGCTAATTTCTGTTGCGTAACTGGAGTCTTAATTGTCTAATTAAATTCAATTTCAATTCAGGTGGGTTTATTAATGCTTATGAAACAGATTGAAAATACTTTCTTTCTTCCAAATTGTATTTTTTGAGGATAGTTAAAGGCTCTCCTGAGTCACCTAGTACTCAGTAGACTACATTTCAAAGGATGTGAAGGAATAAAAAATGATGGTAAATCTAAGCACTGAAAAGGAGAACTTATCTCCTCACAATAACCATGAACTACAATTTTCTTTTTGCTGATCACTGAAGGAGTAGGTTTTTAAAGGAAGTCAATACATTATTTGGGGTGACTAAGTAGAGGAATTTTGTGGGTAAGACACATTGGCTGCATCCAGTGAGAGGGAGGGAGGTATTTAAATAATGGATAAATACCTTTTCATTTGATTCCAACACAAGGATTGTGATTTTGGAGGGATAACAGTCGTATGTACCGGAGCTGATAAATAGGTTTTGCCTTTCCTTTTTGGAAAGGAGGGCTCCAGATGCATTCTGCTTTTGTGCATATACCTTCTCTTCATGTCATCATCTTAAATGCTTGTCAAACATGTCAGCTTCTACCCATTTTGAGAAAATCTTCCCTTTTAGCCCTTTGGCTCTTTTTCCATACCTCAAATAAATTAAGAACATTTGTGTGATTGCCCTGAAATTGTTTCTTTTTAATGTCTGCAAAAGTTTTAAGCCTCTAAATATTTCAGTTTATTGCTTGCTGTTACAAAACTAACTTCATTGACACCAAAGGAACAGCAAGTGTTTTAACACAAATTGTTATTTCTTTCAGCTTTCTCAAGCCAAGGCCGGAAAGTTGAACCCTCATGTCCATGTAGAGTATGAATGGAATCTTCGGCAGGAAGAAATAGATGAAAGCGATGATGACTTAGATGATAAGGTGAGCATGAATTACTTACATGGCTTTGCACAAAAACCATCAAAATTTCTGTTCTGTGGAAACTGATGGAAATTAGAGACATATCTTAACCTTTTTTTTTCTTACAGATTTTTTTTTCTGAGGGCAAAAAGCTATTTTTGAGGCCTGCATTAAAGGCTGCTGAAGTGCTTTTTGAATACATTCTGTCAGCCTAGTTATGATGGACTTGAGTTTCAGCAGTTTTGCTTTGACAAGACATACAATATAAATCAGTAAATGTAGATTACTTTGTCACTTTATCCCCTTCTGAATTCTAGGCTGTTCATTTGTAGCTGCAGGAAATTCAAAGCTTACATACTGTTTTTTTTCTCTCCGTAATTAATTAAAAACTTAGTTGTTGAATCAATTCACTCTGGTTTTCAAAAACTGTGCTTCACACTTTATTCTTGATTTAAAAAAAAGAGAAGACAAAACTTGAGGGCATAGGATAATAACCATCCTAGAACGTGTGTAAACTTAGCTTCAGTGTCCTACTTTAGCAAGTCAGCTCATTACTCTGTGCTCTGTTTCTGTAATAAGCGGGAATACACCTCTCCTATTTTATATAGGTGCTGTAGAAAGAAATGTGGTCAGCTTTTCATTTATTTTTGTGGCCCTTGGGGCTGAAAGATTCAGAAACTCAAATCATTTCCATATCCTCAAGGACAGGAGAGAGCAAAATGATGATCTGTGCAAGAAGCCTCCGGAGGGTGACTAATGCTGTATTGGAGATAATAACCTGCCCAAACCGGAGCTGCGGTGAGGCAGATCGTGCTCCATATGCAGCTATTAATATACAGCAGTCAAAAATTGCTGTGTAAAATTCCTTCAAAGAGCAATTATATAGGTTATAAAAGACGAACCGTAGCACTAAATATATTGCTAGTTCAGTCAACAAATAAATCTGATGTGTCAGAAGTGATTATTTTATTTTTAATGTGCTTGATCTTTGAGGATAACTGTCTAGTCTGAGTAGAGAGCTGTTCAAACTGAAAATTATTCTTATATTCTAAAAACTTTAATAGACTTTTATTAGTATATTGTGTAGTATATTATTATTGTGTATTTACTGCTTTAAGAATAAATCTGCCTTTGTGTACATGATGGTTTGTTGATGCTACGATCTTTATTTTTCAGTTAGAGGAGAGGATTTTTCAGGCTGGATTGCTGAGAACGGAAGCAATGTGGGCTTAATTCTCCAATAAAGGAAGAAATTATGTTCATGCTCACTAGAATATGTTTTGTTACATTCTTTCCCAAACATATTAACTATATTTAGCATTTAGACAACCGTGTATTTGTTTTTCTATTCACAGCCTAGTCCTATAAAGAAAGAAAGATCTCCGAGACCCCAAAGTTTTTGTCACTCTTCAAGCATTTCTCCCCAAGACAAATTGACTCATCCTGCATTTAGCACTCCTAGAGACAAGCAAAGACTCTCCTATGGAGCTTTTACCAATCAGATTTTTGCTTCTACAAGCACAGATTCACCCACCTCTCCAACTGCAGATGCTCCTCCTCTTCCTCCTAGAAATGCTGGCAAAGGTAAGTCTGTCTTCAAACTGCGCTTGCGAGCAGTAATTGTTCTATGGTTGTCCTTTACTTAACCAGGTGCATTACAATGTTTCACAATGTAAGGTGGTTTTCTTATTGCATTGATGCGGTAAGATGGTACAATGCATGTTTAAAGCATTAAAAAAAGAAAAGGGGGAAGGAATTAAACACACACTTTGTAATGGACTCATTCTTAGCAGTGTACATGAAGGGGTGAAAAGTAATACTCTGCTAAATGAAATTTGGTTCATTTTACACAGAAATTCTATTTGTATTTTGGAGAAGCATTTTTAAGCATGTACAGTCACAAAAATACAAGTGTTTTAGAAAAAGGCTGATGGTGCATAGTGCTATAAGATGATGTGCTGGGTAGTGTCTGGCAGAGAGGGTGAAGAAACAAAACTTGAGGGGAGAGGAGGTGTGAGAAGATTCCCTCTCCTCTCAGTCACTGTGGAAAAGGAATGACCTGGGAAGTGCTGAGCAGGTTGGTATTAAAGTTCCTTCTTCATCAGTGCAGAAACCCTCTTCTCTTCCCTTTTGGTGAGTGCTGCAGGGATGTGAAGAACAGCAGAGAAAACAGCAGGCAATTGCCGGGGGTTATCAAGTCACACAAACTAAACATCACCCATTCTTGCCACAGTGAAACGACCATCTTGGTCTTGTAGAATTATCCATAAGGAAGGTTTGTGCTACAGTTCAGTTTGTTTTGTGATCTGCATGTGGTTGATATGAAAGAAATGGTTTATTTTCTTAATAATAGCAGTGACATTCTTGGTAGTTCTTGAAAGGGAAGAGAACTTATTTCCATATGGGACTTAACTCTTGCAGCTGTAGTGGATGGTGGTTCTTTGACCTAGACAGCTAGAAGCTTCAAGTTGAGAGGATGTATTTATGGAACAAAATTGTTACTTCACTATAGTTTGGGCAGATCTACTCTTTAGAAAAAGCAAATAAACAAACCACCTTTGTCTTTTCCCTTTTTTTACGTATTCAGTTTAGAAATAGACAAATTGTATTTTTACAGTAGGCTTGTTAGAGAAACCTTTAGTTGTGGTGAAGGCTACAGTTCACTTTAAGGCTTCAGCGGTTATGCTGAAGGATGCTCCCTTTTGGTAGCACTGCTATAACTTCATGTTTCCTTTCCCCAAGTGATAGTTAACTTTGTTTTCAAAAACAATGAAGAAATGCTCTTGCTAAAATGCAAAGGAGTGAAAGGGACAGAACAGAGCGTGTTGGTGTCAGGTGTCTGATGTTCCATGGTTCACATACTACGCTTAAGAAGACCGTTCCAGTCTTTGTCATGTACTGGCAACTTTCAAATTAATCCCTTGGCTTTTGTTTTTAAACAGGTTTCTTTTCCATTACGAGGCAAAGTGGTTGTGTCAGGGTATGCGTTTTTCACGTGACATTTCATAATCCACATTTCTTTATATCAGTTTCACTGGGGACTCATTTGTATTCCCTGGAACTTCACTCCCAGACAAGTGAATCAACATAACACCAAAGCTCCTTGGAAAGAAATGAAGTGCCGAGTTCTTGTTTGTTTTCATATCAAAGATTACACAAAATAAATCCTTATGTATATTAAAACAAAATAATGTGAAATTATCACAAAATACAGAGAACTGTTGCCTTCTAATGCCACATTAACTGCTTCATCAGATTAGAAAATGCCAGATGCACAGTGTAAGTCAGAGAGGCCGAATGGAACTATTTTTGTTATAGTCACTAGGGTTCTCTGCTTCAAACATGCCAGCATTTTGCAGTCTCTGATGCTGGTTTTTTGCTTGATTTCCATTCAGTAATATTGTAAAGTTTTTAATCAGTTTTAGAAGTTTCCATCAAATACATGTGTGTTATAGGAGTGATTTAACAGGCTCAGAAGAACAGGGAAGCAAAGTGGCAAATACATAGAACATTCATCAGTGTGGAAAAGTCGCTCTAGAAGCATCGTTGCAGATGCACTTGTACTTTGTTGTAAACCACGCTGTACCTTGTTATCTTCCCCCCTTCCAGCCCCAAGCAGATTGTTTAAAAGAAAAAGAAGCAGAGACTCCATTTCCATAAGACACTGGTGACACTTCTTAATTTTGAAACAGTCTGAGGTAATTTTGGTTTTATAGGAAAAAATAATCCTTTAGCATTCATCTGCTCTTTTGAGATTAGAATAATAAAATAGCTTCGGTTGGGTTGGAAGGGACCTTCAAAGCTCATCCAGTCCAACCCCCTGCCATGAGCAGGGACATCTTCACCCAGATCAGGTTGCTCAGAGCCCCGTCCAGCCTGGCCTGGGATGTCTCCAGGGATGGGGCATCCACCACCTCTCTGGGCAACCTGGGCCAGTGTTTCACCACCCTCAGTGTAAAAAATTCTTCCTCATTAGTAGTAGTAGAGTATATCCCTTACATCAAAGTTTGACATACAAGCTTACTTATCAAATCCTTTTTTGTTAGAAAAGTTTATTGTAAGAACTACCTATTTGATTTAAAATTATGTGAAAACATAGTATTATATTTTGTGTGAAGCTTCCTAAATAGCAAGAGGAAGAATAGCATTGAATCTGTAATCAAATGTAATCTTACTTTCCGTCCCCAAATGTCATCTGATCTTTGTCTCTGCTATGGGGTCCCAGCAGGTACTGTGGGACCCTGCTAGAGCATGAAGGGGATAGCTGGTGGGATCTGTGTTTTTGAAAGAGACACAGAATTTTACAGTTTCATGTTTTTTATCCTTGGGGGCGTAGAGATAAAGCTCTTCTCCATCATATGTTGTATATTTAAAGCAAAACACCTCCCTTTAGCCTCTGTAAGCTGGTTTCATTGGCCAGGGAAGTTCCTTGACAGCAGATTCCCTGGTGTTGCTGAGATGCCACAGTGGACTGGAAGCCATTGAGTCTGAACATTTTGTTGGGGAGAGGAGGTAAGTTTAGAGCAGTTTCTGTAAAGCACCCCACTCTTGCCTGTGGTTTTTGGTGGATGTGGTGTCTAAAAATTAGTCTGATTCATCATTAAAATTGTATAGGTACAATTGTTGGAGAACATGTGTAGGGGAGCGTACGTCATTACAATGTAAGTCCAGATTTTCCAGTCTGATAACTATTCAAAAAATGTTTTTAAATGCTGGAGCATTAGTGTATCCTAATCTAAACCAGCTTATTTGTACACATCTTCATTTCTGCTGTCTCTGGTACACATTCAGTTAATCCTAATAGAATGAAAAGTGCAGAATGAGTACAGCAGCGCTGTAAGCCAACCGCTGTGTGCCCTTTCCAGTAGTCTATCTAAGCTCATTCTGGTTCAGCTTACTTGTGTTGTCAGCCAAGTTTTTAGTGACATTCCGAAAATCATCTTTTTCATGCATCTTTCCAGCTTACATCTGCGTTACGGCTCCAGACATCTAGCAGGTCTTCTGCTTTACAAAATCTTTCCGAAAAAAACCCAGCATTGAAATAGTTGCGGACTCACCGCAGTCACTAAGTCAACTTTTGATTTTTGCTGGTTCTGCCTATTTCTCTCCCATGGGCTGAACATGGAAGTTAGGGATCAATTGTATGTGATGGACTGAAGTTTGAGTCTTCAAT